>NC_089796.1:30437583-30467583 GCF_040412425.1 Macrobrachium rosenbergii | reverse complement strand
CTTGGTTCTACTAAATATAAATTACAGTACTATAATGAATTGATTTCTTCCAAAATATTCCCAAAGGTTTTCGTAATCTTATTAGCATTATCAAAAATTAATTTTGTATCATTTTTGTACTGAATGCCCGTCATTCTTACACGATCTTTTATATTTTCAGGCAATAAATTTGAGTTTCTGCATGACCACATAGTTGTAATATAAGAACACAGGAATAAGATACATATATTCTGGACTCGAAGAACTTTACAATTTAAATCAAAATATAAAAAAACCTGATGTTATTTTTAGGCTTAAAACCACAAACAGCCTCAGTTCTACTTAAGAACCAATCAAATATAGGTCTGCTTCTCTTACAAAAATAAAATAAATTAATTGCACCTTCTATCATATTACACTGATCGCATAGATTACTTCCAGATAGGTTAAACGTGTACATCATGTAGCTACTTATACATTAGATCTTTAT
Organism: Macrobrachium rosenbergii; assembly: GCF_040412425.1. NCBI lineage: Eukaryota > Metazoa > Arthropoda > Malacostraca > Decapoda > Palaemonidae > Macrobrachium > Macrobrachium rosenbergii. The sequence continues at coordinate 30,467,114 of NC_089796.1, read as the reverse complement.
CAAAAACACTTATAAATTTAAGCTCGTCAAAATTTACCAATATCAGTTTCCAGTTAAAAAGGGGATATCTTGATTCAACAGTAATAGGTACTCTTTTTAGTAAGAAATGGTAACATACCTTATTGGGAATTATTGGAAACATAGGACAATCTATACATGTATCTACTCTATCCAAAATAATACTATAAAATGGACTTCGATGGTTACCTACTAAACCCTCACTTACTTCTCTGGGAAGTATAATGTAATAACAAGTATTGTACACCCTTACTACATATATAAGTTTTCAGAAAAGAGTTGATTAATAATGCAAAGGCTTTGGTAAAACAAACATATTCAAACCTTCTTCCCTCTTTTTCCTATACACAGTAGTTCTTTTCACTGGTTCATATCTACCATTCCATAAATATTTTAAACGTATCTTCTCGATCAACATGGCTTAAAGTTTTGCCAACATACCAAAGTTTTGTTAGTAAACAGGTAATGATATAAGCAGACCTTTGAAAGATTGTTAATTTTCTACCAAAGAGCATTTTACTTTGACACTCTAATGCATTTGTCACCTTATTCCAGTTTTGTTGTAGCGTAAGCTGATAATGGTTGCAATGAAAAATCCCCAAAGTATATAAATACACGGTTTCCTTTTTTAACTAATCAATAGGCCATACATTTTTAAATTTCCACTTCCCCATGCCATAAATTCTGGACTTTCCATTTCTATTTATTTTGCTTCCAGTTGCCTTTTAAAATTTTCCAACTATTCTATCGACTTCTAATAAACTATTATCATAGCAAATGATGATATTCGTGTCGTCTGCATAACCAGTGGCTTTGACAGTAAAGCCCCCAGGCAGGGATAGTGGTGTAACAGAGTTGTTTGCGTTTAAGGCTAAATAAAAAGGTTCCTCGTATATGGCTTACAACATCATGCTCAAAGGACACCCTTGTCTTGCCAATCCAGATACGGCGAAAAATTCACCAATGAAGTTATTTATACATAATGCACTCTCTGCATTTTCGTACAACATTTTTATCCAACCAACGTATTTTTCTACAAATCCTATTTTACTCATTATTTTTAGCAGAAATTTTGTATTTACCATATCAAATATTTTGTACCAATCAAGCTTCAAAAATGCTGCCTCCTTATCATTCTCATTAACATAATACATAATATCCCTTATAAGCATGTTACATTGTACAATGCTTCTCCCGGGAACTGAGCAGTATTGACTTTCATTAATGATTTTTCCCATTACTAATTTCATTCTTGCAGCTAGTAATTTCCCAATAACCCTATAGTCTACACAAAATAGGGAAATTGGCCTCCAATTTTTCATGTCTTTCTCATCACCATCCTTCTTAATAAGTGTGATTATACCCTTATATTCAGAAACCCCTAATTTCACAATTCTTAATATAAAATTAACTAATCCAGTAAAATAATCCACTATGATGTTTCCAGTTCGCTATATAAAATTCAACTGGGAGCCATTCAATACCTGGGGTTCGATTCTTTGCAAATTTTTCCATCGTGTTAAATATTTTTTTCTTAACAAATTCCTACTCTATTAATTCTCTATCAGCATCATTAAGTTGACTTTCTATATATTCTAAAAGTTTTTTTGAATATCTTGATCTCCTATATTACAAGAGTACAAATCTGAGTAAAACTGCATACAAGACTTTTGGATGGCTGGAAAGGACCATAATTCAGTCCCCCACTTATCCCTCACACATGTCACAATTTCCTTAACTTCCCTTTCTCGTTGTTTACCAATTAAGTATTTTGACATTTTCTCGCCACATTGTATGTCTTTTAATCTTGTTCTTATCTTAATACCTTCGTTCAGTTCACTCCTAATTGTCTGAATTGTACATTTAATTCTCTTTATTTCTTCCATATCAGGGTTTCCTGTCTGGTAAGCAGTTTCATATAAAGACTTTAGACTATTTCCAAGAATATTCAACATATTATGCATAATTTTCTTTTTCACACAACCCACTTTACTATAAAGTTCCTCAACTTTAATCTTTACTAGTCTCTCCCACCATTCAAGCATGGAATCATAATTACCTCTCTCTTTTTCCATTTTATCCTATGGTCTTTAAAATCCTCCTTAACTCCTGAAACCTCAAGGACTGAAACATTAAGTTTCCAATATGATTTTCCTAATTGTAACACATTATCTAATTTAACATCACATGAAAAAAAAAAATCAGAAAATGATACTGCAACTGTTTTTGAATATTTCACATTTGCGATTAAGTCAGCCATGTATATTCTATCTAATCTTGCAGCATAATTTTTCCTCATAATTTTGGGGATAATATTATGTACATCTTTCAATTTCAAAACAAAAAAAAACAAGTTTTAACGCATTTAAAAAATTTGAACTTTTTGGTTCAGAATAATCCCTATTACTTATAATACAATTCCAATCACCCCCAACAATACATCTACTTACATTGTTTTGCATAAGAGGAAGCATAACTTCATCAAAAAATTCTTCTCTTTCACCCTGACAATTCGCCCGAGAGGGTGCATAAATACACGTAATATTAATCTCTTCTCCTTGAATGTTTACTCTAATCATACTTAGTCTAGAGCTAGCATATTTATAAGTGCTTATTATTTTAGCATTTAGTTTCTTATTTTTCATTAATGCAGTTCCACCCTTAATATTTATCGTCGGATTAAGAACAACGTCATAATAATCTAACAAATAAGTAATATTGCTCAAGTCTTTATATTATGTTCTTGTAACAAACTGATATCAATATTATGATTAAGAAAAGTATTCAAATTCATCTCTTTTTTTTTTACATCTGAAAGACCATTAATGTTAATAGTTCCAATACGAATGAAAATGATTGTTTAAGGGTAATCCATGTCTATTAACTAGCTATTTTGGGGTTCGTACCTGTTTCATGTACTGGTATTTCTATTTTTCTCCTTTTTGTATTTTTTTGTTTTTGTTTTTGTTTTTGCTACTGCTTTAGCATTTAGACTTAGAACAAAATTTTTTCCCTTTGTTTGTACCACTTTCCATTCTTCCTGGTTACAGGGCAACTGAGAATCGTCTGATTCCATCACTATCATCCATGCATTCAGAATCGGAAGGAATTCCCTCTTCTAAATGTAATCTCTCCTTGGTAACGGTAGTATTTTCGGCAATCGAGATCTGAAGAATTGGATCGAAACCCTCCTCTTGGACCGTGTCCTCCTCGCAGTCCTCTTCTTCCATATTCATTCCAGATGCAATCTCTTCTTCCGCGTCTCCATAAACAAGCACGTCAACAGTAGTTATACCCTTCACTATTCCATCTTCATAGCAGATTCTTTTTAATACTACATTATCAGTATTATATGTTTGGTCGTCGTCAACTGCGATATATTCTTCCAGTCCACTTATACTAGGTTGCAACCTTATTATCATATCATCAGCTATGTCTTTATTTCTCTTTTCATTATTTTCTACTAGTAATTCACAATTATTAGTACGATAGTTTTGTTTTCTTCACTGGATGTATTATCACTTCCATTACCTTTTTCAGGTAATTGTTTTCTGCACACCACTTCAAACCATTTACTTGCACTTCAGATTCAACCTCATTTTGTCATCAACCATTCATTCCCTGAAAACGCAACATTGACCTTCCTTCTTCTAAAATTTCTATTCACAGTGAACCATATTATTTTCCTTTCCATGCTTTGTCTTTGGGTCTTTTACAGATAACATAGGGTTGTTTAACGGGTTTCGTTGACTTTTAACAAAGGGAGTGGCATCATTGCTTTCATTTAAAACTTCAGTGACCGCTCCTGACATTAGGCTATAGTGTCGAAACCTGAGATAAACAAAATGGATTATTTACTATATTATAGACTATTTTATCTTTGCACTGAATTATTTGTAAAGTAGAAACAATTAATGCTAACAATCTGCTGCAATGAAACCCCACAACTTGCATCTAGTGCATGTATAATAATTAATAATAATTAATAATAATAATAATAATAAAATTGTATTGAAACACAAATCCATTGAGATATCCTCTGTAAATAGGTCTACCCAAGTGAGGAGGGAATTGGTTTCTCCAGCTTCATCAATGCAGTCCTGTATTTTCCCGTCATTTTTCCCACAAGAAGAGACGTTTTCCCCATACGTGTATTTCTGAAATCGTTCAAAATACACTGCTGACCATACCCTTCAAGAATATTTGAAAGTGTTGTAAAATTTGCATTTAAAATAGGACATTCTTTACTGTTAAAACCAGTTTTAGTACTATTCAGATTAATAATTCTATGTATTATCATTTACGGTATTTTTCCTTCCATCCACAGAAATTATACATTCACTATAGTCCTTCCTTTACAACTTTTTGCGAATGTTTTAGGGTTGTTTGCGGGTTTCAGTACCTTCTACCAGTTTTATATTTCTATCTTTTACTCTGACTAATTTGCTGCATTTGCCCCTTGTATTGAAACATATTGAACTTCTATACATACTTGGGAGGAATTGTTTAAAAATTGCAGTCCTGTTTCCCGTCAATTTTCAGTGTGTCATCTGACCATACAAGAATATTTGTTGCTTTCTCTTCTTTACTGTTAAAGTTTTAGTACTACTCAGATTAAGGTATAATTTACTTTCCTTCCATCCACAGAAATATACATTCACTATAGTCACCCATTTTAGTGCAGACTAATTTGCTGCACACATAAATTTATACATCAGTCATTATTTCAGTGTTCATGCTACTTTCACCAAGGTAAAGAATCAACCAAAGGTGCCATGGTTTAAAGTCAGATTTTGTCACTATTCTTCAACCGTGAACCATGGCATGAGATGATTACAACTGTGAACAACGATTTACCCTTTTCCAGAATGGCTCGGAATTCAAAAGTCTAAACTACAAAGCCACAATGCAATATATCACTGTCACAATTCACCAGTTTCACATATCTCCTAGATACACAAGGCACTAAAGCTTCCCACAGCAATATCGGCACGCTCTCCTTCGTCAAAAATCCCTTTGAAATATGGAAATAAGGAAGGAGCAAAACATAACCCGAGTTACTAGTCTGAAGTCAGGGCTGCCAACCAGTAATGAAAAATGTTAAACACATATATAAAATCGCGAAATTAGAAACATAATTTTTATAAACAATACAGTAAGTCCCTTCGACTTGGGAATAGTGAAGAAGCTGTTCAAACTTTGTTCCTACGGTATAAAACTGTGCCTTTACATAGCAGTTTGTGGCTACTAACTCAGTGACTTTGGCAACTGAATTTTTTGCCAACATGCTGCTTGAATAGGTAGTTTGCATATTACAGAACACCTTTGTAATCGGAGGTTTAAGGCCCCTGGCATGTCTCAAGCTTATACAAATATAAACTCATATTTCAGTCATGAAGTTCTTACTATGTTAATGGATGCGAGATACAAAATCAGCAATACTGACTTAACTTTCACTCTCATATCTGTTTTAAATCAACTGTATATTATGTATGAAAGAAAAGAAGTAAACAGATAAGAAGCAGTCGTTTTCTCTCTCCCTGCTCTCATACGCGCGGTGTCTACTCCAATTACTGAAAGTCAATCAGTTACTTTGTAACCTACCTCGGTGATTCATTTTTTGGTGGTTCTTGTTCAGTCTGTGGCTGGATGGGGAACGGATATTGTTTAGTACATATGATTCGGCTAAAGAATCCCTTTGTATATACAGAACGAAGTATCTATTTCCTAAATTTTTAATGAAACAGGTATATATGGTTTAACTTTCATATTCACTCTATATATATATATATATATATATATATATATATAATATATATATATATATATATATATATATGGGATATACTTTGAACGTGTAATATCAAAAGAAATGAGGATGCTGATAAAGCAGCCAAGGTTGCAATCACTATAACTAGATCAAGCACACCTGTTTCTGTCATTGATACGTTACTGTCCCCAGATCCCATCATTTTTACTTAAAAGCAAGCGTCGTGAAACGATGAGGTTGACAATTGCAAATTAAAACATTAAAACACTAGATTGCTTAATGGGGCGAACAGGAGTCACTAGGCTGGCTGAAGGTTCCTCAGGAGACACAACATATCAAGATCAGAGGAAAGGTTTTGGGAGACTTCATACTTCTTAAAAGCGCGGCGTCATTCTTCGTTTGTCGTCTCTTATGTTTCCTTTAATTTTTTTAATAACTGTTTATGGACAACAGTGTTAACTAGTTTTCGTTTTTCTATATCTTTTACACTTTTTTCAGTGAATTGCTCAACCTATCCTTGCTTTTTTTTAGTTTTCTGTAAAAGAAAACTATTGAGATGGCTGTCTGTCTGTCCGTAAAAGAGAAAGTGTCCGCCCTCAGACCTTAAAAACTCTGAGGCTAGAGTGTTGCAAATTGGTATGTTGATCATCCACCCTCAAATCATCAAACACACCAAATTGCAGCCCTCTAGCCTCAGTAGTTTTTATTTTATTAAAGGTTAAAGTTAGCCACAATCGTGCTTCTGGCAACGATTTAGGTTAGGCCACCAACGTCCCGTAGTTAAAGTTTCATGGGCCGCAGCTCATGCAACATCAATACCGAGACCACCGAAAGATAGATCTATTTTTGGTGGCCTTGATTATACGCTGTATAGAAAACTCGACTGCGAGCCGAAAAAAAACTCCGGCACATTTTGTACTTATTTCTATTGGATTATGGTGGTGTTCAGAGTGTAGCCATGCAGCACAACCTGTTATACCAGAGTAAGATGGCACCTTCCTCAGTTGGACGGATACTTTCCAAAAACATTTGCATTTACTACTATCAACGCGTCTACGACTACATCGAGGATGTCTATTCATGGTGAGCGTCTAACATACCTTGTTGCGCAGATTTCGGTCCTAGGTACTTTTTTTTATAATTTACTCTGAATTGGTATGGATCCCACTTCCCAGAGGCTAAGGAGCAGCACAAAATAATCTTCCAATTTTTCTCTTGCTTTTATGAGCAAGAGCTCGTGCTGACACAGGTCTTTCCTAAAATATTATATACCAGGAGTTGAGTTGTTTTGTATATGACCTCCTTGGAAACCCAAAGGCTTCAACCTCATTTTACCCCACCCTTTTTTTTTTTGCTCATGTTTCAGTTTACAGGCACACAATCTATTTGTGCCGCTAATATACAGTATGTCTACTCTTTTATTTTATTCAATTGTTTATCCTGCTTTCAATTTTATTATTAAATGGAGTTGAAGGTAATGGAGGGGATATAGAAGGGGATGTACGGGCCAGACCTATGTGGACATGCGATGGTGATGAATATGTCGGCATTTCATTTTTACTGTTGCAAATTTCCGGATCATTTTGATACGATGTAACAGGCAACGGGTATAATCACTATTCATAATGCACCTGCCAGTAATGGATGATTCAGTCCATTGAAACAAAGAAGTATATGTATATGTATCTGTGAAAGGCATCAGGCCTAACCGCAAAGGGCGTATTCTGCTGAAAGGTCTCTATAGTTTTTCTGTCCAATTATTTCTCATGACTTAATCTCTCAAGAGAGAGGACATATATATTTACAGTGCAAACACTAACAAGTGCTTCCAATTACACCTGTCACACAAGAGAGAGAGAGAGCACTTTTATGAAAAAAAAATAATCATAGTGCGCCACGTACAGTCACGCGCTCGCACGTTGAAGAATATCACAGTAAGCACTTTAATTGGATAAAAATGTGGTAACACCTGCTGCAATGATGACTGTGACACGAGGAGATTTTGTCGACGTACAGTGTATTAGAAGTGACAACAAACAAACTTATAAAAAAAAGTCACCAAAATTTAACCGTTCTTTACATACAATAAACTACTGTGTGTTTCAGGTCCGTGTCCAATTGATTTTCGTAGATAGAATCTTACCAAAACATCGGATATGGATCGTATTTTGGAAATAGCTATTTGAAGCCACAGCCTTATTGGCAAAAATATGCAGTGATGTCTAATGTTGATAATTACGACACTTATCAGAGTAAATCAAAGAAATTTAAAGGGAAACTTAGCTAAAATCTAGCAGGCTCATAGATAGAGGCTAATAAAACGTCATTACTGAAGGCCCTCCCACTCATTGATACTGCAGTATGACGTACTTTACTAGACACCCCGCCCATATACTTTATGAATGAGGACTCAGATGTTGGTAGTAGTAGTATATGGAATTCTTATGTTGTTTCACACACTCAAACGCCTACCTTACATACCTCTCTCTCTCTCTCTCTCTCTCTCTCTCTCTCTCTCTCTCTCTCTCTCTCTCTCGTCTTTTCGATAAGTCATGTCTATTAGTAGAGTACAATAAGGGAATGGGCATCAGATGAGAATATTAATTGTATAATACAGTTCCATGGCGCAATTCAAGTTTCCTTTAACTTGAAATATGCACCAAGTCTTACAGTAACACTCTCTGTGAAAACCATTGATAGCCTGGAGTTTCTGTTGTTTTCATTGTCTCAAAAGTTCTGTTCACATGTACCTGCTTAGTCCTGCTAAATGAATGCAACATATCGCAAGTGTTCTAATCTTAACTTCCTTAATGCATGATCAATCACATAATAAATCCACAGTGCTTGGTATATCACACTGTTTCCCCCTTCATTATTTTCATTTGTGTGCCTCTGTGTCAGTTTTGTTGTTTCAATGCGCTTGATTCATTGACTTGAAACTGGCACTAATGCTTGTTGTAGGGTTGTTGAGTGGTTATCAGTGAGTCTATGCATACCAAATTCTTATTCATTACCCGTGGTATCACCAGTGGAAACCGTTATATTATCTTCATTCTCAACAATGATTTTCCTAGCCTTTCCTTTGATACTGGAATTTGATGCAGTCATGTTTCTGTTTTATTAATGACCTCGGTGCTATGAACGTAATGTAATTACTGGTTTCAATGATAATGACACTTTCTATAGCAAGCGTTGTATTTTTTTTTTTACTTAAATCTGTGTTTCAGTCTTTGGTTTCAACTGCTATGGCCACCTATTTAGGCGACGAGCGCTAAGAAACACATTAAGAAAATGGCGTCTCTTCTAATGTTGTGAGCAGTCCGTATCTGAGCATCAGGAAATTTTAATTTTGGTGGCTAATTTGAATAACCCACTGTAACTTTAAAATTCATTTTTTCAAAAAAACGAACCCAGCAAGACACCCCTCCAGAATACGAGCTTTCAGAAAAGCTAAGTATCACAGCTGTATCTTTTAGCGTTATTGCTCCACCGATATGTTAGGTCCCTCACCCACCTACCCCCTACCACTTACCCTGGATGCCAAACATCGTTCCGGCTGAAATTTGGCAAGATGAGAGACCTTAGTGGGAAACATCTAAAGCCAGAGTTTCATCCCGCTCTGCTGAATATTTCCAGAGTTATAGAGGGATAAATTCGGGGTTTTTGTGTACTCTGGGTGGCTGGGTTTTACTAACCGCTAACTACTATGGTAGTTTTTATATATATATATATATATATATATATATATATATATATATATATATATATATATATATATATATATATATATATATATATATATATATATGTATATATATAGTTATATTCTGAGGCTGGTTGGAAGAATGAAACTGTATTTTTTTTAACTGCCTTAAGGGCCAACACCTAGTGCTCAGAATACAAGCAATAATTATAATGAATAAACTGACTTACCTCGATATCACATCTAAGTAAACAGAAAAGTGGTGGTTGCCTTTTAAAAAACCAGTCAATAACTTTAAACTGAATTTATTTACAAACTGAGCAATCAGGAAATTAATATGAAAAGGCTGACTGTACAGCAAGCAAGCACATACAATGTGCAATAACAGCTAGACAATGTGCAGCAAATAACTGAACCTGAAAGGGCTGCACCCCTGAAACAGGTTGACATGTAAATGAATTTACGGTTGTTGGCACTGGTTGAATGATTTTGGGTAGTTAGCGCGACATGTTTGCAAAGAGGGAACTGTGTCCAGCGCCCCTGGACCGCTGAATCAGAAGACTCTTGCATGTAGCAAAGTGGCAGTTAAACGCCTGGGCTATCTGGTTCACAAGGGCAGGGACAGGCCACTCGAAGAGCCAGATAACAGGATTCTGGAAGAGAATTCCAGGTTAGCATTCAATTCAAATACTTTCTCTCACATGAAATTACTTATGCAAGATGGAGGAATTTATCAATTAGATTTTATTAGAACCTGGTAACACTATGGTGGGAATACTCTAATTATTATCACAGAACTAAATTAATTTGAGCTTAGGACAAGTCATGAGGGCCAAATGCGCATGCTAGGATGTGGGAAGCAAAGGTGCTTTGTTTTAGGAGAATGAAAAGTTGGAAATACTGAAAATGGAGAGAAATTCACAAGAAGAAAAAGATAATTGGCGGTGAATTGCTACTTCAGATGTACCTCATTGCATCTGCGCTTGGAGCTCGCTTGCAAAAGATGAATTTCGGCCGCAAAAGTCTTGAAACCTTGCCAATGTGGATAGCAACAGGACTGCACTCGGTCCCTTTGGTGGAATGTGTGTGTCCAGGCAGGGCACAAGCACATCGGTTGATCTGAAACGCAATTTCAGCCAGTAAAAGGTCGACTGGAAATAGGTCTTATGGCTAAGGCTACTAGGGTCAGCATAGCAGTCCAATTACGGTCCTAGCTAGCCCTTCTGCCCCTAACAGCTGTTTGCCCCCCAGAAATCATACAATGCTGGGGCAAAGAGGTCGGCATAGTCCACCAAAATCAGGCGATATGGGGGTAGGCCTACATAAGTTCACCCGCCCTAGTGGAGTCTCCTCCAGCTGCTATTAAATTTGATTTCCTAGTTAATGGCCTGAAGGGACGAATTTTCTAAATACAAATATTTTTTCATGCTGGAATATGAACTATAGCATGTGTTAAGTTTTGCTATTGCCCACGAGGGACACTGGGGCATCTTTTATGTCGTTAAGATTTAGAGTTGACAGAAATTCTGCACATAGATGGAAGCAAAATCAGTTTCCGTTCTCATTAAACTCTGTCATTCCTCCATTTCTGAAAAACCCTCCAATATTCATACGTTATAACAACTTCTTCCTGTTAATTTCTGATTTAATCTCAACAAAAAACAGTACTTAATTGCGATCATTCTTGACTTGTATTTAATGGTTCACCTAAGCAGGATTCTAAAGAAGATCGAAACTATTGTTTCGTTAGGGAATTCTGAAATAAAATTTTCATTTTTAAAAAGAAGTGTCCCTCTAGAGTATAGTGCAGTCAATTTTGATTATATAGGTAAATATCAGGTAATCGGAGTTGGTATTTGGCAACTGTTCTGACAGTACATGGTGAGAAAACTGACCAATAGAATACCATGTGGGATGATGGCGTAATCCCACTTTAGCAATCGAATTGTCATCTGTCATTAATCTGTGGAGCTAGAGAATGACAAGGTATTCTCTATTCAGAGATTACCCTCAAACTATTCTGATGAAATAGCATCGGATTAGTTTAAAAAACTTACAGGGAGGGCGAATATGGGCATTTCTGTAACAATTTCTGGCTTGTTTCTATCCAGAGATAAGTGTTATTATAGCCCTGGGTGTTTAGGGGAGAAGGGGAGATAAAGGCATCACTGGAAGAGTTGTCTAGATAGTACTAAGCAAGGGTGACAGGGCCCCGTGGCAAAGGGAGGAAATATAAAAGTAACTAAAAAAAACAATAGACGACCTAATATAACTTTATTTTTGGGGGGACGATTGTGGTCATTGAAAAGCTACGAAGGAAATGAATAATAAAGAAAATAAGATGAATAGAGGTAGAGAAGGATATATAGCACAGAAGATAAAGGGTGATGGAAAGTGAAGTATATTAGCACTGACTACCATATTTGACATTACATATTTACTGGGCAAGGCAATGTCGTACCAAAAGAGAATGGTTCGTGAGAAGTAACAAGAAAATAAAAACATGAACAATTTTAGAGGAGAAATGAGATACAAGGCGAAACGGTGATGAGCCCGGAACTTGTACAAAGGAAAAGTTAGAGAAATAAGAGGAATTGCAAGGGGAAAGATGGTTTTTTTGAAAGGGTAACAATGATAGTATTCTTGGAAAAAAAAGGGTAAATGGGCGACTCACCATTGTGTCACAGTGCATAAAAGGGATGAAGGGGAAGAATAATGGACGCTTAACAGAGAATGCCTGAATATAACGAAATTTATGGAAATAGGGAGAAATCCAAATGTGTGATCAGAAATTATTAAACATGAGCTAATAACAAATATTAGAATATAAAACAAAATAAATCGAGTAGTTATAGTATAGTGTTTTTATGCTATAAGTAATTATTTGTTTAAATAAATGTTCTACTCTTATACATTCGGATTAAACTTTTTATTTTCCTCTTTAGGATGATCACATGCGTTTGACATTAAAGAAAGTCTAAGCAAAAATTAGCATATCCTGATTTACAGGTTATTTAACGACGTTTTCTCCAATTTACCAGCATGTATTCTCTTCAGAATTTCTTAACTTTTAAAGTTTTTTTTTTAACTAATCTTTTTCCTAACTTATTTTTTTTTACTTTCCAGTTTTGAATACACATTAAATTTTTCTTAGTACAATTTACATGAGGCTCCCGGTGATTTGTAAAGATTTTTCCAGACCAAATATGCTGAAATAATATTTAAGTATCAGTTAATTAAAGCTCTACCTACCAATAAGATAGCTTGATGGCTTACTGTTCGACCTTCGAGCGGCCAATGAAGAACTAGGGGAATTTATTTCTGGTGATAGAAATTCATTTCTCGTCATAATTGGTTCCGATTCCACAATAAGCTCTAGGTCCCGTTGCTAGGTAACCAGTAGGTTCTTAGCCGCGTAAAATAATTCTAATCCTTCTGGCCAGCCCTAGGAGAGCTGTTAACCAGCTCAGTGGTCTGGTTAAACTAAGATATATATACTTTTTTTCCTTTGTATTGCATCCCATGTCGAATATGCCGCACAGAATAAGTTGGGAATAAAAGAACTCTTTTTAGCATACACGTCATTAAGATAACAATCAGTACTTATGCATGAATAGAATCTGAAGTTTGTAACAGAAAATTTTTGGGAAAATTAAAAACACGTTGTTCTATGTTTAGAAGAAGTGTCTACACACACTCACAACACACACACACACACACACAAACACACACACACACACGGTTTTTTTTACAAACTCATCTTAAGCAAATAAGCTGTAGACTATTATCTTTATGCTTCTAAATATTTATAATTCGAGATGTTAAAAATTTAACCCCCTAACATTAATCAAGAGCAAAACTGTTCAAGATCGGAGAGCTAAGCTTAATGTCATTATAAGACCTGTCCTCCAAATGAACTCCAGCTTAGTAACGTCTGACTGCATTTATCTTGAGAAGAGTGAAAACATCGTAGTTTAGTGGTGGTGACAATCGCCTCATCAGCCAAACCGCCGGTAATGTACCTGCGCCTTTTAGTCGATTGTAGTGTGCTGAACTTAAACTACGGTGAGGAGGGCATGGGGATTGCAACCTCGTCCAAAAAAATTCCTAAAAATGCCAGGGTAGTCCTTTCTTAAAGGTATTTCCTTAAATATTTGATATATCTACCTTAATAAATGTCCTTTTATGTCGTTTAAATTAATTAAAAACACATATCTCAAGAGAAAGATATCATAACCCCCCCTTAATTTGTATGTTCTCACCGTATGAGAAACATTGTTTCATTTATGTGATTTAGGATCAAATTAAGGATGTACACGAAAGGGGAAGAGACAATTTATGACCAGGTGGTCATGTCATAAACGGAAATTTTTCTTCCGGATATATGCATTTGATTTCCTCAAGGGAAATTATAAATTAGTTATATATATTGTACTAGCATCACCATACACACAATAATTAATCAGTATGAACACTTGCTATAGATATCCTCGGGAAATCGCCAGTCCTCGTGTTGCTCAGCTCAGTGGCGTTACCCTTCATTTCTCTGCTTAGGATTTGTGTCATTGTTCTTGTCTTCCTTCCTGGAGGTTTATAACATTTTCTTCAAGAGGCGGAAAGTTTGCTTCCTTTGCTGAGCCCAGTCAATCTTTCTTCTTTTTCTTTTATTAATTTATCATCTGTCCTGGGCTACAAGGGCATTTGGTTTCCGGTCCCAATGATCTTTGTACTTAATAAATAACTGAATAACACCACAGAAAAAAACAGGAATAGAGTAGAAGTGATGAAGTCATTATATAAAGACGAATGGAAGTTCAATGCATTGTTGCCCAAATTAGAATTGGCAGTTTCACAATTTTTCGATCACGTGCCTGACGCACGATTCATGTCTGATTACTCTATTTTTCTGTTCGAAGATGAAAGAAATCTTATGTAATGATGTGAAAAACAGTCACTGTACTCTTTAGAACATCATCTTATATTATTGCGTAAAACTATTTTCCGTATAGAAAAATTGATGTGAACAAAACGAAGTGATAAAAAATGTCATATCACAACTACTGACATATGGTGCCACATTTCCACACCAGCGACATCAACGCTCGCCTAAATTTTAAAGTCATTCAACCATCTGTAAAATCTAATGTAAATAAAATGATATATGCTTTCCTTCACAGTCTAAAGATCATTTCCCATAAACTTCCTTGATCAAGTTAATCACAATCACTTTTTACATTTATTAAAACAATTTTAAATAGATTTAAGTTACCTTAATTTGATGGAAACCTAAAGTTGTCACTCTGTCGTTGTCTGTATTCAACGTGTCAATCAAGAAATCGCTCCTCGATCGATTTCTGCTGTTTCATAATTTGGCGCAAACAGCCATTCTTTGAGGGCTTTTTATTCAGTCATTATTATATAAACATATATATAAATATGCAAATGACCAGAGATTATAGGTCAATAAATCATATAATATGAGAAACTAATATAGCTGACCACAATAAACCCCTAAAAAGAACGTGCAAGTTTTTTCCACACTTGGTGTGCAGACTGTAAAATGACGAAGGCGCCATGTCACATTTCCACGTTTGGGCAACACTGGTCACACAGATGGATCAAATTGTTTAAAGAACGTCAAAGCTTAGAAAATAGGCCTAAAAGTGAGACTCCTCAAAGCACCACATGAGAGTAGACAATATAATTGTTGCCGCTATCAAAGAAAACCCCTGATTGCGGTAGTTGTTGTAAAACACCAGCTTGGAATGTGGAACAGGTTGCATGGGGCACGAATGCATCACAGGAATCCGGCAAGGAAACCATTGCTAACGGAACAGCATAAAGAAGAGAGGACGGGATTTGCCTTACAATATCTTCCAGAAGATGCTTCGTTCTGGGATTCGGTTATTTTCTGTGATGAAAATATCTTCACGTCTGATGCGCATGGACAACATCATTGTTGGCGCCCAAATAAAACTAGGTAAGCCTAGTGAAATTTAAGTTGACTTATTCATAAAATATGAAGCACACCTCTTTTCTTTAAAGTTGAGTGCATCACGTTATATATAAAAAGCTAATGCAATTCGACTATAAAGTGAAAAATACATAGTTTATTACAAGATGAAAATAGAAACTTTTGTTATTTTGTCTTTATTACGGTATATATCCTAGACCTAAAGCTGAGAAGTGATCAATAACTATATGCATTTCACTGTTCACACAGGGATTATCTGTATTTTATGGTGATTACACTGCACAATTATCTTCATATAGTTGTCTTGATATATAATTTCAATTCATACCTATAGGCTATTAGGGAACATGATAATTTTCATTTATAGAGTATGATTCATAGGATAGGTCCATGTTATGACAGATATAAAAATGGAAGAAAATATACGTCTTTGTAAAGCTGTAGACCTACTGTTCCCCCCGCCCCCCCTTTTTTTGGCATAACTAACTACACTCTATTGAATTGTCCATCAGTTGAAATAATATTTTCTGTCTACAAATATGCTAAAAATAACATGGCGCCTTCAAGGCGTAGTGGCAGAATATCGGCTGGGTTATGGGGATGGATGGCAGCCAGGGGACCGGGAGAGCTAAATGCCATTGATGAGCGTCTGAACGGCAATCAGTAAATCGAAACTTTACAGGACATTTTGGTACCCTCAGTACGGAAACTTTTATTCCGTATCCTATGCCAATATATATCGCCAAGGACAATTCTGCAGTCCATAATGCAAATGTTGTAAAGCTATGGTTCCAGCAAAATCCAGACGTGGTTCGAATTGATTGGCTTGCCAAGTCGGCATATCTGAAGCCAATAGAAAACTAATGGGCCTACATGACCCAAAGATGGGATGTTAATAGTGCTGAAACCAAAGAGAATCTTATAAAGCACGTAATAGATATTTGGGAAAACTTAAGGCCAAAGAGGGGAGCAGCAAACATTTGTGAAGTCCTCATTGCATCAGTGCCAATAGGATAAGATGCGTGCCAGATGCACGAGGATCCTATGCAAAGTTTTAATGAGTTATGCTGCCTTTTCATATAAATATGACTAATTTTATTCTCGATAGTTGAACAGTCTTAATTTGTATTTGACTTCATTTCAGCTCATTTACTTATTCATGTGACTCTATACCAGGGTGACCAGATTTTGAAAATTGAAATGAGGGACACCTAAATTGGAGAGATAGTTGAACAATATATATATATATATATATATATATATATATATATATATATATATATATATATATATATATATATATATATATATATATATATATATATATGTAAAAATGTATATATAATATATATATATATATATATATTTATATATATATATATATATACTCATATATATATATATATATATATATATATATATATATATATATATATATATATACCTTTAACACCGTTTTCTGCCTCTGTAAAATTTTTTGCTGGGAAAAATGGTCTTATTCCTAACACTGCTCCAGCTGAAGCTGCTTGTTTATTTGATTTGTGCTGCTGTGTTGATCCATGCTGCTGCACATCACTCAGTCCGCCGTGTGCAATGCTAGAATTCTTCGACCATATTTTGCAGTATGCTCCGCTTTTGTTGTTGCTTTTGGGGGACGAGCCACTGTTGCCAGTTTTGGGCGGCCCCCTTTAACCCGTATTTTGCAAAATTTCACTAGTGTAGGCTATTGTATTTTTTTTTTTAATGTTAAAAACACGGGACAAAGGGCGTCCCGGGAAGGGTCGATACGGGACACGGGACAAATGTCATAAACATGGGAAAATCCCGTCAAACACGGGACGTCTGGTCACCCTGCTCTATGCATACTTATAGGCCGATGTTATGACTGAATTCCTGTTTAATTCATCTCTCTCTCTCTCTCTCTCTCTCTCTCTCTCTCACACACACACGTGCATATATATATATATATATATATATATATATATATATATATATATATATATATATATATATATATATATATATATATATATATATATATATATATATATATATATATATATATATATATATATATATATATATATATATATATATATATATATATATATATATATATATATATATATATATATATATATATATATATATATATATATATATATATATATATATATATATATATATATATATATATATATATATATATATATATATATATATATATATATATATATATATATATATATATATATATATATATATATATATATATATATATATATATATATATATATATATATATATATATATATATATATATATATATATATATATATATATATATATATATATATATATATATATATATATATGCTTTATCACATACACAATTGTTCTGTGCATACTAGAATTACTAAAAGGTCCTCATTCAAACTGGATGGTATCTAATGGAGCATTTATTCATTAGGTACCATCCAGTTTGAATAGTCTTAGTAATATATCCTATTTAGTATATATATATATATATATATATATATATATATATATATATATATATATATATATATATATATATATATATATATATATATATATATATATATATATATGTATATATATATATATATATATATATATATATATATATATATATATATATATATATATATATATATATATATATATATATATATACAGTATATATATATATTAAATATATATATATATATATATATATATATATATATATATATATATATATATATATATATATATATATATATATATATATATATATATATATATATATATATATATATATATATATATATATATATATATATATATATATATATATATATATATATATATATATATATATATATATATATATATATATATATATATATATATATATATATATATATATCTTGTGACTTGTGACGAACTATGTGCTGCCTGTGAAAGGCATATCTTGTGCAGGTGGCATTTATGTTGACGCTGACGTTGGAGGTTTCCACTGTTAGATAGTTGGATACAATGGGTAACTGACGTGTTCATTTGCGCCTTCTGGCCATAGCCCAGATGTGTGGAGGCAATGTGACAGATTGATGGAAGCGTTGTGATCCTTCGAACACTGAACCGGTGTCGTCACGTTTCCCGGAAAGGGTTGTTAAGTGAGTGCGTATATGTGTGCATTCTTTAATGGTATATTATGAGAGGAACAGACAATGGCTGGGGACTATGATTTGCGGCAGGGTACGATTTGCTCTTTGTGCAGTGTTAATGGATAGGAACAGCCACTTTGAGATACGTTATTTGCGGCCATAGGAAGTGAATAAGATTACTCATTAACACATATCTTTTCCAGACATTCTGTGGAAATAGCCAGTTAGTGTCGCACTGAAACTCCTCTGTTTCTCCATTATGCATTTTCCCGTTCTGTTCTCCATTATGCATTTTTCTGTTTTAAATGTCTTTTCTTTAAACACCATTTCAGGTTTTAATATATGATATGTTTCTTTTACAGGAATTCTGGGTTTGTCCTGTGAGGACGAATATTTTGGAAGTGGTGAGCCAGCCAGACCTAGGGCTGGCAGTGGTGTTTGGTGGTACCGGTGCTAGGCTACACAAATAATCACCTCTTCTTGGCATTGATAATAATATGTTCTTTACACACTACTGTATGTGACATTTATTTTGGTCAAGAATAATTATGACATTTTTGTTTTGTTTGATGAGCAGGGTGTTAGTCACTAGTATCCGTTGGTCTAGAATCATTAATTCAGTTGATTGTGAACTGAATTTCTTCTAGTTATGATTTCCATTTACAGGGGGTGTGAGTCACTCCATTTCATGACCGTAGCTTTTGCTGAAAATACTTTCGTTAAATTTACAAATAAAGTCTAGTTTTGTATCTTGGTGTTTAATCCCAGTAGGCCTTGTTTGAGGATAGGTTCAGTGAGAGGAGTCGACGAGAGAGAAAGAATGTGCTGACCCAGGCCTGGCCATTGTCGATTTAAATATTCATTCACATTATGTATACGAGACAGTGTACTGCTGAAAATAGACCTACACTAATCAGGTGTCAAAATCTGAAGTCAAATTTAGGCCTACTTAATGTGTCATGCCAATTATTTTATTGATTGATCAAAGGGAAAAATCAGTTGAATTACACTTTGATATTGAAGAATTTTGACAGGCTTGATATATTATTTATCGGCTGTAGGTGACGAACTGGCGACACCCAAGTACTGTACGATACGTTGGGTGAACATCAAGACTCGAGCAGCAGCAAAGCCAACCTCCAAATGCTTATGCTGTCACGAATCTTTGGTTGAGAATAAAATTAGAATTTGTCGACTCGTGGGTATAGATTTTCCTTACTTTGCAAAATAATTAACTTTGGTGCATTGAATAAATCTACTTAATTGCAATTTAATTTATTTTAAGTGCAACATCTATGAAAGGAAATCTTATTTACTGATAAGTAAATAAGCTGGTACCTTCATACAGCAATATTTCCATAACGAACAATGAATTAAGAAACTACGCCAATTCTTCGTTGGCCGACTGTACATACATAGTTAATGAAGCAAATGAAAATAGGAGGAAAAAAAACGTTATTCAGTGGGTACGACAAGGTCTCTTGAAAATCTGATGACATCGTTAAGGGAAAAACAGAGAGAGAGAGAGAGAGAGAGAGAGAGAGAGAGAGAGAGAGAGAGAGAGAAATGGTTGAAATTAGCTCTTTCATTGATAGCTATAGTCTCTGAGTGAAAGATGATCTGTTAGATGCCCTCTGCCGGATATAATTAGTTGGCAGTCCGTAATTAGTTCCCACTTATTAATAGGACAAAACTGGAACAATAAAAAGAGTCAGGTCTAAGAAAATAGAATTAACTTCATCGGCGCTTAATCCGATGAACTAATAAAGTTAAGTGGACTAAAGCTACTTTCGGTCAGCGACCGTAAAGGAGTACCAGGCTTCCTTATTGAACATGCAGAATATCATATGTATGTTCGAATATATCTATATATTCATACGTATATGTATGTATGTATATATATATATATATATATATATATATATATATATATATATATATATATATATATATATATATATATATATATATATATATATATATAAATGTATAAATTTCCGACTCATATCGGCATCGATCCTAGGGCTCTCAAATTGGTTCGATTGGATGTGAGTCGGAAATTTATTTCCGAGAAACGTGATTATCATTGTTATTATTATTACTATTATCATTCAGAAGATAACCCTATCCATTTGGAACAAGCCCACGGGATCACAGACTTGAAATTCAAGCTTACAAAGAATATGGTGATCATAGAAAGAGGTAACAGAAAGTAATGGGAAACACAGAAAGAAATCAGTTATTAGAAAGGAAAAAATAAATTAACAAATTAATAAATCGATAGATGAAAATTTCAATAAATTATTGAAATACAAGGAGAATTATATAAGGGTAGTAATGCATTGTATCTCCGTTTGAACTTATGAAGTACCAGTTGCACAACATCCTCAGGGAGACTGCTCTGCAGTCCAACAGTGTGATGAGTAAAGAAAGGACTTTTGGAACTGACAACTTCGACAGTGAGGCATATCTACCACATATTGGCGCTGCTGTTCAGTAAGTCTGGTTACTCTCGGCAGGAAAAGAGGATCAGGGATCAATTGTGAAAGTGAAAGATCTCTGTTAAAAATACAACTTTTTTTTTCTTTTATTTATTAAAAATACAACTAAAGAAATATTGACAAACAAGAGACCATCCGTCTATGGTCCAAGTCATAACTGCTAATATTAGGAAACTGAAACCGACCTCCACGAGCGACTCTATCTAAAAGAGATAAATCTCTGGCAGAAGATAACATCCACACCGGAGAACAATATTCGAGTAAAGGAGGAACAAACGACCTAAAGCAGGTTGCATTGATTTTATCACTGTTATAAATCTATGAGGCCTTAAGTACAATACCTAACTTTCCGTGCACCATTAGCTGATATTTTCATAGGACGTTTCTCAAAAGTAAGATGCGAGTCAAAAGTTTGAAACCTACCCTATTATGTAAGTTGGGTCTTAGTTTGGCCACGTGCCAAATTTTGTCTAGATCAGTCAGGCGGTTCGGATTTCTATAGAGCACAAAGTTACATGCATACATACAAACTAGCATACAAACACTCACTTATATTTATATATATATATATATATATATATATATATATATATATATATATATATATATATATATATATATATATATATATATATATATATATATATATATATATATATATATATATATATATATATATATATATATATATATATATGTGTGTGTGTGTGTGTGTGTGTGTGTGTGTGTGTGTGTGTGTATGTATATGAATATATGTATTTATATAAAAGTATGCATACATACACACATAATTAATTTATCAAATCTTCTGTGCTGCATTTATGAATTCTGTGTTGCTTTTCTTCATTACTTACAATACATCTATTGTAGATGAAACATAGATTCAATATCATTGAACATTAGAGTAATGAAATTCACGGAGCCGTAATTACAGTATGCCATCCATCAAAGGGGTAATAGGAAAAGGGAGAGAGAGAGAGAGAGAGAGAGAGAGAGAGAGAGAAGAGAGAGAGAGGAGATGGGGACTTACAGATATTTTGATCTATTACAGATTTCTATGAGAATGATCTACCTCGACTAGAGTACAATTTTTATCACTCTTTTATCATCACTTTGACTTCATTTTGGTCTTTGATATCAAGGTTCTCTTGAGTTTTCTTTTCCTTCTTCTGCTGCTGTTTTTCAACCAGAATAATTGTTTTTTCTCCTTCACTTCATCTTCTCCTCATTTAAAATCATACCATTAAACTAATTGTTAATGGCCCGTTTCACTAAATCTGGGTGCTGCTTTAATTTCTGTTGTTTGCAGCTTGTCAACGACACACAGTGTATCATTGGATGCAGCAGAATGGGCAAGCGCTAGTTACATTTCTCCTTCCTACCCCTCGTTCAGAGCCCAGGGGAGAAAGGAAGAATTCTTCAGTACATTTCCCATTCGAGTTTTCAGGGGATTTCGTTGGAAACCGTAGTGAAGCTTATTTGGAAATCAGAAAATTTAGCGTTTTATGATGAGGTGAATGCATATGCAACTTTTTAGTAGTTCCTATCTTTAACTTATGGTTCCTCGTGCTATAGCTTTAGCAATAATTATACAAAATTGTGCGAAGGAAACTGGATGTCGTCCTCTTTCTCTCGAAATGAATGGAGGTCACTTAGATGTGTTCCCGAACATAATTCTTTATCTTCCATAATTCCCGTCTCACCGGAAAAGTATTAGACGAAGATCTTTCATGGTGTGTCTGTTTTCCAGTCAGTTATATTATGGTTTCTTCGATATGTCCTGAATAATTTAAACAGACGTGTTTATAAGGGTTACTTACAAAGCAGATTATTATTATGAGCATCCGTCACAATGAAAGAGAGATCAGAGTCCCATTTCAAGACTTGAAAGGCTCGCCCGAAACGTTTGTTCTTGAGTAAGAGGTGAAAATTGGAGTTCTGCAAAGTTAAGGAAGCCTGACAGTTAGATAAGACGAGACCAAAGGGAACAGATGAAAGATAAAAGGCAGAAACCATTGCTGCTCGAGGCCAAAGTAAGGGTGCTACAAGAACCTTCAGACCTATCTAGAGATGTGCAGCTGTTAATAAAAGAAAAGTTTCTAATTACAGTATTCTTTATAAATATATTATGAACTATTTACTCCTACGGAATCACCAAAATACGGAGATCGTATCAAGCGAAGAAATTCAGTGTTTTAGAATTTCGTTTTCGGGCATGGAACTCAGATATTTATAAAACATGTATGTATTATAAGAATGCCTAGTTTAAAAAAGATACACAAGGAATTTTCCAATGTTAAATAACTCATAATGTTGTACCCATAGGGAGGTGACGTCATTTTGCAGAACTCAGTCATTCAAAACTTATTTTGATCTCAGTTTTACTGAACATTGATGTTACCTCTTTGGAGCCATCCCATGGTGCTGGTTGGATAGGTTTTCGCACTTTATAACTCAGGCTGTATTCCAATACTTCCTCCAGTAAATGTTTTTTTCTCTTGTGTTTTCAGACAGGCACGACTCCCCCAGTTCGAGGGGACGACATGTAGGCATCGGAGTTGACAAGCTTTTTGTAGTCAAATTGTTTTTATCTATTTGTTTACCCTTTTTGTTCTCTGCTTCTTCCTATAAAGATACTACAAAGGGCAGTTATTGTTTGTTAAAGGGAGATCCTGTATAATATCCTTTATCATCTGAACAATAAAAAGAAATTCATTAGAAATATAAACTTCTAGCTTCAGTCGGATATACAGTTTCCCAAAAAACATATCAAAGAAAACCCCAAAACCAATAAAAGGGTCCTTCTATGAAGTGGTTGTTTATTTTAGTCTTATATCGCTTGTCATTGGACTTTGAGGAGAGAGAGAGAGAGAGAGAGAGAGAGAGAGAGAGAGAGAGAGAGAGAGAGAGAGAGAGAGAGAGAGAGAGAGACCCTTTTCTTTCATCCGATGGTTTTTGAGATTACCCATCGATCATGCATGCACTTTATTTCTATGTGAAAGGGCACTTGGTTAAACTGCTACCAGTTCGTTTACCTATATCTATCAATCTGTCAATGTTTCCTTTTTTTTGTATATGAATACTGTTGTGTATATTAATATTGATATGTTTTTAGCTGGGAGATCTAGTTTAACCAATGAGTTACACTGGGGATTACACCTTACCTTGGATAACACAAATTTGAACACTGTCTGGCCTTGAGGTTAGTTAAAAACATACTATACATCAAAAACACTGCTGAGGCCTACTTCAAAAGGGAGGGTGATTAGGTAAAGTCTTGGGTTTAACTTAGTTCATTCTATTTACAAAAGAAAAACACATATTAGAAGAATGGTAGCGTAACTGGGACGGGCAAGCAAGGTCCCATAATACAAGATGAAAGAAGCAAATGACTGGGAATTGCTTGAAGAGACACTATGGGAGCCCGCTCCAAAAGGGCGCTGTAAATGGTGTAGAGGGGTCACTATACACACAAGATGATGCACAGATCCACGGCTGACTAACTCCTAATCTATGATCGAAACACCTATGGTTACTCAACCGAAAACAGCAGGTTAATTAAGGAATCAAGGAATTACACGGGAGGTGCCTAGACTGAGCTCGATTCCGATAACTCGAATTTTAACGGTTACGTTACACTTCACTTTAATGCTTGGCAGATTAAACAGCACAACTATAAAAAAGCAATACAGGTCTGACTGTAGGAATTTCACACTATGAAAAGGAAAAACGGAAAAATAGTTATAGGCTGACAGGGACGTGCCTGGCTAAAAGAACCTTAAATTCAGCACTTTACCTTAAGCAGGAGATGATTTTCCTCGTCATCAGGGGGTCAGCGCTGGGGAGGGCAAGTGAATAAGGTGACAGCAAAAGTTTATTATGGCTCTCGACAGCCTCGTGTGTCCAGAAGGGGCAATTCAATAGAGCAAGGGAAAGGACAAGAGTCCTGGCAAAGTGTCTGACAAGTTCTAAGGCCGAGTGTCTCCATCCGAGGTCTTTTATAGCTTTCGGGGATTATGATTCTGCTCGTTGCAGATGGCGCTGGTGTCGTTATGACTGCGTGTCACTGCAGGCATGGGGGCCTGCGTGGGCCAAGTTTCAAGATCCGTTGAGCACATGGTCAATCCTTTGCCGATCTGCCAGGTGACTTGCCTCGGGCAAGGCTCGCATTCCTATGGGATCAGCACCTGGAATTTAAGGTCCCTGGCAGTCACTCGAGCAAGGAAAGGTGATTAAAATATTCTCCCTTTGAAGGCGGTGGTGAGAGAGAGGTCTGTAGGGGCAAATTTTGCCTACAGTGTTCTTTGCTATAAAACAAATGAAGCAATAGAATATTCTTTATATTATATATCTTGATAGATGACGCAAAAGAGTTTTACTCTTTATAATATAAATAGCCCACTCTTTCAACCTGGTATTCGGTCTTATGATCAAAAATATGATTTTCTCTCTATATGTATCTGGGTCATCTTTCTCGAGAAATGAAGTCATATGGTTATGTCAAGAAAGATGAAAGTCAGGCAAGATAAGATATTTACTCAAGATGTAACAAAACCAATCGGTAGTCAATTATCCTCTTCGTCTGTTAGATTAGCATAAACTGCTTTACCCACTTTGTATGTTCATTTGCAGGCCCTTGCGCAAGTATACACTTGCACACATACACACTCATTCACACGCATGAATAAATAAATTATATATATATATATATATATATATATATATATATATATATATATATATATATATATATATACACATATATATAGATAGATAGATAGACAGATAAATAGATAGACAGTCAGACA
Source organism: Macrobrachium rosenbergii (assembly GCF_040412425.1). NCBI lineage: Eukaryota > Metazoa > Arthropoda > Malacostraca > Decapoda > Palaemonidae > Macrobrachium > Macrobrachium rosenbergii. The sequence continues at coordinate 30,441,170 of NC_089796.1, read as the reverse complement.
GATCTCTCAGCATTAAGCCAATTCTTACCAACAGAGTGGTGGATGGGTGCTCCTGAGAAAAGAATAGACAGTGGTTGCTGCCATTTCCATTTGTACACTGCTGAGTCGTTATGGATCCCTACGAAGAAAACTTCCACATCAGTTGCTTCATCCCCCTATATAGGAGGCTTATCAGCAGCATGTCGAATCTCCATACGCTACACATTACACTAACCACCACTTATACTGTACGCACAAACCTGCATCCTGAAAGTTGAGGCTTATCCTTTCCAAAGCTCTTTCTCACTATTTATCATGTTCTCCTTTAGCTTTCTCTCCTCCTTTCTCTTACCATTCCCGAACCTGTCAGCCCCCATTCTTTCCCCTTGTCCGAACTATCCCAAAACACCGATCCATCCTTTATCCTACTTATCAAATTCCATATATCTCCACTCCACGTTTCTCGTCCTTTTAATTCTCCTTATGCCACATATATTATGCAAGCAGTTCATCTCTACAGTCTCCTCCAGGTCGTTTCTTTCATTTGCTCTCAATACCCACAATTCATTTTTATTGAGGAAATCTGCCTTAAGATCCCTTTGTGTATTCTGTAGGCCCATGTATGCCACAGACGGCTTCTTCCCTTTACTTACAAACTTCGCACATCCCGGTTTCATGACAAATTCTTGATCCACACACCCTCTTCTTTGTCTAAACCATCGCAGTTCATCCATTACTGCTCCATCTGTCAAGTTTCATAGATCTCATTTAGAATACTACCATGACCCTTCCTTGATAAACTATGTCAATTTATGTCCCTATGTTTCGTAGTTTGTTTATCACATTTACATATACAAAGGAGCAATTATGTCTCTCAACCATTGTTTTGGAATCTTTCATTATCTAGGCAAAGCAAAGTCATTCACCTTCCACTTGCTCTTTCTGACTTCCTCCATCGGAAACATAGAACATGAAATTCAGTTTTCAGAACAGTTTTCAATACGACTTCTGTTGGTATGTGAAAGATACCGTGGTATGTTTGATGTACAAGAAAGACTGCTTATGTTCATCGCATTAATTCCCATGTACCTTTATATTGAATATTTCATTTGTTATGTTAATAGCCTAGAAAAGTACCTCTCTTAATGATAATAATATTCATATGTTTATGTGTAACTAACGCCTCCTACAAGGTTATGTCACGGCAATTGTGACATTTTACCAAATTGGCAATACTGTTGCTGCGGGACAACCGCTCAGTTAGCCGGAGATTGTCCAGATGATTACACCACATTTGTGTCCTTTGTAGATATATCTTTCCACAAGATTATACTGTAAGAACCTACTTTATATTGGTGTTTGTTTTCACCCACCATTAGTGATAAGCAAGATCTCCATGAACATACATGGTGCAATGAAAATAGCAGTGTTTGTGGAAGTTATTTTGAAAAAAAAAAAGGTCTGTTTAACCGGTACTTAAGCACGCCAGTAATCTCTCAGCCAATGTTCACTTGAAATTTTGTGAAAGAGTGCAGTATTGGATTTACTGTGACTTATTCATGCGGTGCAGCGGTTTATGCGAGTGTAGTGTTGTGCAGTGTCGCAAATTTTTCCCCAAGACTGGGAAGGTTCTAAGTCCCGGATGGTATGGGACTAAGGCGGGGTACACACTAGCCAACATGCTTGTCCAACAAGGTGTTTGATCCAACCATTTGAAAACAATTTGAGAGTGTGTAGTCAGGTAGGAAGGTCTGACAAGCAGTTCGATACTCGATGGTCAAACAGCCTGTTTGTCCTGTGATAGTTAACTTTTTTTCTTGTACCACTCCTTCATCCATACTCTCTTTCGTTTAATAGGCTTTTCAGTGGCTATAGCTACAAGTATAGCTATGCAGGCTTTCTTATGGCTCATGTTGCATGGACGTTTCCGGCAGGCATACTGACGTTTGATCAAACATCCGTTTCAATCTATGGCGATGTTTGAACAAACACGCTGGACAAGCATGTTGGATAGTGTGTACCCCGCCTAAGACGATCAGGCCTGAAGGGCACTATCAGCAAACATCGAAGCGAAGGTCCATCAAGATCAAGGTTTTACAATTTTATTAAAAAAAATAGACTATTGAAATTTAACATACATTAACACATAAGGACCACGAGGTCGGGTACAAAAAAGTTACAAAAAACTAAAAAAAATATGGCTTCAGAAAGTTACAATTTTATACAAAACTTACTTCGAAATAATCAGGCTATACTTTAACTGAATATTAACTACATCAAGCCTCGGATGGCAAGAATGTGAAGGGACTAATTTAGCATACAAAAGGAACCGGCTCTTGACTATCACCCCTCTGCATGTCTCATCGTCATCTTGGTTCCCTTCAAAATTTCTATGCAGGTTATTTACAAAAGAATGTACTTGAATTATTTAAAAAAGAGCCTCTCCGATATTCCTCATACAGACAACACAGGCAACTTGTGGGACACAAATAATGATCGAACATATTTACAGAAGAAAGTGAACCACGAACTCAGCCGCCTGCTTACCACTCCCTCTCGCTTATCCTGAACATTGTGAAGGATTGTCGAGAAAAAACGGATCCAATTTTTTCACGACATACTCCACATCAGAATTTCTGGCCGAACGGGAAAGCAATTGGAAGGTTACGCAGGTGAGGCTCAAAGATCAGAGGTTTGTCGCTGCCTGTACTGAACTGCAGTGCTACAATTGAAAGGCAGCTCATGACAGACTTACAACAATCAAAATAACAATCAAAACACGAGAGTAATCACTCTCACAAAACACAATGACACCTGATTCGTGTCGTACAAAGGGATTTACATTAAATTTCATACAATTCAAACACACTTGTGCGCCGCATTTCAGCAGCATGAAGCAACAACACTGATAACACTTATTCCCTATCACTTCAAATCCTCTCTAACCTCCCTACAAGCTCCACAAGTCTTATCTTGGGTTTTACTTTACACTATATATCGTCATTCCTAACCCATTCCTGCATTCTAGGTCTTTGGGCCAATGCTGCCCTTCTTTTCGGTCTCTCTCGCTCACTCGTATCAGTGTCCAATTGTTCTGCACGTTCACTTAACTCTCTCTGTGCGAATTCACTATTCTTCCAAGAACCTACATTTTCTCCTTCGTCAACTCCCACTCTTGGTGCGGTGTCCTCTTCCTCATTCACTTCATCGATGTGCTCATTATCATCATTCTCTTCACCCTCACTATCCTCGCACACACTCGTTTCAAGGGGAATGATGTGTTCAACTGGTCACAAAGCTTTTTCCCCTTCATAGAGTTCATTAACAGAGCATACAACTCCATCGTCATCTGGATAGACAGCAACAATTCTACCCATGGCCAGTAACTCTGTTTCCTATGGTCGAGTTTCGCTAATACAATGTCACCAACACTCAGTGAAGATTTGGGTTCCACACAGAAGTTGTGCCTCTCCTGCAATGAACTCAAGTACTCCGTCTGCCACTGATGTCGAAAAATTCGCAGGAGGTCGGTGAGACAGAAATACTGATGACGCACCTGCTTCATCGTCAACATGCAATACATATTTTCAGGTTGCACAGTGGGTGAC
>NC_089796.1:30412583-30435083 GCF_040412425.1 Macrobrachium rosenbergii | reverse complement strand
AGAGAAAGAAAGAAAGAAAATTTTAACTAACAGACCTTGTTCCTCGAAGTTCAGTTGCTGTAAAAGAAAATAAAAAATAAGGTGGGTGTGATTTAAGCTATATACAGGGCATGGACGAGGAGTGATTGTTCAAAGAGGGAACAAGCTTCTTTGATCGCTAACGATTCAAGAATAGGGAGGTGGTGTTCGTGTTGACTGGTTAGTATAATCTAAAATCATTATAGTTTATTTTACTTTTGCATAGTTTTATGTGGTTTCTAATATTTGATGTTTCGGGATTAGACAACTTGCACCCAGTGCGAAAGCTAACGCCAATATGTGCGTCACATCTGACCTTAAGCAGTCGGCGTGTCTTTCCTACGTATGTCTGACAATGGCATTGACAGCAAGTAAATAAATAAACAACACCGGACTGCATTAAAGGGGACAGTTTTTTCTTGTGACGAAACATACCGTAATAGTTTCTTGGTTCTTAAATATGAGCTTCACGTCAACTGCAGGAAAATAATTCGTTAAAATCCTTTTAGATTGGTAGGGAAAGAGGTGTCATGTGTGAACGGAAAACTTATATAATATGTTAATTTATGTGCAAGTGTGTGGTAGCAGGAGGGTGAAAGGACTTATCCAGTGTTTTCTTAACATACTTTAAAAATAAATTGGATGGATAGCAGTTGGATTTAAAATAATCATAGAGAAAACCTATTTCCTTGTGAAAAGATGCCAGTCGGATGTAAGTGTTGCAGGGGCCTGTGGAGGAGAGTGGACAGGAATTCAATTTAAAATTATAAAAGCACGAACTGTAAAATTCTGCCCAAGACCAGTATAAGGATTTCTTGTAGAACACACCAGTATGAAATCTCTTGTCCTCACGGATGACGATGGTGTCTAAAAAGGACAATTGGTTGTTATTTTCTAATTCATAAGTAAATTTAATGTTATTATGTAGTGAGTTAGCATACTGCAAAAACTGGTCACAGTGGTGACGTTCTTTAAAAAGGACAAAAGTGTTATCAACATCCCGGCGATAAAATAACGACTTGAAAACAGAGGGACAGCTGTCCAGCAGCTCTCTCTCGAATTTGTGCATAAAAATATCAGCAAAAATGCAGCTTAACGGATTACCCATTCCTACACCTTCCACTTGCATGTAAACTTCGTCATTAAACACAAAGGCCGTGTCCCGCACCGCCAACTCCAATAGCTCTTTAAAATCTAAGTGGTTAATACCGTGGTACACATTGTCCTGATCATTAAAAATAGTATCCAAAATATAATCGATTGTTTCCTCCACTGGTATATTAGTGAATAGCGACTCTATATCAAAACTGGCCATGACCAAATCGGAATCTTGACATAAAATATTATTTTTAAATAAGAACTGTTAACAGTAAATTCATTTTTGAAAGAGTTTTCCAAAAGAGGGACTATGTATTTTGCAATTTTGTAGTTGGGTGTAGTATATGAAGAAAGGATTGGCCTCTTTGGTACGTTCTCTTTATGTATCTTCGGGAGGCCATACATGATACTATAAGATGATCCAGTGACGAAAAGCTCATCATAAGTAGTTTGAGTAATAATCTGTTTATTTGTTAAAGATCTCAAAAACGGTTAATTTTGTCCTTTTTCTTAAAAATAAGTTTAAAGTCTTTATTACCAATTTTTTGAAATTTAGAATCATCGGTGAGTATATTCTGCATTTTTTTTGGAGATAATCAACTTTATTCAAAATAACTGTACCATTACCTTTATCTGGCTTGGAAAATATTAAGTTATTGTTTTTTCTCAATTTCTGAAGGGTATTTAGATCACCTTTGTTAAAGAAAGGGGCCCATCTAGTTTTCTGTTTGTGGTAATTAGTATGTGTGAAAGCAGACAGTTCAGTTTGGAATTTTGATAGGTTAGCATTTAAAGGCAAGTTCTTCAGTTTGGTAAAAAGTACTTCGAAGGGCAAATAGTACTCATAGTAAGAGGGTTTGTAATTGGGTTAACAGAAATCCAGCCCAAACGATCAAAGAAATTCTTCTTTCTTGGTTAAGTTATAGTCAGAGAAGTTGAAAACCACCTTGTTCCCTTTACCAGAAAAATTAAGTTTGAAGACTCCTAGTTTCTTAAGTTTGTTGTTATGGGTATTTTGTACCGTTTCAATATAGCCATTTAAATCTTTAGATAACAACCAGTTAACAATGATTAAATCAATAAGTGTGAGTCGGTTATGGATATCATTATACAAAAGTTGTATAGGTTTGACATGTTTAGAAATAAGTTTTTCTTTCGTACAGATTTCAATAGACAATAATGCAGAAGTGGAATCATGATAGAATTTAATATTATAAAACGAACGTCTATATAATTTAAATTTAACAAAGTTGGGTGTGACCTAATTGAGCTGGCAATATTGCAAGAATTAGAGGTCAGGAAGTTTTGCTTTCCACCACTTCTTCTAAGTAATCTCCAATTTACGACACGTCAGCAGTAGAGGGCGGTCGTATCTGCACTGGATCAGGTCGAGGAAATGCAAAATACCACTGGACCTGAGGCGGACGAGGAAGAGCAAGGCGAACATCCAGGAAAACATGGTATGAAGTGAAGGAGATGTTTTGTGATGCAAATGAAGTCAAGAATATATCCTGCCTGGTCCTGCAGCTTTAACCCCTCAGAACGCTTCTGAAGAAGGTGTTCCAGGGCACACGACCACCAGAATCGACGACAAACGGGAGTTAATGGGCCGAAAACCACTAGGAACAGTTTACTCTCCTCCCTCTTGAGAACGGTCACCTGCATACCATCGGAGACTTAATGCCACACCTGTATATGCTTTGTATATATACCCTTGTAACATTTCATTTGTCCATATTTTCCAGTGAACAGGGGCACAAAAGGAAGTGCCAAAATATATGGTTGCAATGTTTAAATAGTGTTTATGGGCCTTCTTATCTTCATATAATAGAGTGTAGTATCACAGTAAAAGACATTCATATATATATATATATATATATATATATATATATATATATATATATATATATATATATATATATATATATATATATATATATATATATATATATATATATATATATATATATATATATATATATATATTATATATATATATATATATATATATATATATATATATATATATATATATATATATATATATATATATATATATATATATATATATATATATGTATATGTATATATATATATATATATATATATATATATATATATATATATATATATATATATATATATATATATATATATATATATATATATATATATATATGAATTACAGAATCTACTGGTCACTTTTAAGCAGAAGTTAAGGGCATTGTGGCTATTAGAATTACATATATATATATATATATATATATATATATATATATATATATATATATATATATATATATATATATCTATATATATATATATATATATATATATATATATATATATATATATATATATATATATATATATATATATATATATATATATATATATATATATGTATATATATAATATATAGATATATATATATATATATATATATATATATATATATATATATATATATATATATATATATATATATATATATATATATATATATATATATATATATATATATATATATATATATATATATATATATATATATATATATATATATATATATATATATATATTATCAGAAAGCTACAAACGTCCTTTAATATCCAATCACTCTACCTCGGAAATAATATATTTTCATATATGTTACGAAGGGGAATTTTTAGTTGATAATAAGTCCACCGTCCCTGAGGTCGAACCAGCGACGGACGAGGAATCAGGACTACAGTGACACACTAACCAGTCGTACAAGAGAGGTATAAGTGAATAACATCTCCCATCATCTCACCCCGTCGAACTCAGGTGTTTTGCGTTTGGACAAGATATCCACCCACCTCTGCCATGTTGACCGTGTAGTGCGTTTTGTCGCGACGTAACCCATATTATGACTATTTATCACATCACAGTGATTCATATACAATCAGAAAGCTACAAACGTCCTTTAATATCCAATTCACTCTACCTCGGAAATAATATATTTTCATATATGTTACCGAAGGAATTTTAGTTGATAATAAGTCCACCGTCCCGTGAAGTCGAACCAGCGACGGACGAGGAATCAGGACTACAGTGACATTAACCAGTCGGCCACAAGAGAGGTATAAGTGAATAACATCTCCCATCATCTCACCCGTCGAACTCAGGTGTTTTTGCGTTTTTGGAGACGATATCCACCCACCTCTGCCATGTTGACCGTGTAGTGCGTTTTGTCGATAAAGCCATATTATGACTATTTATCACATCACCGTGATTCATATACAATCAGAAAGCTACAAACGTCCTTTAATATCAATTCACTCTACCTCGGAAATAATATATTTTCATATATGTTACCGAAGGGGAATTTTAGTTGATAACAAAGTCCACCGTCCCGTGGGGTCGAACCAGCGACGGACAGAATCAGGACTACAGTGACACACTAACCAGTCGGCCACAAGAGATGTATAAGTGAATAACATCTCCCATCATCTCACCCGTCGAACTCAGGTGTTTTGCGTTTGGAGACGATATCCACCCACCTCTGCCATGTTGACCGTGTAGTGCGTTTGTCGCATGCGTAGCCATATTATGACTATTTATCACATCACAGTGATTCATATACAATCGAAAGCTACAAACGTCCTTTAATATCAATTCACTCTACCTCCGGAAATAATATATTTTCATATATGTTACCGAAGGGGAATTTTAGTTGATAATAAGTCCACCGTCCGTGGGGTCGAACCAGCGACGGACGAAGAATCAGGACTACAGTGACACACTAACCAGTCGGCCACAAAGAGGTATAAGTGAATAACATCTCCCATCATCTCACCCGTCGAACTCAGGTGTTTTTGCGTTTTGGAGACGATATCCACCACCCTGCCATGTTGACCGTGTAGTGCGTTTGACGGACGCGTCAGCCATATTATGACTATTTATCCACATCACCGTGATTCATATACAATCGAAAGCTACAAACGTAAGTTTAATATCAATTCACTCTACCTCGAAATAATATATTTTCATATATGTTACCGAAGGGAAGTTTTTAGTTGATAATAAGTCCACCGTCCCGTGGGTCGAACCAGCGACGGACGAGGAATCAGGACTACAGTGACACACTAACCAGTCGGCCACAAAGAGAGGTATAAGTGAATAACATCTCCCATCATCTCACCCGTCGAACTCAGGTGTTTTGCGTTTGGAGACGATATCCACCACCTCTGCCATGTTGACCGTGCAGTGCGTTTGTCGCACGTAGCCATATTATGACTATTTATCACATCACCGTGATTCATATACAATCAGAAAGCTACATACGTCCTTTAATATCCAATTCACTCTACGTCGGAAATAATATATTTTCATATATGTTACCGAAGGGAATTTTAGTTAATAATAAGTCCACCGTTCCCGTGAGGTCGAACCAGCGACGAACGAGGAATCAGGACTACAGTGACACACTAACCAGTCGGCCACAAGAGAGGTATAAGTGAATAACATCTCCTATCATCTAACCCGTCGAACTCAGGTGTTTTGCGTTTGGAGACGATATCCACCCACCTCTGCCATGTTGACCGTGTAGTGCGTTTGTCGCACGTAGCCATATTATGACTATTTTATTACATCACCGTGATTCATATACAATCAGAAAGCTACAAACGTCCTTTAATATCCAATTCACTCTACCTCGGAAATAATATATTTTTCATATATGTTACCGAAGGGAATTTTAGTTGATAATAAGTCCACCGTCCGTGGGGTCGAACCAGCGACGGACGAGGAATCAGGACTACAGTGACACACTAACCAGTCAGCCACAAGGGAGGTATAAGTGAATAACATCTCCCATCATCTCACCCGTCGAACTCAGGTGTTTTGCGTTTGGAGACGATATCCCACCCACCTCTGCCATGTTGACCGTGTAGTGCGTTTGTCATGACGTAGCCATATTATGACTATTTATCACATCACAGTGATTCATATACAATCAGAAAGCTACAAACGTCCTTTAATATCCAATTCACTCTACCTCGGAAATAATATATTTTCATATATGTTACCAAAGGGGAATTTTTAGTTGTTGCGCGGGTAGGTCGAGAGTTCGAGACGTGTGAGATGTTTGTTATGTTTTTAGAAGATGTTGGAGTGGCTTTGTTTTGTGTGTGTATTTAGTCTGTAACACCCATTTGCTTTTAAGCAAACCTATCCGTTGATTACATACATAATTCGAGGTGTCTACACGGATAGCAAAGTGTCCTTACTCTCTAATCAGTCGGCTGTGGATTTGAACCTGTACCACAGACCTCTTATATATATATATATATATATATATATATATATATATATATATATATATATATATATATATATATATATATATATATATATATATATATATATATATATATATATATATATGTATATATATATATATATATATATATATATATATATATATATATATATATATATATATATATATATATATATATATATATATATATATATATATATATATATATATATATATATATATATATATATATATATATATATATATATATATATATATATATATATATATATATATATATATATATACACACACACACACAACAAGACAGAGAGTCCAAAAAGACGACAGTCAACAAAACAGTTGTATATTTATTGTGTGTTGCTAAATACATCATCAGTCTGTAAAATTGAAAAATATATATTAATTTTCCTAATTCAAAATATGATCTGAATTAAAAACAGCAGTTACATTCTTTAAAATTACAAAATATATAAAAGAAAAAAGAGAGCAAAGAAGTTTTTAAGGCTAACTTATCAAAAGAAAGGGCGAAGTTAGGCCGCAAGCTCGCGCATGCCTCGAAATAATAATAAACTAAGATTCAAGGGTCGTTAAGTAAGCTGATGGTTTGGTAGTTCCAATTATGGAAAAATGTTTTTTATCAATATTAATCTTGCATTTAACGGCATGATTTCTAATACTAGAAAATACTCGGTTAGTTATTCGTGAGCTAGTTCTGTAGCTCAAACCTAAGTGGCTCCAACATAACTACCAGGACATCTTGGGCATTCAAATTTGTAGTAAGCATGACGGATGCTTGTAGTGTTTAATTCAGCGCGGGAAAAGAAAAGAAAAAAAAGCAATAGTCATAGCAAATTTGTTTGTCTTTATAACGTAAAATAACTTGCTTTGGTGGTATATTAAGTTAGAACTTGTATTCCCACATTAACTTCCTTCGTTTTGTTGGAGGAATTCGAGTGTTATGTGCTTTTTTTTATTGTAAATAAACACCGCGGGGTCGGAGGTTGCTTATTCCTCTGCCAGTCGGTCTCCCTTATTTTGCCTCCAGTCGGCATTATGTTTGATTCGTCAGCTGTGTGGTCACATGACCCGTCCGACATTTTGTGGAATGGGTTACCTGTGAGCCAGTAGCTGCCATCTTAAAATTTTGTTGTTATTGTTTGTTATTGTTTACCTGTGTGACGTCACGAGTCACAGTAGTGACTGCCTCATCAGCTCCACTTGGAGAACTACTTTGTCTTGCCCATCACCATACTTGCAAAATCTTAGAGAAAAAAATATATACTTCATATTATAGGGAAACTAGGTATATGATTTAATACAACAATAAAAGAAAATAATAATTTAGTCAGGGAAGTACTTATTTAGGAAATATAAAAAAAATTCCTACACAAAATACACTTGCGCAGGGAATTATATAAAAAAAAAGAACTTCATCATTTAAACATACTTATCAATATAAATCGTAAGACGCAATGGTAACCTGGTAAGTTAAGATTGCTAAGACAATCCATTACTAACATAGCCCAAGTAAAGACGTATTTCACAATAAGAAACCTGCTAGTGTGCATTTACAGTTTTACTATTTACTCAGGCAGTGCGAACTTCGATTGCTGAATACTTTTCTTTCCTCTCTCCCTCTCTTTCTCTTCCATTTCTTTTTTCCATTCACATAAGCATTCAACATATCTCCAAAGTGTACATGCACTGTCTTCACTGAAAGAATGGGCCGACAAAGGAATAATTAATTACAATAAAAAAAATAAAAAGAAACACCTCTGTCCCACAGAGAGATGAGGACAAGTTGTAGAAAACTGTCAGTCACGGGTGGGATCTTTTATCCAGACCTAAGCATAAAAATTAGCCTTCCTCTCTCCGCATGAAAAGGAAATAGCACAGATGGTACTAGGAACTGGTCACCCACGAGGGCCAAAAGCAACCAAAATTTATTTTCATTTTCCACAGTGCCACTAATCTGAAGCACTGTCACAAACTGAATAGCTTACCTTTCTCTTTCTTCTTACCTTCCCTTTTTTCTCCTACTTATACTAGTTACGCTCTGCTTGGGCAGTGTGCATTTTCCCCTCAGTACAAATAGTTGTAATAAAGTCAAGTGTTGATTCCTAGGAACACACTGGCACCATAATGCCACCAAAGAGAGGAAAAAAAGTCCTTTTGTCACTACATAAGCTACACCTGTACCTAGAGATACAGAGTGCCATCATTGCGACCTTTGTATGGCACACTCAGCCACAGTGCCACCTTATTGAAAAGGTGCCACACCACTGAAGTGTCACTCATATCTGAGGGACACTTCCTCACTTCCAAATTATGTCCAGTCAACCCAGATTGATGCTCTTACCCAGCGAAACCATGGCGACAGACACTTACAGAGCCTTCATGGATCTGGGGAAGGAGGCAGGTCTCACGGGAATAGAACTCATCAAGTGGGTCAAGGAACAGCTGGATGACTTGGCCTTGCAAGAGAAGGAAGAAAGACTGGGGTGGTGGAATTATGAAGCTGAACATAGGAGGTATGAAGAAGAACAGAGGTGGCTGGATGATGCAAGAGAAGAACAGAACATACAGCATGAATTAGCCCTCAAGGAAAGAGAGCAAGCTCTCAAGGCAAGCAAGCAAGGTCTCAAGGCAAGCGAGCTGGCTCTCAAAGAAAAGGAGTTCTAACTGGAGAAGGCTCGAAAGGAAAATGCTGAAGCTATGGCTATCCAACAAGCCTCCAACCCTGCACCTGCTGCACCAAATGCTCCGATCTCAAGCATTAATTCCCTAGTCCCCAAGTGGACTGAGGAAGAGCCAGAAGCATGGTTGGAGGAAATAGAATCACTCTTTGAGAACTACAACATCACCAAGACAGAGAGGGCCTTAGTGCTTGCCAAGCACATAGAAGGAAAAACTAAGGCAGCCCTCCGCTCACTGGAGAAGAGTCAGAGAGGCAACTGGTAGAGGTCCATAGGGTCATAACGAAGGCCTATGAAATAACCCGGAGAAATGGAGACAGCAGTTCCGAGGTCTTGCCAAGGAAGTCAGCTGGTCTTGGACTGAATGGGCCTGTCACAAGACCCAGTCTGGTGCCTGCTGGTTTGACTCCCTGTCGTGCACTACATTCAAGGACCTAATCAATCGGACAATGCTGGAGGATCTTTTCCAATGTGTGCCTGGGCCCCTTGCTGTGTATCTCAATGATAAGCAGCCCACCACCCTTATGGAAACCTGCTGTATGGCTGATTCCTGGGAAACCTACAAGCAGTCCCACAGCACATCTCAGCAGCGCATAGTGCCCACCTGGGTACCTCTCAGGCTCGACTCATCCGAAGAACAGACTACCTAGCAAGCCTACATGCACCCACTGTAAGAAGTTTGGGCACATTGAATCTGAGTGCCAGTACAAGTTGGGCAACGATAAACAGCCTTCTACTAACAATCAGAACTCCTCTTCCTCTACATCCACTCAACCCTCGCCACTGACAGTAACCGCAGGTCACCGAGCCCCCACAAAAGGCCCTTGCTGATCCTGTGGTTTTGCCGGCCACTATAGAGCTGGACATCCGGCCTACCCAAATCATGTCCCAGTCACCAAGTTCATCAACCTAATTAGCACCTCATTCTCCGTGGCTGGGCCACAGAGACTGGATACCCAGTTCATTTCTGTGGCACCCCTTAATGACTCTAGCCTGCCTGTGGCCTTTCCAGTCATGGTAGACACCTCAGCAGAGGTAAGTATGAAGATGGCAATTACTCCCAAATCCTCCCTTTAGATCCCCCCATATTTTCTGTTTCAAGTTTCTCTCTTTTCGGTCACTGACTAAGGAAATCCTAGTGAAACCCTATCCCATTTATGAAGTCAATTATATGAAGTACAATTAGTGTTGCCTAGTGGGACTGCATAAAGTATTCTCCATGGTGTTTATATAATATTCTTAGCAAAGTAATTTTAATGAGCATTATTCATATTGTTAAAGAACAGGAAAGTTATGTGGAGGCAAAAATTTGGAAATGTATCACCCAAGAACAGTTTTTTTCTTGCGGGAGATTTTTGAAAAAAAGAAACGTGTAAAATATAAAATTCGTAACAAAGACTTGATTTAAGATACACCCCTTGCAGTCAATTAATGATAAGAGAGAGATTCTGGAATTCAAGTGTTATCCCAATACGTCTCTCCCAGAATCAGGCACGGCTTGGAACCTGGTTATAATCTTGTTTGGGAAAGGATTAGCAACTTATACTCGATTCTGGTGCTCGAGAATTGCTCATGTGAGTGTCACAAGAGTTTCCTCAGCTGTTGTTTCATCCCCTAACGTAGGGTGAAATATTGTGTCTGAAGTGGGACAAAGTTGGAACTGTTATTAGCTCCCGTAGGATTTTCTTATTTTTGTTAATTTTTTTGTTGAACTAGATGGCAGTGTAATGTGGCTTGTTTAATTCATGTGTTCTGAATAAATCAATATATTCAGTAACATAGTTTCAACTGGTGACTGAATCTAATTAAGTTAATTATCTGTCTTTTTTGGTAACTTTTAGCCTTAATTGATAGAATTACATGGGTCTTAGGTAAAGCAAGGCTATATAAATCACAGTAATTAATAATCAAACTCATCATCCGAATGACCCACATAACTATATATATATATATATATATATATATATATATATATATATATATATATATATATATATATATATATATATATATATATATATATATATATATATATATATATACATACACACATACACTGGGTGTTTCTGAAATTAGAGGCCCCATCCACAGAACAAATAGAAAATTATGAAGTTTTCTGCTATAGTCTATCTCCAAGTACATTATTTTAAGTTTCTATTAAGCTATTTTTCATTTTACTTTTCTTGTTTTTTCAGACTGAGTGACAGAGTTAGAGATACAGCCATGGCTAATGACTCAGAGGAAATCAGATGGACTGACCGAATCTGGGCTATAACCTTCAGAGAGGCCAGGGATGCTGGCGCATCCTTCATTTCACGTTCCTGGATGGCTAAATACATTAAAAGAGTTGAATCCTTTGTTAAAAGAAACTGGAGCAAAAATCCATATGACTGTCATCATGAAAAGAGTGAGAATCTTGGAAGGCCTGAAGTCCTTTCTCAGGAGTCAAAAGACATCATAGCTGAGGCAGTGGGTAGACCAAGAAAGTCTTTACGTAAATTGGCATTTGAACTAGAAACAAAAAGGGGAAAGAAGAGAAGTTATAGTGCTGTATATCGTGAGTTGAAAAAATCTGGTATCAAGCCATTTCATGTTATCAGCACGCCCAACATCACTCAGCAACAGAGAGAAGACCGTGCAGGGTTTTGTAGTTCATTTCTTAAACATTGGGATGAAGCTGACTTTCTCCACTTTGCTGCATCAGATGAATTCTTCATTTACAGTCTAGTTGATGATTTGGCCTGGAACAAATTATCCATTCGTTCTTTTTATACTGCCTATTATTATTTGGGCTGATATCGTTAACTGTCTTTGCTCATTTTGATAATTTCATTTGTATTGTCTCTATTTCATAACATAAGTATTAAGTGATTACTGATGCATGTTTATTCAGTGAATGTTAGGTTATACGTAATTTTTGCATTTTTATTTTTATCTTTCAGTCACAACCGTCGAGGTTACTATGCCTACATCCAATGTCTACTTATGATTATTAAGAATAAACCTTTGATGTACCAAGAAGACGCGTTTTTGACCTTGGCCTTCAAACTGATATTTTAAACCTATGAACACAATTCCTCTAGCACTTTGGGTGTAACCAACATATTTACTATTCAAAACCAGAGCAGCAGACGCCAAAAAGAAAAAGAAATAAACCTGGAGAAAGAAGAAGGAATCAAGGCTTCCACAATCCACCTCAAATTACTGCAGTAATCTCGGATCATCACATCCGGAAATTGAAAGGATATTCGAACCAGGTCTGACAATAACACGCAAACAGACTGTTTCTCTCTCTCTCTCTCTCTCTCTCTCTCTCTCTCTCTCTCTCTCCATTTTGCTCTTCTTCCATTTTGATATCTCTGTTTATCATATCGTCTCTCTCTCTCTCTCTCTCTCTCTCTCTCTCTCTCTCTATATATATATATATATATATATATATATATATATATATATATATATATATATATATATATATATATATATATATATATATATATATATATATATATATATATATATATATATATATATATATATATACATATATATATATATGCATATATATATATATATATATATATATATATATATATATATATATATATATATATATATATATATATATATATATATATATATATATATATATATATATATATATACATATATATACATACATATATATATATATATATATATATATATATATATATATATATATATATATATATATATATATATAGGTAAGGTGTGGGGTAAGAAACCCCCTCGGGCTAAACAACCCCCGCCCTTTGGTATTTTCTTTCTTTCCTTCTTTTTTCTTCTATTAATCGGTTCTATCAAATGGTTTTTTGGAATCCGAATCAACATGCTACGTGCGTATAAGAGGAAATCGACCATGGCTTCTTACAGAGAGCAAGCTCTACGTTACTAGTATGTTAAACTTCAAGAGAAACTTAAATGCGCTTCCATAAACTGTAATTTTACCAGGTATGGGCATAAATATTCACAGGTATAAACAAAATAATTCTCTGGTATATCCTAGATAATAAGATTCATATAGAATATTTCATGTGAATATTACATGCATAGCCTACATTCAACATACGTATAATTTAAGTTCTCTCTGTCTGGAGGTTGAGACAAAATAATTCACTGGTATAATGAGATTCATATGGAGTATATCTGGGGGATATTACAAGCATAGCCTACACTAAACATATGTAGCCTACATAAGACAAAGGCTAGGCTAGGACTATTAAAAGATTCTAACAGGTAGCCTAAGCCTATGTAGCCAATATAAAGGCAGAGCCTAATATTCATAATTAGGAAAAATCATGGAACTATACCAATACACAACACAATATAGCTTTGGTATCACTTCTGTAAGGATTGATGATTCTCTCAGAGCAACAGTTTAATGAGAACTTCGCAAACTAAAATAATATCCGAGTCACATGTGCTGTGAAAGTTTACCGTCGAACTTTAATAAATTAATCCTAAACATCAGTTCCTAATTCGGCATAATCTACATTTTCATAGAAAGTTTATTAACGTATGACTATTCACTTACATTCTTGGCACTTCCTAAGGGATAACTTCCATTGATTACACGCATACATGAGTTGAACATCAAAACATGGCGCTGGACAAAGATATAAACAAAACGCCAAGCCCGCCTTTAAGTAAAACTTTGCGTTCTACTTTTTTTTTAGTTTTCTGTGAAAGAAAACTATTGTGCCTGATTTGCCAGTCCTTCGGCACTTTTTCCGTCCGCACTTGTTTCTGTCCGCCCTCAGATTTTAAAAACTACTGAGGCTAGAGGGCTGCAAATTCTTATGTTGATCATCCACCCTCCAATCATCAAACATACCAGATTGCAGCCCTCTAGCCTCAGCAGTTGTTATTTTATTTAAGGTTAAAGTTAGCCATAATCGTGCTGCTGGCAACGATATAAGATAAGCCACCATCAGGCCATAGTTAAAGTTTCATGGGCCGCGGCTCATACAGCATCTATTTTCGGTAGCCTTGATTTCACGCTGTAAGCGGCTGTATAGAAAACTCGATTGCGCCGAAGAAACTTCGGCGCATTTTTTTTTCTCTCGCTAATTGATTGACTTTCTCCCGATATTTGTCTCATTCTGTTGACTCTGCTTAACACTGTACAAGCTTTCAAGACTTGCTCAGCGTAAATGACCACATTTTGTATAGAAATAACAATAAGAACAGAAATAAATAGGAAATCGCACCTGATCGTGGATAATAATGACAAAAATCGCTTTTGGGGATTTGTCTTGTGATTTGCCAAGCCCAACGAACATCCAAGCAACCTGAGTGAATACAAAGCATTGGTCCTTCAAAACACAGGCAGCGGTTTAAATCTCCCACGGGGAGTTTTTTTTTTTATCAGTAATAATAGAGGTTCTTTGCATAAGTGAAGAATTCAATAAATATATCAGACCAGGACGGGTCTAAAAAAGAAAAGTGGCGAATAAGAATGATCACCTTTTCAGAAAATTAGGATTCCCTTACAGAAACCAGAACAGAGGAAGAAAAAAAAATTGCCCAGTCTAATTGACAGACAATAATATTTGTAGACGCATTTAGGGGGGCCAGAAAGTTAGAAGTGTACTGCTTTTGAGGATCTACATTTCTGAGGACTCGTGTAAGAAATCTGAGAAATAAAGCAACGATAGGAATGGTATATCTTTGAAGGGTGACCATATTGAGTACCATTCTTGAACAATATAAGCAACAGATGGCTTAGCTAGTATGTGAAAAGGTAATAATTTATAAGTTCCAGGCAACACTTTTGGCTCAGTCTCCAGTGAAAATTTAGAAAAGATGTTAAGGTTAAGAATTATTAAAAACCTTAAACACTCTTAGGATTTGGTGTGAGCATCAACAGATTCCAATACGAAAGGCAGGTGTTTTCCCCTATCTACAATAAAAGTTTAAGAAAAGAATTTTCAAATATTTCCCTTTGGAAATAAAGCTTTTCATCTATGTTAATGTTCCAGTTCCTTTAGTTGAAAATTTGACATCAAATAAATGATTACTCATCGAGTCAATATATTAGTGTTAGAGTTTTTAACTGACCGCCTATTTTCATTGTAAACCTATACCATAACAAACACATTCACGACATAAATATACAGTATATGTTACACAATCTAGAGTAGATCTCATTGATTATTTTTTGCTAAAAACGTGAGAAGTCCCATCCATTGGTGCCTTGATAGTAACTGCATCAAAAAGGCAAATGGCAATGCACATCTGTACATACACACACTCATTCTCTCTCTCTCTCTCTCTCTCTCTCTCTCTCTCTCTCTCTCTCTCTCTCTCTCTCAGGTCTAGAGTGAAACAAGCGTTACCCAAAATAATTTATTTTACAAAAAATCTAACATAACTGGATTGCAAGAAACAAGAGATGAAATAAAATGGAATACTAATGTTCACAAAATGATCAAACATATTACAGTCCATCATATTCAACTAATTATTCTTCCTAAATACTTTTCCCACAGTAGGTCAAAATAAGTCAAAGTCCAGTATATTCCCAATGATTACATTTTAACCTTTTCCTCAGCGAAACATCTGAAGAAGTCAAATAAAACCCTTACTAAACAAATGCATAAAAATAAAGATATGGGAATTCCTCTCGTGTTACTTATAAAGTACAATGTGAAAATGGTCAAATTCAAGTGGAATATATGTTAAATGAAAAGAACAATCTACAGTTTGGGAAATCTAAAATGTTTCCTACCTCCAAACAGCAATGTTCACAATTCTTAATCGACAGGTCTCAACCACAGTCTTCACAGAAGACTTCTAACAATATTCGGTGTTGATCTTCGAGTGACAATTTGTTTGATAACTAATCCCTTCACACCCTGTGACTCCGCCCAGAAGAAACACGCATACTAACGAATTCGCTGGAACCTGGACATTTCCTGCGAACACAATCACAAAGTCTTGCCACTAGGCAGGGATGTTCTCACGTCTCAAGAATATCTGATGTAGTTAACTCATATACTGTTTTACTAACCAGGATGCATGCCAGACAACAGCTAATCGTCCCCTGCAAGGTTCTTCCCAATGCCTTTAGCCACACTTATTAATCAAACATCTACTGTGTATTGTAATTCATAAAATACTTGTAACCTATGAGCTTTTCAGATGCTAGGCCACCACAAAAAAAGTGCTGCCCCCAGCACTAGGGAGATAGCAATCATTAATTGCCAGATTCGTGCACTAAATGGACAGCCACATCCCTGACAGGCTGATCTTCAGGTGAGGGTTTACTCATACAATGTTTTTGTACACAAGAAATACCCCACTTCACGAAGAGTATGACGACAAAGGCCCAGATCACCAATAAAGTAGCAGTGAGGAGGTATTGATTCGGCATGGGAAAAGGTTAGTCTTCCGGCATTGGAGGAAGTGGTGGAACTGTGGCGATCATTCCTCTTAAATGTGGCACTGAAACAACTTGATGTTCCCCATGAAGATGCCGCATGAAGATACGAGTAGTAGAGTTGAAGATACTCTTGCCCAGGACTCGAAACTTTGGCATGACCAGTCTACACACCGCATCAAAGAGGCAGGATCCCCACAGAAGGAACGCTATTACATCTCTGTATTTTTCTAATACATGAATTAATTTATTTTTGTTTTCTGGGAAATTTTTTTTATTTATCTCCTTATTTAATTCAGACTTTTGACCAGTTACACAGAAAAATGCTTTTCCTTATAGTGTTAGTAAAGGGTTGTTAATAGGTATTCCTATGCAAAAGACAATGCCTGCATATAGCGTTAGTTTGTTATCTGAGTAGTTTTGGACATAAACTTCACAATTATTACCCTTCAGGTGGACCAGTGAATTATCCATTCTGACAAAATCTGGCAATTCTTCGTTTATGGAATGATTGGTATACCCGCAGTTTTCACAGACTGTCTTTGGTCTCGCTCCTTGAGCGGAATAGTTCACTTGAGTTGAAGTAGTTGTGTTTGAGTATTGACCATGTCTATAGGGTTTGGGAGGACCACCCTTTGTTTGATTCTGTCTTCCTTTTTGGTTTGGATTCCACTTTCTTTTAGTATTTTGGGCATATTTTCCATGAAAGGTAGTTTGGTCTATTCCCTACTTGTCTGGAATTATCATAGTTCTTATTACTCATTCTAAAGGCAGGATTATTATTTCTGCCTTTCCTTTCATTTTGTGCTTCTGTTATTCCTACAGATTTCTTGGAGAGATTTTTCTCTTTCTTTTGTATTTCTTCTCTCGTGGTTTTCAATGTCTGAGGCTGTCTTTCTGTGGATCAATTTTTATTTTCCTGAAAGCCTTCTTTTCATTTTCTGCAAGGGCATTATATATTGTTCCAAATGACAAGTAATTCAAAACATGTCTTAGATCAACTAAATTATTGTCATTATCACCAAACTGTGTCTTATCTCCTATGGTGATGCCTGTTTTCTTTAAGTCTTCTGTTATTTTATCTATTGCATTCTCAACACTTGCATAAAGATTTGCTATTGTTTCATATTGCGGGTTAAGGAATCTGGTTATGTTATATAAACTGTCAGTCTTATTTACTGGTTCCCAGAGTGATAAACGAATTTCTTTGAGTTCTGCATAGTTATTAAGTTTGTTAAAACTTGTGGAATTCAGAGTTTTGTGGGTGTCACCGTGTTCTGAACTTATGAGAACCAAGGCTTCATTTATTTTAGCTCTTTCCTCTGTTATTCCCCGAAGATATGCGACTATCTGCATCTGAGAGCCAATGATTTACTGTATAAGATTTGAGCCGGCTTTTGTCAGGATTTGAATCATCCACCTGCCCACAGAAGCGTGTGGCTGTTGTTATTACAGCTGCTTCATTCATATTGCGACATTGGAAGGTTCGAATATTATTAGTATTGTTACTATTATTATTACTGTTAGTATTATTAGAATTATTAACACTATTTTGGTTCTGGTTAGTTGTGTTATTATTGTTAGTATTTCTTTGCACTAAAGTTGAGTGGGAAACTAGTCTTGGAATTTGGTTACGTCTGAGTGTCGAAAGTCTTAAATTGTACAGTGAATGGCTAACTGTGTTTACTAATTCGTCAAAAACTCTTTGCATTTTACAATAAAAAATGATTCAAATTGAGCACACCACATTATATATAAATATAAAAATGTTACACTGTTCGCACAGTACCAAAAAAAAGAAACTATCATTGTATAATAATCAAAAAAATTAAATAGTTAAATTGAGTTCAAGTGCACAAGTAAAATAAATACTTCAAAAGTAATTATTCAAATACACACAAAAAAATCTTATGTGAAATTGGGCATCATATCATCAAGAAAAGAAAAAAAAAAATATTCATCACAATGAGGACACAATTTGCATATAAATACTCAAAATATTTATCACCGAGTGAGAAAAAAAAAATTCCCTTTCTAAATTACTTACCAAACAAATATTTATCATAAAGAGGTAATAATTGTAATTACACTTAAAAAAAAAATTAATTCGTTAGAGAGAGAGTTTCATTAATTTTTCATTTTGATAAAGAGAGGTTAAATAATCTTGACTCTAGTATAAATTTAAAAATTCTTCACTTCTTTACACATTTAAAGAGAGAGAGCAAGCAAAGCTAACTTTCTTGATAACTTACGGGTTGTTGTTATTACGGAATTCTTTCATAGTCGACAATTTGTTCTTCTGTTGTTGTCGCCTTCGGAGCCTGTTGAAACACACGCCGCATTGTATCTGTTACACTCGTGGCGGTAGTTTGTTAATCACACTCGCTGCCTGTTGTTGCTCGATGATGTGCTGGCTCACTGTTTTGTGGTTAATTGCGCTATGTGTTTTGCTTCTCCGTTGCACACCATTACAGTTTATGTTCACTTCTGTTTGACGCTTTATTGCAGGATTTTATTCCTTCATATAAGTTTTGTTTGCCGTCGTAAAATCTAAGTTCGTTTTGTAGATTTCGTTTCACTGTAACTTAAGTAATTGCACTGATATTTCTGTTAATGCCTGTTTGTTTCGTCTCCCCTTTTGGATCCTAAAACACTGCCACCAATTTTATGTCATGCACAAGTTTCGTTTCATAACTCGTGTGACATAGTATTGTTTCCTTCTTGCCTGCGTCTTTCTTCTAAGTCGACGACCTATTCATACACAATGTCTCTTCTCGTAGTCAGCCACTCATGAGTCTATTACTTAGAAGGGATTTATATTAAATGTAATTATATCTCACAGAAAGGCGTAATGGAAATGAAATGGGTAGCTTCTTACTTTAATGATGAAAGTTAATTACATACACAAGTACAGTTACGGTTACAGTTTTACTCTCTTGAAAACCACTCTTGCTAGTCGAAATTCAGTTTATGTCTGGTTAAGGAGCCCACGGTCAGGGTAAGTAACCGGCGGACAGAATCTAGTTAAGCTGCCCGTGGTCAGATTCTGGTTGGGACCACGGAAGCTAGGGGGAAGTACTGAGTCTTCTCATACTGGTGACTAGCGACTTAATGTTCTTTCTCTGGCTTTGTTCTTCTCTGGAACCTCTGCTTCTTCTTGTTATCTTCCATCTCCACCCTTGAAGTTACTCATTGGAGGATATTATCTGTAAGGCCTCCTCTCGAACAGCTTGACTGGGAAGGACAGTTGTGGGTGTTGTCAAAATCTCTCCTTAGAAGATTTGATTGGAAATGACCAGTAGTTACTGGCTAGTCCCTAGAATGTCTAATTGGAGAAATGGTGAGCTATTTCTCTTTGTCCAGCCCCTTTCCATGGAAATTCATGTAAACGCCTCGTATTGAAAGCGGGGTTATAGATATGGCTGGAATGTTGACTCCTGATGAGGTTATAGGTAATGCTCAGTCAGCTCAGTTGCCTCCTCATTGTTTTGAGTTCATGTAAGGATGGTTTCCTGCTTATAGGCTTACTTGACATTTCTAGCCTCGGTAATGCATAACAACCAAGGCTTAATTATTGCTCTCTCTCTCTCTCTCTCTCTCTCTCTCTCTCTCTCTCTTGATCACTGTATAATTTATCTTTTTCCACTTCTCTCTTTTTAAGATTCTATTCTTATGCTTCCCTATTTAATCTTTCTTTACATCACTACAAGTGTTCCTGCCTTCCAGAGAGGACCACAGACATCCGCCGGACCCGGCTGCCTCCCTGACAGCCGCCAACGGGTCCCCCATCCTCTCCTACTGCACCAGGTTCCTGTTGTTTTCCATCCTTGGCCAGAGGTACAGGTGGAACTTCATCGTCGCGGACGTTAGGACCCAGCTCCTGGGTGCGGACTTCCTCACCCACTTTGGACTGGCAGTCGACGTTGGCCACAAACGCCTCCCTGCCCTTGTTGCCGGGCCCCAGGGAGCCCACAATCTGTTCTGTCGCTCCCCACAAGTACGGCTCCCTCATGAAGGAATTCCCGGAAGTGTTCAAACCTGAGCTTTGTCAGGTGCCCGGGGCCCCTGCTAAACACGGGATATATCATCACATCAAGACAAGGGGCCCCCCGACGCATGCAAAGTTCTGGAGGATTCCCCCACAGCGCCTTCAGGAGGCCAAGAAGGCCTTTGCCGAGATGGAACGGATGGGCATATGCAAGAAGGCTCCCAGCCCGTGGGCCTCCCCCTTCACATGGTATAGAAAGCAGACGGCACCTGGAGACCCTGCGGCGACTACAGGCAGCTCAACCTCGCCACAGAACCCGACCACTACCCTCTACCAAACATGCAGGACGTAATGGCCTCCTTCCATGGAGCCAAAATATTCTAAAAGTTAGATCTCTTGAAATCATATTTTCAGGGACCAGTAGCTCCAAAGGACATCCCCAAAACCGCCATTGTGACGCCTTTCGGGTCCTACATCTTCGCCTTCTCCACCTTCGGCCTGAGGAACGCAGGGGCGATCTTTCAGAGACTGATGGACAGCATCCTGGGGGACCTGAACTTCTGCGTCTGCTACATCAATGGTATCCTAATTTTTTCCAGATCCCACAAGGAACACCTACGGCACATCCGGAAGGTCCTGCAGCGCCAGCAGGAGAGTGACCTCATCGTCAGATTAGACAAGTGCACCTTCTGCATCGATAAGGTAGAATTCCTAGGCCACAAGATATTCCCAGGAGGTGTCCACCCAGTTTCATTGAAAGTCGTGGCCATCGTCAGGTTCCCCACCCCTACCTCCATCGGGGCCGTACAAGAATTCCTCGGAATGGTCAACTACTACAGGAGATTCATCCCGGGATTGCGCACACCATGGCCCCCCTGACGGAGATCCTCACGGGCCGTCTGAAGACCTTAGAATGGGACATCGACCAGCAGAGGGCCTTCTCCCTGATGAAGGCTGCCCTCACCAAGGCAACATCTTTGGCCCACCAGGACCCCAGCGCTCCCCTCCAGCTGACGACGGACGCCAACTATGTCGGCTGCGGGTCCGTCCTAGAACAAGTCATCAACGGAGCCCCTCAGCCCATCGCCTTCTTCAGCAGAAAACTCAGCCCCACTGAGTCTCGCTATAGCACCTTCGACAGGGAACTCTTTGCGGTGTATCAGGCGGTACGCCACTTCTAGTTCCTCCTGGAGGGTACACCCTTCACAATTTGGCCGGACCACCAGCCGCTTGTCCACGCCTTATCAAAGCTGGGGGATGCATGGTCCTCCAGGCAGCAGAGGCACCTCGCAGCCATTGCGGAGTTCACCTGCACCATCAAGTACCTCCCCGGCAAGAACCCTGTAGCCGATGCCCTCTCGAGGATCGAAAATGACAGAGTGCAGCTCGGGATCAACTATGAGGACCTCGCTCGCGAAGAAGCTGCCGACCCATAAACTCGAGGTTACCGCAGAGCCATCACGTCGCTGAAGTGGAAGGACGTGCCCCTCGGCCTTGGAGGGCCAACAGTGCTGAGCGACGTAATCACTGGCCACCCCCGCCCACTAGTGCCCGCCTCCCGTCGTTGGCTGGTCCTCGACGTCATCCACGGACTGTCCCACTCCTCCGGAAGAATGACAACCAAGCTGCTGGCGGAGAAGTTCGTCTGGCACGGCATATGGAAGGACATGACAGCCTGGGCAAGGCAGTGCATGCAGTGCCAGGCCAGCAAAGTAGGGCGGCACACCGAATCTGGGGTGGGTGATATTCCCCAGCCGGTGAGACGTTTTGGGCATGTCCAAGTCGACGTAGTGGGTCCTCTTCCCCCATCAGGAGGAGCAAGATACCTTCTAACAGTCGTTGACTGCTCCACCGGGTGGCCCGAAGCTACCCATGGAAGAAGCTACCTCCAGTGCGTGCGCAGAGGACCTCCTCTCCAGCTGGATCAGCCGGTTCGGTGTCCCAGACCATATAACTATGGACAGGGGCCCCG
>NC_089796.1:30392583-30407583 GCF_040412425.1 Macrobrachium rosenbergii | reverse complement strand
AACCCTCTCCACCATATAACTTGTCATGATGGGAGCTAGGTATTAGATTATGTAAATTCCAATAGTAAATTTTAAAAAGTAACATCATTTTTCAACGTAAATTATTGTAAGAATGAATTAGAGTAAATTAAATAATGCAAAAAGTACATTCCAATAAAAATTCGCTTTCAGGAGAGAGAGAGAGAGAGAGAGAGAGAGAGAGAGAGAGAGAGAACTCTAATATTCTTACATCCTCACCAAAGAAAGTTAATTAGGGCATAGTAATAATAACAAACGAGTATTGGAGAATAAACTCATCAATTCATAAAGCCAAGGGCAATAAAACTTTTTAATTCCATTTATACACGAAACTTGATCGTTTAGATCTCCATCAATTCTTCATTTTACTCATTCACACATGGTGCGAGCGCCCATGTTCATTGTAATCGTCTCCAATACTACTTTCATATTTAGCGCTTCAGCCAGTGGAGTGAGCTCTCGTGCGTTTCAAAGGAGAACGTACAACCATTTAATAACAGTTGTTAACTGTCGTGCACGAGTGGGTTTTCGTTATCCAAGACTTGCGTATACCGCCAGCACAAAATCGCACGTTGAGTGCAACCCCAAAACCTACCTTTTCTCATGTCAGGGAGCAGCCACTAGTTCTTAGAACTAGCTGTCCACGAGTGCAAGCAAAAGGGTTTCCCCTTCCACAGTGCCACTAATCTGAGGCACTGTCAACGACTAGATTACTGAAACACTTACCATTCACTTTCCTTTTTACTCATTGCTCACGCTTTGCCTCAGGTTGAGTGCCATTTCCTTCAGTGCAATTTTTTTGTACTGCCTCTTGGTGTTGTTCAATGGGACACACTGGCACCCTAGTGCCAACAAGAAATAGCCTTCACATCTTAAGCCACTGCACCTGTACCTGAGATACAGAGTGCCACCAACAGTGTATCTGCCCGTAAGGATATTTGCTCCCTCAGGATCACTCCACTTCATCAGCGGATCCATCCATAGGAATCATTGCTCCTTCAGAATTGCTCCATCAGTGTAACCTCTGCACAGCACACTCAGTCACAGACCCACCTTATTGAGAAGGTGCCATTCCAACACAGTGCCACCAAGTTATGGGACACTTCCCCACTGCCACAGACCCCTTCCCCTAGACATCCTAAAAGATTAGAACCATGTCATTAGAACAGCACCAATCCTCATGAACATGGGCAAGGATGCAGGTTACACAGGATAAGAACTCACCCAGTGGGTGAAAGAACAGCTGGATGACATACTCCAGCAGGAAAGAGCAAAAAGAGAAGGTCAGAGGAAGCACAAAGAAGCTATCTCTCAAGGAAGAGGAGCTTGAGCTGGAGAAGACTCAAAGAGAAAGTGCTGAAGCTCTAGTTGCCCAACAAGCCTCCAACCTCATCTGCTGCACCTAATGCTCCAATACCTAGTATTAATGCTCTGATTCCTAAATGGACAGAGGATGAGCCAGAGCCATGGTTGGAGGAAATAGAAGCACTCTTTGAGAACTACTCCACCATCAAGATGGAAAGGGCTGCACTGCTTGCCAAGCACATGGACAGCAAAGTCAAAACCACCCTCCACTCGCTGGACAACGGTACAAGAGGGAACCTGGCAGTCGTTCAACCAGTGATCACCAAAGCATATGAAATCACCCCAGAGAGATGGAGACATAGTTTTAGAGGTCTCGCCAAGGAAGTTGGTTGGGCCTGGGCTGAATGGGCCTATCATGAGACTCAATCAGGGCAATGCTGGCTCGATGCCATGGCGTGCACAGAGTTCCAGGACCTGTTCAACCGGATCATGCTGGAGGATGTCTTCCAGCGTGTTCCTGGATCACTAGCTGTGCACCTCAATGACACGCAACCTAAAACACTCGTGGAAGCTTGTCATATGGCCAAAAGCTGGGAGACCTTTAACCAGTCTCACAGCACATCTCACTGGCGAATAGTGCCACCTCGTCATCTCTTGGGATCAGTGCGACCGAAGAACGGGCTCCCTGCCAAGCCACCCATGTGCAACTTCTGCAAGAGAGTTGGTCTCCCCGCATCTAAGTGCTGCATTAGAAGGGAGTTAACCAGCATCACCCTCAGAAGGACACCAAAGCCTCCTCTCCCTCCAGTACCAACCAATCTTCTCCACCGACAGTCACCATAAGGAAATCAGCCCATTCATGGGGCACCTGTAGAAACTGTGGAACTACAGGGCACTATAGTACCAGATATCCTGGCTGCCCAAAACATATCCCCTCTACCAGGCAAGTAAACTTGATCAGTGCCATGACCTCCGTGGCCATGCCGCCAGATATGTCTCATCCCAAATGGGTGTGGACTCAATCCGTCTCAGTGGCATGCTTGGATGGCTCTAGCCTACCAGTGAACCTGACTGTTACAATAGACACTGGATCAGATATTTGCCTGATTGACTAGGCCCAAATGCCAGCCAGTGCCACTGTAGACGAAAAGACCAGCTGGACGATGATTGGATAGAAGACCAGACTAAGACCATTCCCACAGTCGAGTTTCAGGGGACAACTCACTTGGGGCATGCAACCTCACTGCATTGGCATGGTGAGCAAAATCAGGTATGGGTAGAGTTCCTGTTAGGATGAGACCTCTTCTGGGGATGTCCTTCCCCAACGCCACTCTGTGGCCTAGCCACTACCACCAGGGAGGCCTTAACTCCAAAATCACCTGACCAGGACACCGCCACCATAACAGGCGTGCGACCATCAGCAGTACCTTCCACTCACTGAAGTGGTCGATGGAAGGGGCACTCTCCATGCAACTCCAGGCCCAGTCCTAGCTCCTCACAAAAGGATGGCCACCGAAAGTTTCCTCCCTCACCATGAAGGGAAACTGCCAGAACAAAGTACTGCTGCAAGACCTGTGACGTAATAGGGCACTCCACGAATTGGTTGGGGTGCCCTAGCAAGCAAAATGCAGCAGACACCTAAACAGAACAATCCCAAGAGGCTCTGCCCTCCACCTGAGACAGGAATCTCTGTGCCATGCTACCTCAGGTATACCGTGGGGTTTTGCACTCCCGGGTCCCTCGTCGACATGCCTGACTTCAAATCTCTGCTAGTGCCACTTGAGAGCCCTGAGCTGCCAAGTTCTGTCTATTTTCGGACATTGAGCCTCCACTAATCTTATCACCTGTGCCTGGCTTTAAACCAGTGCCAGCACCTCAAATCATGTCATGGATCCTCCTGCAGGAGCTCCTCCAAACCTTGCAGAGTTGATCATTGCAAATTGTAAGCCTCTGGTCCCAACGATCCTTCTTCACAATCACCTTTGTCTACCAAAGATGAACCTCTGGCAGACCTTAACACTACACCTTCTTTTGTTGACCAGGAACTGTCCGGCTGGGATGCAGAAGCTGGTTCTACCCTTACGATGGTTGTTGCAGCAGCCGAAGTAGGGAGCCTCCTCATAGTTCCTAGGGCTACCTCTACTTTTGCTCCTGATGGCACTTCTGGCCTTTCCCCAGAGTCGGTGCCCTCGTCACCTCCTAGGAATGGCATAGCCAGACCTTGGTGGAACCCGAAGAAGAAGAAGGGCGGAACAGATCCAGTTAACCCATAACAGCCACAAGCTCTCCTTGGCATTCGTTTTCCGTTGACACAGTGCCGTTTCCGTCTCAGAGTGATCCTGGCACCTTCGTAATCCAGAGTTAATAAGTCAAGCCCTCACAATGTTAAAGGTCCAGAAACGACCCCAGCCAGACCAGAGGCGAGACAGAGCGAATACAGCTCAGCCAACACCACACGTGAAAATAAAACAAGTTCGTTGTAATTAAAACTATACAAGTCAGAAATGTCGGGAGGAGAAACGGTCATTACGTTCCAAAAATAGTACAGCCAAAGTGGACTTATTTCGAGGACTAAAAATCAATTTACGTTAAATTAAACACATACTGACAACTCCTCACCCAAAAAAAAAAAAAAAAAATTCCACAGAAAATTTTTCTACAAAGTATTGAACTTAACTCAAAATTTAAAGAAATATATTAAATGCTAATATCAAAAAAACAAACATAGCAATTCAATCTATAACAAAATAAAAACAGGGACAATAAGAAAAATTAAGAATCAATGACAAAACTCAAAAAGTGATTATGAAATGCTATGTCATGCCCGGCAAAAATAGATTTAGAGATAATAGCAAAAAAATTTGTACCACTTTCGATACAGTCAATAGATATCAAATCTTAACCTTAATATAAGACTTAAAACTAATACAAGTAAATAATTTATAGTGACACGCCAAAAAATAACATCAGTATCAACATCGTTGAAGAAATATAGTAATATGCCATGAACTCACAAGTGGAGTAGTAGGCACAGGTGTAGAGCAGCAATTTTAACAAGACTAACCTATTAGACTAAACTAGTTGGTTCGACAAAAAAAATATAAATCGACCACAATGGAGCTAGTGTTACCTCAATCGAGTCACCACTCATACACCAGCCTGTAGCGCCTACAAAACAGCCCGTGCTGTGCTACAGACCCCATTGAGCCCGTGACCTGGCTAAATTATTCACTGAAAACACAAATATCTGATCAAACAAAAATAAGGACCAAAACCTTAATAGATTAACCTTAACTTTGTCTGAGTCACCACTCATACACACCAGCCTGTGAAAAAAGCAAAAACAGCTGCTGTTGTGCTACAGACCCGTGAGCCCGTGACCTATCTAAGCTATGTAAAGAAAGAATTAATGTGGACCATTGGCATAAACAAAGAACAGGGACATAACAGTATATGATTAATGATTTACTACACACTCAAATTGTGGCCCTTCACAACACTTTCCAATAATGCCTCTTTTCACTCCAGAGAGCGTCCTTACTCAACACTTGTTTTGCGACTCATTGAGTTTCAAGAGCGTCTTTTCACTACCCTTCACTCAGTTTTAGTGCCTCTACTCTTCAGAGAGCGTCCTTACACTAAACGGGTTTGGCCTTAAATACACACATCATTAATGGACATAAACAAGACAATGGTAACCCCTTAAAATTAACCCCCACCAACAACACATACTAAAGTAAACAGAAATCAAAAGTACCCTTAACCACTCTTAATCAAAGACGACACCGAAGAAAAACCTGCAAATCACGACATTTAACATCTTAATCTTAAATACTTAATCCTAAATTATTTCTAAAACAAACACCTGACACAACGACCACAACACACCTGGAAAAAACACACCTGAAACCTGTACATTTCATAAATTTATAAGGATTAAATCAAATCAATTAATATAAATATACAAAACAACTACAAATAATAATTAGTTGCGAAGAACAAAAGGTTTTTCTCAAATCAACCTATCGATCAGTCACTGATCGTGACAGCGCGTCAGCGACAACGTACTTTGCCTGGAATGTGTGAAAAGCTAAAATTCCATTCGCATAGACGAAGGCTCCAACGCATCAACGGTGATTTTTATTCCTAAACCTGTTCGAAAATCCCAGCGGATTATGATCCGTTAATGTTTTAATGAGTCCCTGTAGAGGATAAATATTTTACCTGAAATGATTAACAGCGGAAATTAATCCAAAGTCTCTTTCTCTTTCTGATCAGTATTTCCCGTTGTGCGAGGATAACTTTTTGGAGAAATAGGCAACAGGATGAGATACTCCATGAGCATCGTTCCGACAACGTTAAAACTGCTCCAACCCCAACATCACTCACATGGTAGCAAGCAAAAAGGAACGTGAAATCAGGGGCTTTCAATATAGGAAATTATTAGGACCTGCTTAATTTTTCAAAGGCATTTTGGGCATCATTAGTCCATATAAGATCACATTATACGTAATAAATTAGTCAGGGCTCAGCGATATCAGAAGAATTCTTAACAAATCGATAATACCCTACTAGACCAAAGGAATTTTTCTGACATCCCTGCGACACTTCGGTATTTCAATGTGGTTCTAATAGAGAGTCTCGTTTGCGATTTGGAGCCACTTTCCCAAATCCTACTTTGTGACCCAAATACAACCTTTGCTTTGGCAAACTCACTCTTTTTGAGGTTTATAACCAAACCAGCTTTCCTAAGTACCTGAAATAAGGCCTTAATACGTTTAAGATGGGTGTCCCAGTCATCACTATAAATCACAATATCATCAATATAAACAACACACCCCTCTAAACCATGGACCAAAGTATTCATTAACCTTTGAAAGGTTGCAGCAGCATTCTTCATCCCAAAAGGCATTACTTTACATTGGTAGAGTCCTCGCTGCGTTATGAAACGCGGCCGTCCATTAACTTTCGTTTGGACAGCGGAACATAACCACCCTTTAACAAATCAAATTTAGTTATATATTTTGAATTCCTATCCTGTCAATACGGATCTCCTCTATCCTGGGTAAAGAGGTAACTATCGGGCTTTGTGACCTCAGCTGGCTTTGCGGTAATCAAAAACAAGCCTGAATTGACCATCCTGTTTCTTTACCAAAACAACAGGTGAAGACCTTTGAACTGTTGCTGGGTTCGATCAGCCCGTGTCGTAACATATAATCAACCTCTTTATCCACAACATCATTTACAAATGGATTTAACCTGTATGGGGATTATTTTACCAGGTTAGTTACCCACATCCACATCATGTTCAAGGACAGTGGTCTGTCCTGGAACATCAAAAATAAATCCTTATAACTAAAATTGAACACACCAAGATCCCTGTTCTACTAAATTCAAATGTGAAACCATTTCTGAAAAAATTTTCTAAGAATGTTCATTATCATTAGGCCATTCAGCACCATCAAGCAATCATCATCCAAATTACTCACATCTGGAAAAGCCATTTAAAGAATTAATACCATTACGTGCTTTGCAGTATCACCAATTAATGCCACGGGAATAACTTTGTCGACCTTTATAAGCTTTTAACGTTTATGTGACACAGACTATTAGTCTCCTCCTTGCAGAACTTAACTAAATAATTAACATCAATTAATGTCTTTAATATTTTCCACAGTCCTGAAAGAATGACTTTTAGAGGGTTTCCTGGAGATAGGAAGCAATACCAAACAATATCACCCACTGCAAATTACGCTCATGTCTTTCTGTCAAAAAAGTAGTTCCCTTTCTTTTGGCTACTCAATAAATTTTCACCAGCAAACTTCCAAGCCCTCGTTAACTTATCACTAGATACTAACATAATCTAATGAATTTATATGGGGGCGTCCCCTCCCAAGATTCACGAACCACATCCAATGGACCACTTTACAATGACTAAAAATAAGGCTGAAGGTGAAAATCCTAAAAGATTGACTCGGCACTGACAAGAATGCAAATAATAAATAAAATTACTTCCTTATCATTCGGAATCATTAACCAAACAATATTTTTTATCATTGACTGCATGGTTTGATGAAATCGTTCCAAAACACCTTGACTTTCAGGGGTGGTACGGAGGAAGAAGTCACATGTTTGGTGTTTAACTCCAGCCATCTTCTCCCTAAATAATTTTTGCTCAGAAAATTAGACCCGTAATCGAACTGAATTACTTTGGGCATTCCAGACCTGGTGAAAAATTCAATTAATACTTCAACAGTTAATTTTAACAGTTTTTGTTTCGTAGTGAGTGGCCTCAGGATGTGAACTCTATCCGTAATTATTAAAATATGATTGGTTCACTACGAGTTTTCGGCAGAGGACCAACCGTCAATAAGTACCTCGCTGAAAGGTTCAGAAACAACAGAGACTAGGATGTAATGGTGCCATTGGAATTGGTTGATTAGGCTTCCCGACCTTTGACATGCATCACAACTATTTACACAAATTTATTAACATCATCTTTCATCTTGTTAGGCCAAAATAACGTCACGTTACGAGTGGTTTTAAAAACACACCAAAATGACCAGCCAAACCATTTTTCATGAGCCAGTAATAAGTTAACTCCTTTCGATAAACAAGGAACCATAATCTGTTTAACAATTTCACAAACTGTGTTAATGGCATCAAAGGTCTACTTATTCTTTACAAAATAGTATTAATTATCTTAAATCGAGGACAGTCAAATCAGTAATTTGTAGACTCAACTGCTTGGAATCTTTAAAATCTGCTTTCTGAGCTGTAATAAGTTTCATAGTAGTCAATTAAGTTTATTACGATCAACACACCACTATCTACAGCTAAGCTATCACTACAATCTAAACTATCAAAATTTGTCAACTACCGACTCTGCCGAGTCAGTTACTCTTCAGCCGATGTTGGTGACTGCTGGATGGTTCATTGCTGAATTTAATACAATAGGGAAAGTTTTATTTATTAGGGCGACATCTTTCTAACACCAAATCCATATTTAATAGGAAATTTATCAATAATGGCCAGTTTTGAAATAACCTGGAGAAAAAGACAGGCATGATAAATACAAAAACTCTCTCAACCGGGTAAACCATTTGACCAGTTATCACAGAAAACCATAACAAAACATATTCCTTATTTAAACATTCCTAGAGTGAATAGGTAAAAATTCTCTGAGAATTAAGAGCTAGGCAGCCCAGTATCCTTACAAAATTTTAACCTTTCTTTGCTCAGTCAGACTCCCAGAGCGGACAAAACCATTAGACAAAATTTCTGAAAAGGAGCCAGTGACTTATTGCTAGTCATTGATTATTAAGTTCTCAGCCACTGACTCAGTTTCTCATTCCTCACGAATGGCGATACTGGTAGTCTTTCGGTCCTTTGTAACCTTTTAAATGCATGACACCTGCTCTTGACATGTCCCTTCTTATGACAGAAGTAACAAGTCATAGTTCTCAACTTCTCCGGGTTATCTGTGGTCTGCCTAGTATAGCTGTTAACAGGAGTAAAATGCGAGAACCATAATTGTCAAATGGGCATTACCTGTTTCTGAGATTTTCTCCTGTTAACTCACTAAAGCAACCACAGATTTCTCATTCTAGGTACCTCTATCACACATTTTATGAGAAGGGAGGTACTCATCATACAATAGCCACCTCCACCACCAAAAGTTTCTAATTTTGTGTCTTCGAGGTGTACCTTCACCTCACGACCTGGACAACATTTAAACTCTTCAGCAAAATCAATTCTTTTAATTTCGTTCAAATCCAAGTCACCTCCTTAGACTTTTATTGATGGCCAGCAAACTGCTCTTTAGTCCTGGCAGACTCTGCAAAGAATCTGCCCTCTTTCCTTCTTCTGTAAATTACGAAAGCGTTGACCAGTAAGCTTCAGTACCAGCACGTAAGCCTTCAAAACTATGGCCTTCCTGGAATCATAATCTGAGGACAGATCTTACGTCCAAGGTAACGTAAACTTTCTGGGCCTTGCCTAACAATTACTCTGAATAGATGTCCCAATACTCCTGGCCCACTTCAACCTTGGTGTGTTCTTATCCTCAAAAGAAACAAAAAACTGTGCCACATTGACTTCTGAAAATTTACAGGACTAACTTTAAACTTCAATTAGATTAATACAAGGCATTGCAGACACATTATGTTAGGAAGAAGAAAGAACCCTATTACTCAATGCTTGCATGTAGAAGTTCGTGCTTTATCTCTCACTCTCTCTCTCTCCTCAGCCTTCAACCTTTGGAATCTATTTCCATTCTTTTCAACTGAATCTGTATCTAATTTCTACTGACACCACTTCCTCCACCTGGTTCTAGTCTCTGGTTTACCTTCTGCCTTCCATCACCTTAACCTTTTCATAAACATTGAAGCAACAAACACTTTTCCTAACAGACCCAGTTTTCATTTTCAACAAATTCTGCTACACACTCTAAATCAGGCTTATTTCATGTCTGCCAACCTGTCCTGCCACCCTCTCCTAAAAGAGCTCTTGGGATATTCAAATCAGCATAATAAATTAATTGCTGCAGAGTAAATATATAAATGTATCTCACAAAATATATCAAAAACAAACCAATACACTGTACACAATAACCACACAAATATCCTACACGGTGGTTTAAAGAAAAAATTATAAGCGCAAATCAACACAAAAGTGCAGGAAGGTATTACTATGCACAAACACCCCAAGTCCATCTTTCTCCAGAAGTGACTACAGGATCCGATAAATCTGAGTCGTCAAATGTTATGGGGCCATGCCATCCAAACATACAAGTCTCTTAGGATACCAAATAAAGTCTGTGACCAAGTCCATTTAATAGGTGGAGATGGCCGCAACAGAGTGTACAGAGATGGAATCAAAGGATAAGAAAAGCTGAGAAGTAAAACCTTAATATTTAAATACAAAATTTTTAGAAAGAAATGACCACTGAGCCTCTTACAAAAATACATTAAATAAACACAAAAATCAACCACACACACTGGGACATCAGACTAGCAAACACACTTACATAAATTAGATGATTATGCAATTACACTTTAAGAGAAGGCCCTTAAAGTAATAGAATGTCAGAAAAGACAGAATAATCTGTATTATACTAAACATTTATCAAAATAAACTACTTCCCTTAAGTGAGCTCCTAAGCGGTGGTATTGGCCACCACAGCCTTCAAATCACGGGTCGAGGAGAATAATCTATATTCCTAGACCTTGCAAGCGTAGAGGTCCCCTGTAAAAATACTGGGCCAAGAGCGTAGACTGATGATAAATCACTTTGGGTGCAAGGCGATCCAGTAGTTATGACAAGTCAACAGGTAATCGTTTTACCTTCAGTTGTTGGAATGACTGAACCAAGAGGCCTGGACAGAAGGAATGATTCAATCTCCCAAAGGAGGACAGCGGCAACTGAAGAGAGGCAGGTATCGTAATCCAGAGTTAATAAGTCAAGCCCTCGTATGTGTTAAAGGTCCAGAAACGACCCAGCCAGACCAGGCAGACAAGGCGCCGAATACAGCTCCAGCCAACACCACACGTGAAAATAAGAACAAGCTCATTGTAATTAAAACTATACAACAAGTCAGAAATGTCGGGAGGAGGAGAAACGAGGTCGTACATTCCAAAATAATTACAGCCAAAGTGACTTATTCAAAGCATCAAATCAATTTACGTTAAATTAAACACATGCCTGACACCCACAAACAGAACAATCCCAAGAGGCTCTGCCCTCCACCTGGAGACAGGAATCTCTGTGCCACGCTACCTCAGGTATACCGTGAGGTTTTGCACTCCCGGGTCCCTCGTCAGACATGCCCTACTCCAAATCTCTGCTAGTGCCACTTGAGAGCCCTGAGCTATGCCAAGTTCTGTTTATCTCGGACATTGAGCCTCCACTAATCTTATCCTCTGTGCCTGGCCCCAAACCAGTGCCAGTGCCACCTCCAAATCATGTCACGGATCCTCCTGCAGGAGCTCCTCCAAACCAGAGTTGATCATTGCAAATTGTAAGCCTCCGGTCCCTAACGATCCTTCTTCACAATCACCTTTGTCTACCAAGGATGAACCTTTGGCAGGCCTTAACGCTACACCTTCTTTTGTTGACCAGGAACTGTCCAGCTGGGATGCAGAAACTGGTTCTACCCTTACGATGGTTGTTGAAGCAGCCAGTAGGAGCCTCCCTCATAGTTCCTAGGGCTACCTCTACTTTTTGCTCCTGATGGCACTTCTGGCCTTTCCCAAGAGTCGGTCCCCTTGTCACCTCCTAGGAATGGCGTAGCCAGACCTTCAGTGGAACCGAAGAAGAAGAAGAAGGCGGAACAGATCCAGTTAGGGGACCCACGCAGCCATAGAAATCTCCTTGGCATTCGTTTTGGTTTATATGCCGTTTCCTCTCAGAGTGATCCTGGCAATTTCAGAGTGATCAGCGTGATTATTTTGGATTTTATAAAAAAATAAAAATAAATAAAGTCATTAAAAAATATTGACCTGTTAT
The DNA here is from genome assembly GCF_040412425.1 of Macrobrachium rosenbergii. Classification (NCBI taxonomy): domain Eukaryota; kingdom Metazoa; phylum Arthropoda; class Malacostraca; order Decapoda; family Palaemonidae; genus Macrobrachium; species Macrobrachium rosenbergii. The sequence continues at coordinate 30,395,754 of NC_089796.1, read as the reverse complement.
TTTAAACTATTGCAAAACTGCTTCAATACAGAAAGCTACATCACACTCTGAAAAATAATAGAAGAGTTTTTAACCCTTTTTTTTCAGATTGCTCATGTCCAAAAAATTTGCATTTGATTTATTCTGTCAAAGATTGTAAAATCTAGCCCCAAATAATTGCATTTCTTTCTTTCCAATGGTATATTTAATTTAAAATTGGCCTAAAAATAAAAAAGTAGTTTGCAGCAAAAAGGAAAACTGAGAAAACGTCATAAAGATCAACAATTTTCCATGCACCCTTTGCCTTAGGCATTATTTTGTTCCCCTGTTGTCAGGTCAGCCTTCCTCTATAAAAGAAGTCTATTAGATACATTTTTACCACCTGATTCATTGCTCTCCTGTTTGAAAGTAAGAAAGTAAAGTTTAGTAGCTACCAGGCTGATCATTCTTGAGGTCATTTTCAGTCGTTTCTGCTTGTTTGGTCTTTTGGTCAAAGATTTGATTTTCAAGCCTTTTTGTCTCTCGAATGAAGAACTTCTTCTATACCACTTGTGCCAAACAGACCTGTTAGCAAGTTGAATTGCTCTTAGCTTAAAGGGAGCTCTTCCTCATATTTATCTCATCAATTGATGGCTCTCCAGTCCGTTGCTAAGTCAAATTTCTTGGCAGCTGGAGGACAGGATTGGCACTTCATTAAAATATCAGTATCCCACTCTATTGGCAGAGAATGGGGACCTGAAGCTGTTACCCTGCAAGGACCTACCTTGCACCTAATAAATGGGCCTATTTTATCTAACCGAGATTTGATATAATGAATTTCATCTATATGACCTTTCATCATGGCTTCATTTCATCATCTCAGATGTACTTTTGAAGGTGAAAGCCCATTGTATTTAGAGATACTGGATGTAAAAAGACAGCAAAACACTGCAACCTAGCGAAAAAATTGCTGAGTGCCTAAACTCCACCACCCGCACATGTATGGTGGCAACCCTGTTCCTAACCACACCAGGCTGGTGCTGTTGTTGCCAGACACTGCCAGACTGGAGACCTGTCAGTGATATAAAAATCTGGCCTGAATAAATTCGAATAAAGGAAAAGCTCCAATAGTCATTAGGAGCCAAATCAAGGTACATCTTGAAGTTGCCCAAAATTCAATTTTAATATTTCGAAAAAATGTTTTTTTCCTTGATAACAAAGGTGTTGCTTTCTTCTCAATTTAACCATTTTTTAAATTTCAAAATATTCATAAAAATCTCCCTTAACCCATAAGAGCCACAAGTTTCCCAAAGCCTGACACAGTGCCGTTTCCATCTCAGAGTAATCCTGGCACCTACTCAGAATTAAGCGTAATTTGTTCTGTGATAATAACACCCAACACCCCAGGCAATCTTGTAGTTACCATGTTAATAAACTCATGAGAAAACTGTCCAATAATTAAGCTATATTCCCTGACCATAGCATATTTAACCCTTCAGATTTCATGTCTGAAAAAGTATGTGTTATTCTGTAAAAGATTGCTAATTTGTAATTCTTTTGCATTTAGTTAGGTCAGTGTCATTTAATTTAGTGCCAGAGCAGTAGGATAGTAGACAATTGCCATAAAGACACAAATTCCATGCACCTTGCCACAGGAATAAAGTTCCTGTTGTCAACATTCAGCCAGTAGAAGTCTGTAGATACCTTTTTATAGTGTTAGGCTCTCCTGTGGTAAGTAAGTTGTAAAACTAGTATTTTATCAGTTAGAAGGTCATTTAGTTAGCAGTTTGCAAAATTAAGACTCATTTAAAGCCACCGACTAGTTGAGATGAATAACTTTTTAGCCAAGGCATTCACATGAAAGGGATTGAATGCCTTCTTAAAGGGGGAGTTCACATCATTTTTCTAGTTGGCTCCAATCTGTTACCTAGGAAGTAATTTAATCTAACAGCTGATTTGAGACAGGATGCATCTTACCCCACTATCGTACGACATTTGACAGAAAGATGTTGGGGCACAAGGACCAGTCAGGATAGTAAATGGGCCGTTAGGCTGACCTGCAATTATTTCACTTTGATCTTTGTGCTGGCTTTTATTTGCTTCTTTCAGATTCAAAATTCAATTTGTCCTTCCCACTACTAGAATCGAGAGGGTGCCTCATACCTACATACTCTAACTCCATGGCTAAACTCAGAAGCGCAAGGTAGCTTGATTCTTAACCACACCAGGCTGGTGCTGTTCTGTCCTACTCCCACTGGCCACCTGTCGGGACTTCTCTGGCCTGAATCCATCTTTTACAAGCAAGCTCCATGCAAAGATGCAATAAGGTACATCTTGAAGTTGCAATTAATGTCAATGTTTTTTTTTTCCTTGTCCTGAATTTCTCTCAATTTTCAGTATTTCCAACTTTTCATTCTCCCAAACAAAGCCCCTTTGTTTCCCAAAGCCTAGCATGCACATTTTCCCTCATGACTTGGTCCAGGCCTAAATTAACTTTGTTCTGTGATAATAATTAGAGAATTCCCACCATAGTGTTACCATGTGCTAATTATTTCTAATTAATAATTCCCTCCATCATAAATAATTAATTTCATGTGAGAGAAAGTCTTCGTATAAATGAATGCTGACCTGGAATTCTTTTCCAGAATCCTGTTATCTGGCTCTTCGCAGTCTGCCCCTGCCCTTGTGAAACAATTGCCTTAGAAGACTCAATTCCACCTTGCCACAGCAAGATGCTTCTGAAGTCAACATTCTACAAGGGCCACGTGTTAGGCCCACCTCAAGTATTAACGTTGTGCTAATTAATGTAAAATAATTTTATCAGCCAGTCTTAAGCAGTTTGTAATATTCATGTTAAACTTTTATCTAATTGTAGTTACACTTTTTATGGAACATTGCATGTGCCTTGATTGAACTGCCAACCTGTTCACATCAATTTCTAGTTGCAAATCTGTAAATAAATTAATTTAATCTAGCCGACTGGTTGAAAGGCGATCTTCCCATTTTCTTTAAATAGATGTGGTTTCAAGGCAAGTCATATTAATAATTACATTTATTGCTTATGCTCTGAGATCTAGGTGTTGGCCCCAAAGGCAAAATTACATTCAAAATTCAACTGGATTAATCATTCCAACACACACACACACACACACACACACACATATACACACACACACATATATATATATATATATATATATATATATATATATA
>NC_089796.1:30345083-30387583 GCF_040412425.1 Macrobrachium rosenbergii | reverse complement strand
CCATATATATATCTCTTCAATTTCTTGCGTTTGGGTATATACATATTATATTACAAGCATATCCAAGAAAGCGCAATAATTATATAAAAGTTAAGAGGGCATTGTGGCTATTAGAATTACATATGTGTCTGGTAAAAGTGACCAGTAGATGCTACATATATATTTCAGCATAAAAAACAATATAAACGATTGCCCACTGGGCTACAATATATGAGGATGGCTCTATATCAGCTCTAATAAATATATCTGAAAACAACAGGTATATGTATTTTACGAGAGGTAATAGACTTTTATCCTTCTCGTGGTCAGGTCGGCAACGCGACCTCCTATGTGTTTATGGTGACGTGGGTTCATTTCCGCGATATATATAGCACAGTCTCTTCAATTTCTTGCTTTTGGATCTTACGGCTTCGTAGTTACAAGCATATCCAAAAAGTGCAAAGAATTCAAGAATATTAAGAGGGCATTGTTATTCTATTAGAATTACTACACACACACACACACACACACACACACACACACACACACACACATATATATATATATATATACATATATATATATATATATATATATATATATATATATATATATATATATATATATATATATATATATATATATATATATATATATATATATATATATGTATGCACACACACTATATATATATATATATATATATATATATATATATATATATATATATATACTGTATATGTATACACACACACACACACACACACACACACACACATATATATATATATATATATATATATATATATATATATATATATAGAGAGAGAGAGAGAGAGAGAGAGAGAGAGAGAGTTGTGTGTGTGCGTGTGTGAAGTAATGAAGCTTTGACCTTCCTTGGCAGGCGGTGAACTTATGGTTGAAAAGCTCAGCGATGATACACTTCTACATTTCATTAGGCCAATCTGCACCATCTGCAACATATTCAGCAAGTTATAACGCTTTTCGATGATTGATTATGAACGTCTGCTCATACAGGTTCAAAATGATAGTTAATCGGTATGCCGATAACCTTTCTTCAGTCATAAATTAGGTTTTTAAAATGCCTGTGTAGTCCTGTATTTGAAAATCCTTTAAGTATTTGATTCTTTTTTGGCGAGTATTATTAGCTTTACATCAATTGTCCTAGTCAACCACTCGTTTTTCAGTTATCAGTATTAAGTATTTCACCAATTCTACAGCTATATTTGATCAGTTCTTCAACTCTCTTATTTTTCGTTGTGTCATATGAAAGTATTCAGTATAATTTCAGCAATGTTGTAACATTTTGTAAAGTACTACCCATGTTACGAAACAGGTTTTCCGAAGGGCCATACGTCATATCTTAGTCCACGGGATTTCATGAACGACCTCATAATTTTCCAAGATATTTTTCCCGTCTCCTCTCGGGATGGAACCCTGTCCCAAGAAAATTATGGCAATGTGCGTCCTAGAGGCAATTTCCCCGACTCCTTCGTTATGCCATCCTATTCGAGCATGATGAGAATGAACATCCTATTTTAAGGGGCGTTATGTAGGGAAAAATTCTTTCATTTTCGAGAGAAGAATAGTTTTTGTGCCACGTTCATTTCTTAGTTGGTCACTCTCAGCGAGATCATGCAATGTTGGATTTGTTCAGTGCTAGGATTGATAACTAGCAATAAACATGGGCCAATATCATTTTTCGCTCCATCGGTCTCTGGAGAAAACAAACTGAGGCAATTTTGAATAATGATTAGTTTGGTCAGGGATTAACTGGTGACCGCCATCGAATGTCTAGCAAATTCATGTTCTCTTTACCGCTGTTCTTTCGATCAGTGAAATAATGCACTATTGACTAAGGCCAGTGCTGGAATGGGGGACCAGCAGCGGAAGCCTACGTTGCTGGGACGTCGTCTGTCGTCCGTGGAACGTTTGCTGGGCGTTAGTGACCTTAGCTTTTCGTAACAAACATCGGCAGTTCATAGTGAGAAATAGGTTATAAAGTGGATCGTGAAATAAACAAATCGAGAGTAAATGTTTTTAGGGAAGAAGTATTATTATGGCGAGATCATAATCAGTTTTAATTCATACTCCAGGAATTATATCGTAATTGATAACCTTTATCTTGGAATTTTTCCGAATAAGTCCTATTTTTCAGCAATTGCCATAAATATTTCGAAGATGAAGAAAATTCAAGACATATGGATTTTTTCCTCTCTCTCTCTTTCTCGCCTGCAATATATGATAATCGTATATGTATGTTTCCATGTCTGTATTTCTGTTAACTCCTCCTGAGGTGTAAGTGGAATATTAGTAAAATAAGATGTAGTAACCGTAACAAAGTGAAGATTTTACTGAAACATGTTTTAATCTGATTTAGATTCCTTTCATTGCCCTGAGTTCAAATATCTTAAAACCATTATAAGACGATAAAGGTTAAAAGGGTAAAGTGATTCTTATAGTCTTTTTTTTTTTAATCTTGAACGTATGAACTATCTTTAAGTTGCACTTTAGTGGAAGGTATGCAATAACTCCGTAGATTAAGCTTGTATTAAATCCAAGTTTAGAGTCTTTTGTTAATAATAATAATAATAATAATAATAATAATAATAATAATAATAATAATAATAATAATAATAATAATCTAAAGCAGATCAATTCTTTCACAAAGTTTCTTTGAAAAATTCGTTTTTTTATTAATAACTCCGGTTTTTTGGCATGAATCAGTTTGAAATTTTGGGCATTGGTTAGTTTATGTATAGCGAAAAGGTCAGTATTCATATTTTCCTTCTCGCCCCCCACCCCAAAAAAAATTCTTAAAAAAAAAAACTCAGCCATAACTATTGCAACCTAAGAGCTGAAATTTACGTGGTAGACAGGTATTATAGATTAGAATAAATTAATAGAGCGTTTTTTTTTTTTTTTACAAATATTTTTCGATTTTTAAAAAATCTTAGATCGATTTCGTGTAAAAATAAATCCCGAAAATATTTTTGGGACAAAATAAAAAAAAAACTCAATAGTTTTGTAGACAATTTATTTAGCTTTCATTTGTTTTTTTGTTTCATTGAGATAGGTGAATTCGTTACCGTCTGAATTTCCATAATTTTTAAGGTTGATAACTTTTGTTTTGTGATATCGGATTCAAAAGTTTTATGATGACATTTATTTGCTTGTTGTCTCACACTTTGAGGTCTTTATGACAAATTTGATATGTTATATCATACTGGTGTTATATGTGATTATTATTTTATGAATATTGAATTATATATTTTATATATTTAGGTTCCTGGTCCCCCTCTTTCCTCTCTCTTGGAAAGAGTATTATCCCACATTGTGGGGGGCGTCAGAGTTGCCCACACTCCTCTCTGTGGCCAGGTTATTAATTCATAATTACAAGGTGGCTAAAAGGCTCCTGCAGCATAATCCTGAGTCTTTTTAGTTTCCTTCTTTGGCTTCACAGTCTTCGTCAAGCTGTGTCTTCTCTCTGTATCTTGAATGTTCAAGGCTACATTTAGTTCTTCCGGATTGATGTCAAGTTCATATAGAAGAGATGACGTCTGGTAACCAAAATTATGGTCGAGAATAGCTGTTTGTGCCACAAATTGATGACGCTGAAGTCCAGCAAACTTTACTTTGCTTGCTCTTTGCTACATTTTTGAATGAAAACTTTCATTCGCATTTTGTGTCAAACCTCTCATACATCTCTCTAAAAGCTCAGTTGTAGTGAGAGCCTTATAAATGCTTCTGATGTTCTTCTCCGCTTCTTCCCCGATGTTGATCACTAGGGACTTAGTATGTTAGATGTCTTAAGGTGAATTTCCTTCAGCAATAGCTCGCTGAAAGAAACACCAAGAATTTGATCCCTTCTTACAAAGCCCATGTCGAGGTTTCTGGTCTGTTGAGAAGATGTGGTGAAAGCTATGGTGAAAGCTTATATATTATATATATACTTATATATATATTATATATATATATATATATATATATATATATATATATAGTTATATATATATATATATATATATATATATATATATATATATATATATATATATATATATATATATATATATATATATATATATATATATATAGAACACAGATCTTTTCTGTACGCAGTTGCTCATTCCTTGATGAAACAGATAAAGGGCAGGAATACGATGCGATACGCATTTTGTTTTAATCCTACGTTTCGTGACAACATCGCCACATCTTCAGGATTTTCTACAAAATAAAATATATGTTAACATAAAATAAGAGCTGATTATAAAATCAAGTAGTTGAAAAAGCTTAAAACAATTTTAATGGTAAAATTACAACTCACAGACTTAAAATTACATAACATTTGATTAAAAACTGAGAATATAAGTACAAAAAAATTATAAAAACGAAACGAACATTTAAATATCTCAAAAGCAAAAATTATACACTCATAAAACTACAGCTGAAGACAGCTCCACACAACCAACCTTTCAGCATCAAAGATAAAAACACACTAAAAGTAAACAACGTCTTCGGTACAGAGACTGACAGAAAATTTAGGCTAAAAACAACGGGACAGCAGAGGAATGGTTGTTTAGAGTCGAACTCGTAATTTGATATTTAACGTTTCCAAAATCAGCAGTCTTGTTGAGTTCCTTTGTTTGGCCAATAATTTTAAAACTTTTGGCCAATAATTTTAAAATCTTCGATAATTTGAAGAACCGGGTTAGATAACACAACCAGTTCTATAACTAACGCCTAAATGAGAATCGGTTCTTTGACCCTGAGAAGACGCCAAAGTTTTCAATATATTTTCCCAGATTACATCTGGGACAAGTTATTCATAAACGACGCCCGACGTCATCAAAGGGCAGAGCCGATCCTTAAACTTGAAGAGCGAGCCAATGGTCTTGCATCTTTTAGGTATAAGCTTTAGATTTATGGCTCCAAAATGTTTATGTACGATCTTAGTAAATCTCTCCGAAACTGTCATTTAGTAGATACGAAACTCTTAAAGAGGTAGCTTAGGACGTTAAAATGCTAACGTAGGATGTTCAGAAAACTTCTTTGTTAAGAAGTTTATTCTAAAATTTTATAGAAGATCTTAGAAGGAAAGAAGTTATCAAACAATTACTGGAGGAGAAAAGTAGTTTCTTGTTGTGAATGATCAACTAGAGGTAAGAGACAAAGCACGATAGAGCAAGGTATATATAGAGTTAAGTTTGAAATTGAGGAAACAGAAACTATAGAAATTGGAATGAGACCAGTAAATGTTTTTTTTTCTAAAAAATTGACTACAGAAACAGTCATTTTCATTAGAGAAAAAATATCTCGATGAACGTAATTTTGAATTTTGTTCTTTTTCCATTGTAAAATTAATATTACATATAATCTTATTAGAAAACTCCAAGAACTGGTCTGCATGAACTCATGTTTGAATAAGATAAAAGTGTCGTACACATGGCGTGAGTAGAACAGAGGGCGGAAGGCCAGGACTTGTCCAAAATGCGCTCCTCCAGGGAGACCTGAAAATGTTCGCAAAGGTAGGGCCTGAGACCCCATGGCCATGCCCTCAATTTGTTTAAAAAGTTGACCATTGAAAACAAATGCCGTGTCCAGCACGGCCAAGTTCTAAAGGGGGTATAAAATTCGAGTAACTGAAGTTAAAATAAACAGACTCAGGTTAGGTAGTTTTATCAAGAATAATGTTTATGGTCTCTTTACAGGTACGTTGGTAAATATTTTAAAATCTTCGACATCAAAACTAGTCATAAATAGGTATATAATCCTGGGATAAAATACGTTCTTTAAACTGTTCTGAATTTTTAGAGTATACTGATTTTTTCCCAGCGGTTCCAATAGCTCCCCGAGAAATTTTGCCAGTTTGTAGTTAGGTGTGTTGTAGAGGCCAAAATTCTCGGAGGAACATTATCTTTATGTATCTTTGTAGACCAGTATTGTTCGTAAGATGAACCGGTGGAGAATAAATCCTGGATGTTGTCACGAATGGTATGGATTAAAACAAACGTGTCTTCATGTATTTATGTTTTAGGTGCTTCATTATATATATATTATATATCGTTGTTTATATATATATATACATATATATATTCTATATATATAATATATATTATATATATATTTATATGGGATATATATATATATATATATATATATATATATATATAATATTATATATATATATATATTTATATCAATATATATATATATATATATATATATTATATATATTAATATATACATATTAGCTATATATATATTTCTGCTATAAGTATATAATATATATATATATATATATATATATATATATATATATATATATATATATATATATATATATATATATATATATATATATATAGGCTATATATATATATATATATATATGTATATTGTAGTTAGTGCTCCAAATGACAAAATGCCATTAGAAATCTACTGGCCAATTTCATTTCCAGACTCTTGTCTTTCCAACATTTTCACAAATGTGTTGGCCAAAGGTAAGCCGCCATGGTATCAATGGCCTTATCTGACAACTTATTTTTTCCTCCTAATAAACTCCGGAACATCTTGCCTGTCTTCGTTGTTACGGGTACTTTCAACTCATCACGTAGATTTTCGGAGACGAGCGCCCATTCTTTTCTGTACATGATTGATACATTCAATCTTTATTACTTTGACGTCTTCATATGGTCCTTGGCCATCATTCATTGCACATACAGCATTTTAAGCACTGGAATCTCCATCTCCCACGAAGTGTTCATACTTGAATTTCAAGTCCATTGAACGGCCAAAAATCCATTCTTGCTCCTTCGGGTTCCATTCCTGCAGCAGTTCCAGAGTAGTTTACAGTACGTTCATGATTTCTTTGCCATGTATCAAAATACTCTTGAGCAATTTTCTTGTTCTTTAAGTCATTGCGCTTGTACGTACACGCACTGCAATATTTGTTCATCACTTCGTAGTCGACGACAAATCCAGTGCAAACTTCTATACCTACTGCCATGCCAACTTTTGATGTATGCCCTCTCTTCATCCAAGTCCCATCATAAGAAACATCAATCTTCAAACAGCCATCTTCATCAGGAACAACGTTTAGCTTTTCTTCATAATGTTTTCTGATGCACTGGTAGATATTTTCTTGTTTCTTCTTGTAATGTTCTTTCATCAACTGGAAGATGAAACGAAGATGGCGATAATATGAACATGTTGAAATCATCTTCATTCCAAATGCGCCTAAATATCTTCGTGATCCAGCAAAGCCAAAGTTTTCGATAACAGACAAATACAAAATAATGATGTTCCGTTTAAACAAATTCTTCCCATAAGACTTGGGAGAACTGACGATCTTCTGTTTGCATCTTTTGCATTTAATATCTATAATCATTTCTGCTGCGTGAGGAACCAGCTTGTAACGATAAAGGGGTTTCTTTTTGCATTTACATTTGAGATTCGTTAGTTCTTTCAGCCTCTTCATACTAATGCTAAGAGTTTTTTGTGAATCATCAGCCATTCTCTTTTTCTCTTCTATCTGTAATTATTCTAATAATTTATCTCGTAACAAGTATCGGTGAACAATTTCCTCTTCTAGAATAGGTTCTTGAATATCTCCAGCACGAGAGGTAGATGGTTGTGGTTCTAGTTGTTGTTGTTGGCTGGTGGTATCTGGGTGAGATAAGGTTGACCGAGGGTAAGTGGCCTCTTCCGCCCCACCCACTTCACCGCTATCGATGCCTCCCTCTTCATGACGTCATTTCTTCCTTTCTCTTATGGAACGTAGATGTTGTTTAAATTTTCTTGGTCTCGGCATGCTTTCTTCTGAACAAATAAGTATTGCAAAGCCAAGAGAAATACAAAAAATTGACTTGCAAAGTAATATAAGTGCGCTGAATGAAAAGTGTGTCAAAACACGGGCGAGGTTGGGCAGCGTGACGTCTTGCTTCGTCGAGAGCTGAGCTGCCACCAAGTGAGTACACTCCTTCACCTAACAGAACCTTTACGCACTTAGATATTCTTTTTTGATTGCTGAATTGAAATTACTACCGATATACTGAAGTTATCGATACAAAAAAATAGTGATAATGGTTTTGGTTATCATTAAAATTATACAAAAATGAAATCTTCTTCTTCTTCTTCTTTAAGTGATATTTTTGTAGGGTTACTTTGAAGGTTTGATTTGGCTTGTAACTCCAAAACTATTGAGCCCCGGAATCTTTTTTAATAAAATCTTCTTGAGAATATAGTTCGTGTGAGATGTTTGTTATGTTTTTAGGTGTTGTAGTGGCTTTGTTTTGTGTGTTTTTAGTAACATCCATTTGCTTTTTCCGCAAACCTATGTTGAAATAATCAGGAAAAATTTGGATTCTTCGATTTTTCGTCAAACGCTCCCCTTAAGGGAAAAGGAGTGGTTTATATTTTAACTTTCTCCCAGGTTAGCTCCTAGTTCTTTCCTGAGTTTGCCAGTATTGTTCGAGAGAGAGAGAGAGAGAGAGAGAGAGAGAGAGAGAGAGAGAGAGAGGAGGGGGTGGGGGTGGGGAATGGGAGGCTAAAGATCATACGTGTCTTCATGCCTGCTTGCATTACCAGAGGGAACTCCAAAGGTACTTCCGTTATGGGGCTGTTATTGCTCGTTGTTTGAGGAGATAATACCAAGAATATTCTTAATGAAAACCAGCCATTGAGGTTTCTCTGGGATATAAATTTAAATCATTTCAATTTCCCCAACTCATTCGACAAAGGGAATTCATTTATTCAAATAGATTTCCTTAAGGTGTGTTCTACAGATTAACCTTTAACATTTAGCTTGAGGGTAAGCTCTGCTATTAGTAATAATGAAGTATATATTCTGTCACGTAATTGCATACTCTAATGCTTACATAACCATCACATTTTTATGACGTGGAATATACAGAAAGAAGTTCATATTCACATAGATGTATTTGTAGAGGAGTGCTCCTCCTGCGTACCATTATTATTCAGTGCATACTTTCTTCTCTTAGATCTGTCTGTCTGTTTTGACAAATGGTCCTGATACCCTCCTGAAGCCTTTTTAGGAAATCTGCTACCATTCAGACTTTCTCTCAATCATCATACTCATATCATGACAAATATCACTATGTTTAACGCAAAAAATTAATTGAAAAGCATAGAGATCCTATATGACATGAGCATTTTTATTACGCTGGCTTATTGTGGATTCACTGTGAAAAATTTTCCTTCACATCTATCTCATAACCTACGTTTGCGATTTTTTTCTCTCTCTCTCTCTATGCAGGGTCGTCATCCTTGTGTTCGGCCCCACTCTTATATCTGGCTTGTGCCAAGTAAGGTTCCTGAATGTCATATGACAACAAATCCAGCAATAATAATAATAATAATAATAATAATAATAATAATAATAATAATAATAATAATAATAATAATAATAATAATAATAATAATCCCCGCATTTCTATTTACCATATTGCACTAATTTTGCACAACCGATCAAAATTGGAGGCAGACTTTTAAAAAGGTAAATACTGTGGGAAGGAAAACTGTTAAGAATATCAAATATTCAAGAAATGTAATGTTTCATGCATTTTGAAATAATGTTCTTATTTAGTGCTTTTAAATTAACATTTGCATAACCTAGAGGGATAAATTCTATTTCCCAGCTTCTTTCCGAAAAACTGCGCGTCTAATGTGTCTGTGTGATTTAAAATGAGATACGAAGTGTAGGATGGTATATTTTGAAGCTAAGGGACGATGGGACTAGCAAAATAAAGCCTGTATCAATTTCAATTTCTGGAGGAGAAAAAAAAAAAAAAAAATATATATATATATATATATATATATACATATATATATATATAAATATAATATATATATATATATATATATATATATATATATATATATATATATATATATATATATATATATATATATATATATATATATATATATATATATATATATATAACAAGAAGAAATAAAACGAATAGACCTTGACCTCTTCAGAAGGGATAGAGCTGACTCCACAATGGCTGGAGAGCTGAAAGGGTAAGGGATTGGAGGGCAACAAATTAAAAGGAATAGATAGTGGAACAGGCAGAGCTACCCCCAAACGAATCAGTCAGGAAATGACAGCAGAAAGATATAAATCGACTTCTACAATGGCTGCTGGGCCATAAAAATAAGAACATTAAAGCAGGAAGATACAGAACAATTTTCAAAAGTGTTGGAAGGCTAAAGAGTAAGGAAACTGAAGTATGAAGACAAAACTAGTTCCAAAAGTGTTGGAGGCCTAAAGGAGTAAGAGAAATGGCGCATGAAGACAGAACTACTCCAAAAAAGTGTTGAAGGGCTAAAAGAGTAAGGAAACTAAAGTGTTGTACGGCTAAAAGAATAAGGAAACCAAAATATGAAGACATAACTACTTCCAAAAGTGTTGCAAGGTAAAAGAATAAAAAAAAAAAATAACGCATGAAGACAGAAAGGTTTTCATAAGTGCTGGAGGGCTAAAAGAGTAAGAAAAATGAAACATGAAAACAAAACTACTTCAAAAAGTGTTAGAGGGCTAAAAGGGTAAGGAAACTGAAGCATGATGACAAAGCTACTCCCAAAAGTGTTGGGGGGCTAAAAGAGCAAGGACACTGAAGCATGAAGACAGAACTACTTTCAAAAGTGTTTTAGGGATAAAAGAGTAAGGAAACTAAAGCATGAAGACAATTACTTACAAAAGAGTTGGAGTGCTAAGAGAGAAAGGAAACTAAAGCATGAAGACAGAAATACTTCCAAAAGTGTTGGACAGCTAAAACAGTGTATGGAAACTGAAATATGAAGACAGAGCTGCTTCCAAAAGTGTTGGAGGGGTAAAACGGTAAGGAAACTGAAGCATGAAGACAGAACTACTTCAGAAGTGTTGAGGGCTAAATTAGTAAAAAAAACTGAAGCATGAAGACAGAACTACTTTCATAAGTGCTGGGGGTCTAAAAGAGTAAGGAAACTGAAACATGAAGACAGAACTACTTCCAAAAGTGTTGGAGGGCTAAAAGTGTAAGGAAACTGAAGTATGAAGAGAGAAGTACTTTCATTGGTATTGGAGGGTTAAACGAATAAGAAAACGGAAGCATGAAGACAGAGCTACTTCCAAAAGTGTTGGAGGGGTAAAACGGTAAGGAAACTGAAGCATGAAGACAGAACTATTTTGTAAGTGTTGGAGGGCTAAAAGAGTAAGGAAACTGAAGCATGAAGATAGAGCTGCTTCGAAATGTGTTGGAGGGCTAAAAGAGTAAAGAAAATGAAGTATGAACACAGAATTGCTTTCATAAGTGTTGGAGGGCTAAAAGATTAAAGAAACTGAAGCATGAAGACAGAACTGTTTTCAAAAGTGTTGGAGGCTAAAAGAGTAAGGAAACTGATGCATGAAGACAGAATTACTTTCATAAGTGTTGGAGGGCTAAAAAAGTAAGGAAACTGAAGCATGAAGACAGAGCTACTTCCAAAAGTGGTGGAGGGCTAAAAGAGTAAAGAAACTGAAGTATGAAGACAGAATTACTTTCTTAAGTGTTGGAGGGCTAAAAGAGTAAGGAAAATGAAGCATGAAGACAGTGCTACTTCCAAAAGTGTTGGAGGGCTAAAAGAGTAAGGAAACCGAAGCATGAAGACAGAGCTACTTCCAAAAGTGTTGGAGAGCTAAAAGAGTAAGGAAACTGAAGCATGAAGATAGAACCACTTCTGGAAGTGTTGGAGGGCTACATGAATAAGGAAACTAAAGCTTGAAGACAGAATTACTTTCTTAAGTGTTGGAGGGCTTAAAGAGTAAGGAAACTGAAGCATGAAGACAGAACTAGTTTTATAAGTGTTGGAGGTTAAAAGAGTAAGGAAACTGAAGCATGATGACAGTACTAGTTCTAAAATTGTTCGAGGGCTAAAAGAGTTAGGGATACTGAAACATGAACACAGAACTACTTCCAAAAGTGTTGGAGGGCTAAATGAATAAGGAAACTGAATCAGGAAGACAGAACTAGTTCCAAAAGTGTTAGAGGGCTAAATGAGTGAGGAAACTGAAGCATGAAAACATAATCTCTTTCATAATTGTTGGAGGGCTAAAAGAGTAAGGAAACTGAAGCCTGAAGAGAGAGCTACTTCCAAAAGTGTTGGGCGGCTAAAAGATTAGGGAAACTGAAGCATGAAGACAGAATTACTTCCAAAAGTGTTGGAGAGCTAAAAGAATAAGGAAACTGAAGCATGAAAACATAATTTCTTTCATAATTGTTGCAGGGCTAAAAGAGTAAAGACACTGAAGCATGAAGAATGAACCATTTCCTGAAGTGCTGGAGGGCTAAATGAATAAGGAAACTGAAGCTTGAAGACAGAATTACTTACAAATTTTTGGAGACCTAAAAGAGTAAGGAAACTGAAGCATGAAGACAGAACTAGTTTTATAAGTGTTGGAGGCTAAAAGATTAAATAAACTGAAGCATGATGACAATACTAGTTCTAAAAGTGTTCGAGGGCTAAAAGAGTTAGGATACTGGAGCATGAACACAGAACTACTTCCAAAAGTGTTGGAGGCTACATGAATAAGGAAACTGAATCAGGAAGACAGAACTAGTTCCAAAAGTGTTGGAGGGCTAAATGAGTGAGGAAACTGAAGCATGCAGACAGAACTAGTTCCAAAAGTGCTGGAGGGCTAAAAGAGTAAGGAAACTGAAGCATGAATACAGAACTAGTTACAAAAGTGTTTCAGGGATAAAAGAATAAGGAAACTAAAGCATGAAGACAGAACTACTTTCATAAGTGTTGGAGAGCTAAAAGAGTAAGGAAACTGAATCATGAAGACAGAACTAGTTCCAAAAGTGCTGGAGGCTAAATGAGTAATGAATCTGAAGTATGGGGACAGTACTAGTTCCAAGAGTGTTTTAGGGCTAAAAGAGTAAGGAAAGTGAAGCATGAAGACAGAACTAATTCCAAAAGTGCTGGAGGGCTAAAAGAATAATAAAACTAAAGAATGAAGACAGAACTAATTCCAAAGTTGCAGCAGGGCTAAAAGAGTAAGGAAACTGAAGATTGAAGACAGAACTACTTCAAAAAGTGTTGAATGGCCATAAATGTGAGGAAATGGAAGCAAAATTAGACTGATGTTCCTCCAAACGACAATTATGAAAATTAGGATATAGTAAACAAGGAGTGAGTCTAATGTTCTGCATTCGAGCAATAACAACAATCACGGAGTAATGAAATAACTTAGAGCAAGAGGCGGTGTTTGCTAAATCCCGCTAAATCTAATAATATCCAAACAGTAAATGTGGAATGCTGTGCTTGGAAGTCTTAGCTTTTGATTCGTGCTCTTGTCAGCACTTGCAAATGACATCAAGGAAGCGAAGCCCTGTAACGTCTATGCTAATTCAATTAGCGGTGAGAAGAGTGATTAACTGGTCTTGATTTGTCAAGCAAACGTCATAGTGAGACCAATGAATAGATTTCTGCTTGTTTAAAGTCTGTTTCTAAAATTTTGAGGCTTCCTTTGGTGCCATGTCTAAAGAAAGACTGGGAAGTGAAAAACATGAAAAGAATTTTCGAAATATCTCTCTCTCTCTCTCTCTCTCTCTCTCTCTCTCTCTCTCTCTCTCTCTCTCTCTCTCTCTCTCTGACAATCTTAGTCAGTTCCCATTCCAACTCTTTTAACAGTTTAGGAATAAGAAAATGATTTTTACCTTCGTGTATTTCTTAATGTCGAAACAACTTCAGTTGATCTGATTTTACTCAAGGAATATTGAACTGGAAATTTTCGGAGTTGCATAATAAAGACGCACATTTTTCTCAGACTGATGGATGAAACTCGAAAATCTTCATATTTAAGGTTTTGAATAATAATGCTTATCTTCAGGTTTTATTACAGCAATTCAGAATTTCTACTTATCAAAAACTGAAGTTTAGCCTCTGCACCAGTCCTCTCCACAGCTTTGGTTTAAAGTGTATTTGCTTATGTATCTATCACATGAACTATATTTACTGCTGCCTGAAATTACATTATATTCAGCCCAACACCTTATTCTCCTCCTTTTCTCTCTTCCCCATTTTCGCCAATATCCATTGCATTCCGTGGGCACTTGCAGGGCAGGTCAATGGCCTTTCGGCTCCAAAAACAGCAAAAGCGACAACAACACTGATATTATAGTAGTAATGATAGAAATCTGACAACACTGTTTGATCAAACTTGGTGAATTAGTCGTTGGTGCCGTGAATCTGGCGGGATTTTCAAATGTATGCGTGAAATGTCTGAAATCTTGGCCAGATCCACTCTCTATTCACTTACTATTATTTACATATATACGAATGAAACGCAAACCTTGTGCTGCTAATGACTGGGCGCCTACGTCACCTGTCTTTTACATAAGAGTTAAGCATACCAAGACAATCCTTTTTATTTAGCTCTGATTCGTTTCTCTGTCAGACTAAGAGGTTCTTTAAATATTGCAAATCACTGGATATAGTTCCCAGAGACCTACTTTTAACACAAGCGTTATTTTAACGATGGCGTTTATCTTTGTTTTGGTTACTGACTCTTACATATATCAAGACTTCATGCGATAAAATGGCATTAGATACGTTCGTGACATATACATTATTATTAATATTATATAATAATTCCGCTTCAAGATAGTAATATTTTTATTTGCTTATTCAGTCAAACCACTTCAGTGATTTTTTTTGTGAAACATCTAGATTCATGTGAACATAATCTTCTTCTAATACCAGTAACTAATAGCATCTTTTATATTTCATCAAATCAACTGGCATTACCACCATCATAAATATCATGATTATCATCGCCAGGAGATCATCTCCACCGAACTACGTATCTCTAAAAGTAATGAAATATTCACAGGCATCTCCAGATTGAAAACGGTAAAAATGAAAAGGAGGAAGGAGAGGAGGGAGCAGGGGGAAGGGACGAGGAGGGGTGGAGGGAGGGGGAGATGATCTATTCATCTCGGAGGTGTTGTGAGAGGCGTTCTCCTTCAAAGACTTCCAGGATGTCAAAGCTTTAAGGATTTCAAATTTACAGAGAGAGAGAGAGAGAGAGAGAGAGAGAGAGAGAGAGAGAGAGAGAGAGAGAGAGAGAGAGAATCAATAATTTTCTTTTGAAGGAGAAAATTGAAATAGTTCTCATGCTTTTGCAGGCTTCATAGGTATCAAAAGTGGTTAAGTTATTGATGTACATAAAAGCAAGATAATGTCGAAAAGCATACTTCGTTTTTAGGTACGTCAGAGATTAAGTCACCTGCTAGTTTCTGTTTTTGTTTACGTTTTTTTTTTATTACTGGTTGAAGAGGGATTCCATATGGTATTTCAAAATCAATAGCTAAGCCAAAGCGCTAATAATAAAAGAAAAAATTTTAAATATATGTCCACGACAATAATTATCATGAAGGAAAAAAATATTATACACTGAAGACCGAAAATCTGTATAGAAGGATAAAAACATTTCCATCTATGACACAATCATTCATTTGCTCTCCTTAAAGATTGTTTACGGCCCGTGAAATTGAAATTAAAACCATATCTACTTATCTTGCATTACAACGAATCGCAAAGAATATTCAACCTTGTCCTGGAATTAGAGCATCTGAAAACATTATATGACAAACGAAGTACATTTCTAGTACAGGTTGTGAATGGAACCATGAATGTTAGGTGTTTGGTGCACGATTTTACATCTGGATCATTGCAATGTAATTTGATACTTTCCAAAACACTTTGACTCAAAGTGACGTTCTTTGAATCCCTTATGCTGTACACAGATTGCATAGTTTCCCAAGTCTCAAAATAACTTGGGTTTTGTTTTAAATCTTAGTTTGATTATTTCATGTGATGAAAAGTTTCCTTGGAATCTGCCTGAGGTTAGATGTCTATAGTAATATTATTGAAATTATGAAGACGTAGGGTTAAAACAAGGCGCCACTACACACTTGTGGGATAAGAAAGTAGTGTTAAAAACTACGATATTTCTAACGCAGACTTCACTTCCTGTGTTTCTTATACAATTGTGACAGGCACGTTTCATTTAACAGATTACGATAAACATGTCTTCTACATTTATCTGCAAAACAATTAATTTCCAAGGTTAAGATCACAACATCTTACATTAAAAAACAAAAATCTGAAACTAATAAACAACAATACCATGGAATTTATTAAAAAATTTAGCGTTGTTCTGTTTTTCAACATATAATCAAATCATTTAAGTAACTTAATTTCCCTCTTTTATAGAGATTCGAGAATGTATTGTCAAAAGAAATGTAGAAATGCAATTTCAAATTTCCGAAGAGAAGAAAAGTACAAATTAATAATGAAAGATATTGAAGCACAGAAAAAAAGGACGATAATGAATTTGAATTAGGGAGCAATAAGATCATTATTTACGAGACATTTAGCTCATGGTGAATGTAATATAAAGCTAAAAAATGAATGTCAAGTGTTCTGGAAGAGCACGGAAAAGATCAAAGGAAGGAAACAAATCTTACAACATAGTAAGAATGGAAACTATAGCAGCAACCGGCTTGCTAAACAGGAGAATTTTCCTGGTAAACATGCCCCTAATGTTCAGGATAACTTCAGCGGGGCTCACACGATCATTCGTGAATGTCATTCACAGGACTGGCAGTATTTGAAGACTGTCATTTCTGAGAACACACGATCTTTGTGAAATGTCATTCCCATCATCAATCAACTCCGGTGGTGACAGCGCTCGTTTGTCTTGTGTGAACTCGGGATGAACAGGGGAAGGCGAGTGTTGCCATAAAGCTGGCATTTTCTGTAAAACAAGTCGTCACCGCAAAAACGGGTGAAAGATTGATATGTCTTTATACGTACGTCAAGGAAATAATGCAGCAAAGCCTTGCTGTTGTCTCTACTCTCAGAAAGCGTTGCCATCTCAGCGCTGAAGCGCACTGCACGGAGAATGTGAGAACCAAGATGTAAGAACACTCACGACACGATTAACATTCAAGACCACAGAAGATCAAGCTTTCGCTAATTCCTTAAGCTCCTCCCACAAGAATCACGGGTGTGAAAGGATTTTAAAATATTTGAAATTCATCATTCACGGTTTTCGTGACTGACATTCCATCATTCCACTGTTCAGGCAACCAGCCGGAAAGACATTCAAGGAAACACTGATATTCCGAGTGATCGTGTGAACTCGGCTTTAAAAGTTCAAAACTGGTTTTAAAGCCGAGTTCACGCGATCATTTGGAATGTCAGTATTTCTATGAATGTCTCTCCGACTGACCGGTTGAACAGCGGAATGACGGAATTTAATCACGAAAATCGTGAATGATGGATTTCAAAATATTTTAAAATTCGTCATTCACGCCCATCATTCTTGTGGGAGGAACTTAACATTTATCTTTTTTTCTTTTTTTTTACTGCTTCTCTATCAGCCTCACTGTCCTTTTTCCAGCTAGTATATCATACGCCACATTTTTTTTCTGTCCGTATATTCTTTATATACTTGCTATTTTCCATAAAGAAGGGTTGGCCATATACTGTATACTGTACATCAATAAATTCAGACCAGAATTCTTTATCATCCTGTTTTGTGACGCACTTTCTGGACACAGTGGCTATCTTTCCCGGGCTAAAACCAGCGGAGAACTGTCACGAAATCGTTCTTATTCGTCCATACATGCAATTCCCTGTCAGTCAGTCGGAAGAACTTGGGTAATTCCATCAGGTCATCCGTTCTGGTGAGAGGACTGACTCCGCCCATAAACTGTCGTCCACAAAGTTTTAACGCCGATGAACCAACAGAACTGGCAGGTAAACCTGATCGTGAATAGAAAAGCCGACAAAGAGCCGAAGCACATTGGAGGCTACACCAGAGGTAGGACTTAATCTTGTAATTAAATTGACTGCATAAAAATGATTATCTAAATATATTAGTAGATTCACAGAATATGATGGGATAAAAATCAATAAATAGGTAAGCAGATTCAAAAAGAGATTATTCAAAGCAATTCACTAGGTCTAGATTTTTCTTTGTGATAGAATTTGCACCATCAGCACAAACACTATGAATTTTCAGTTATTCAGCGCTCTACAACTGCTGCCCTATATCAAATTTATGTCACCAGCTCAACAGCATTTCCTGCGGTCAAACCTACGATCCATGAATGAAAGGTATGTGCAAAACCAACCATTCCATTGAGAGGCTAGGTCTAAAACCTAGAGAAGGAGTACAAAGGAAAATAACGGTGAATATACTTTATGTTCATAATGTTCCCGTACGATGATACTGTTTTGCAGAAACTGTAGGCAATACTCGTAGAGATTTGATGATTCATTCTGTCCAAAGTCAAACTTTTTTTTAAGTGCCGAGTTCATGCATGACAACCGAGCGCTGCCACCACTAGAGTAGACTGATTGTAGGAGTGACATTCTACAATGATCGTGTGTTCTCAGCAATGCCAGTCTTCAAATACTGTTAGTCCTGTGAATGACATTCAACAATGATCACTTTAATTCCTCTTTAATGGTAAGTTAATAATGAACTAGCGATCAGTTGGTACTAATGATTTACAAGTAACAAAAATAATATTCAACGATAAAAATAAATTTTTCAAGACTGAAACCACTACCCGTGCGCATTTCCTTCAAAATGAACAAATTAATGTAATGTATACCATGAGTCCAAGTTGTTGAATGTCATAAAATTCCGATTTCAGTCGTTTATGATTTTACGAAAAACGCAGTTAATAAAATCACTGAAAAATCGAAGATTCTTGTCGGCAAAATAAACTAGTTCTTGATCAAATTACGAAATCTCTAAAACTGCATTCCCAATAATTTTTTTTCTGTTAGGATTAATTATTTATATTTTTAGAATTCTCAGAAACTGGCTCGTTAATATCGAGGTAGTAAATCGATGTAATTTAACAATTCTGGTTGAATGACTGTGAATAAGAAATGCCCCAGTTGCTGGAGGAACATATTCATTACATATTATTCTTAGCGAAGAATTGATTCCGCAATAGTCCAGGATTCTCTCTCTTTCTCTCTCTCTCTCTCTCTCTCTCTCTCTCTCACTCTTTGCTCGTCTCTTTTATCGCTTATCTTCTGTATATATATATATATATATATATATATATATATATATATATATATATATATATATATATATATATATATATATATATATATATACTGTCATAAACTGGGAATCTTGGTTGGGAGAGGATTGAAACATTTTTAATTCAGGATTGCCAAAGAAGCAAGTGAGCCCAGATTATGAACAAAGGAAAAGTTATTTGAAAACTTACCTTAGATTTTTCCTGGATTTACACTTAAATGACTAAGGTCACCATTTGAAATTAGACTTCTTTTACAATTAAAATGGGTTTATTTACAGAGATTAAGCAGTTAAGCAAGGAGACAAAACAAAGGCAAAATGGTAACCAATGGGCAGGCTCATTAATTATGTACAGTGAGCAATAATCCAGTGATTGGTAACACACAAGCTAATTATAATAATAATAACTTGGTTAGGCCAAGATTACATTAAATTGTCTCTTAGGGTAATCCATAAAGAGTGGGAACTCCAGGCTTATAAAATCCGTAATGTAAATGTCTGATGGGCCAACAACGGATTTCAGTAATCGGACTGCGACCAGGAATGGTTTTCAAATCTGAATGGCAGTCAGGCTTAGCGGACACAGAGCGCAACGGAGCTGACGATATCTCCCCTCTAAGAGAGTTTATGAGTTAGCCCTGCTCAACTGAGAGAAATGAAATCTACCTATAAAATATTACACAATGCATGTTCTTAAATACTAAACATGACGTAGCCCAGAAGATAATTATAAGAAAATCACGTAATCACAGTCTTGGAATCGTATTCGATTAGGCTTTTGAAACAAGGAACATGTGCTCGCCATCAAACAAAGGGGGAATCTTGGGAAAGGAAAGGATTAAACTTGAAGATAAATGAGAGAAATGGAAGGAATTTAGAGGAGAGAGACAGGGGTGACTGGCGCCAAATTCACTCTCGGCTTACCTATTTTAGACGAATATTTGAGCTCCGAAATACCAAGTCTTGGGCGTCCGATCGCAAAGTTGGGCCGTCACCTGAGACAGACGTGCGATCAGGACAGTGGCTGGAAGGAGTCTACTGGCTGGCTTCCTCGAGCGGGCTTCGGAGCGATAGGTTCCGACCTGAAAGCGAATTCTTTGCCAGTAAACAGGTCAAAGGAATAGCAGTCTTAAAGATAATGAGCCTAAGGTTTAAGGTACTAGCTCCCCCCAGAGTGGTTTATGCCCTAACATCTATTTTCTCCCTTGGCCTACTTTGAAAACATTACCCCCAAAGGGGGGGGGGGGGAATCTAGGTGTGTTCTGGTAGCAGGGGGTGTTGAAAGAGAGAGACCTATTGTCTACCCTGCCCAGGCATTTCCTGTAGGCTGCGGAGGCATGCGTCCTCAGTCCACCATATTGGCGCCAACTGAAATGATAAATTTCCCTAGAAGTTAGCTAGATAACAGCTAAATAGGAGGGGGTAAATCCTTGAATGTAAATCCTATATATATATATATATATATATATATATATATATATATATATATATATATATATATATATATATATATATATATATATATATGTGTGTGTGTGTGTGTGTGTGTGTGTGTGTGTGTGTGTGTGTGTGTGTGTGTGTGTGTGTTATAGGCCTGGTTTTCGGGGCCGGTATTTTACTATTTCTCTGTCTTGAGGACAGGGGTTAGCATCTTACCTACTCCGAGATGAGTTTGGTAAAGAGAGCCAACTTGTTGTGACAGCTGATCTCTCATCTTCACATCATAAGTTATTCATTTCACCTAACTAAATTCCAAGGCCTACTGGAATGAGACACTGAGTTACAAAACTAAATTTTATTGGCAGAAATAAATCTACTGAATAAGGTCCAGACATCGACACCCGATTATTTAAGGTAAAATGCATAAACAACCCATCTGTCATCCAAACAATGACACGGTCACACAGTTCATTATAAAAGTCATTTCATATATGAATAAATGTCACACCATTCCCTATTTTGAAGAGGAACGTGGGATTCCTGTAAGGGGAAAAAGATATCATTATATTAACCATACTCAAAAAGAGTCAAAACGTTTCACAAGATTTCACTGCAACATGGATAGAGTTTTTCCAGTCTGAAAAAAAGATCTGGAACACAGACTCCATGTGTGTGCTTCCCTTTGCAGTTCACATGCTAAATTATACCAATAACGGATAGCAATGCCCACTCATACAATGAACACTGCCCTTATATTAATTTTGCAACGCATATATGAACACACTCTCATGACATCCCCAATCGAGTTCAATGTTCAACAGAGACACGCCCTCTGTACTCCAAGGCGTCACGAGGTACTTGGTCACACACGTACCTACACACTCAACCAGGGAAAAAAGGCAGTGATATTCTCTTCAAATCCGGATCTGTAACCGGATAAACCTTCGAGAAGTTTCTATGTTGATCTGAACTTCTATTCACACGTGTGTTGTAACTAAGGGTCTCTGAGAACGTTGACTTTTTGCTGAATGCGCAAAACACCCAAGCATTTCATTACATGCCGTGTTCAGTCATATGATCTCTCGAAAGGCTGATAAATTCTTTTTCAAAGGTCACCTTCGTGACCAGTTACAGGAGCTCAGTCCACCTACCCTTGACGGTCCTCGTCTAGTTACGATAACTGCCTAATCGAAAGTTCCGTAGGTCCGACTCCAACACTAGATACAAAGATCATATATCTAGTAACACGGATATATCACAATCATTTCTTTAAGAAACTCAGCACTCGAAGTCTTGGCTTCCTGATGATTCCATCACACTGAATGGTCAGCGATTCCGCACGCCAACGGTGAAGGTATTCTACATTTCCCAGCAATCCGACGAAGATGAATGGCTTGCAACTGCACAAACCCATGTTGAGCGCGGCGCTTGCGAATCCTTTGCGCCCAACCCAACGTCCCCCAGGAACTACGGTTATTTGTAGACGTCCTGCCCGACATCTCTCCAAAACCCTGGATCTTCTCACAGAGTGCAGGTGTATTGTTGACAGCTTCCAATTTATCACTGAGGACGGTGAAGCTATTCCAACAGCTCCGCTGCGAGGAAGTGGTGTCTTAAATAGTCAGTCATATCGACAGTCATATAAAAAAGTTACTCGTCCATTCCCTATGCCATATTATTACTGAACCAATAAGACTACTAGTGCAAAGGTCATATGATCTCAATGCGAAACAATTCCAAGTTGCTACCTGGAAATTCCAGTCAACCCACTATCATGTACACTAACTCTAAGGAACTATTCATGAAAATTCTACCCCCCAAAAAAATTACCCGAGAACCCTATCCATATCCTGAATTCACGAAAAGCAATCCTAAACATCTGAAAGGTAACATATCTCATAAAAATATCAAAGTTCTACCCTGGTTAGTGAATACTGTTCAATACCCGTCTAATTCTCAGCACAATAGCAATTGACATATTGGCAATCGCTCCTATGATCCCAACAACTACAATTACCCATGGCACAGCTCTCTTAATTCTAAAAGAGAACTGAAAAATCCCACATACCCGAATTCGATGTCCCTAATAAAATCTTCCTAAATCCTAACTGACATATCCAAACCTGTAAAAGATCAGACCCATTCGGTCCGATATACTAAATACCTCCACAAAACAAAATCCTAAATAACAAACCCTTATTCTGTAACTATAATTGCGTCAGACGACAATTAGGCTACACATCATAACATTCTTACATAATATCACACGGGTTTAATTTCCTATGAAATTTGCCTATGTCACGATTCCCAAAGTCATGTGAATACAAACCATTAACTCAAAGTAACCAATTACTGTACTATCGCCAAATGCGAACGATGAAGTCCCTAACTGCAGATGCAATCCATAAAAACAACTCAAATTCATATATCTACAAAACTCTACGGTTTTCTGCACATAATTTTCACTAGGTATTGCAACTCACATAAGAATCACAATGATCCCGAACTATTAAAGATTTGTATAACTCTACGGACTAACAAACTACAAGTCACACCCATTTACAACCCCCAAAAAACAACCCGTAACATAACCATTATCATAATAATACAACCCAGGAATGCATCCATGCTAATACCATTAACCCATCTTTTTTATCTTAGATATAAAGTATGTGTCAATCGAGACACACCCGTGTTTTCGTCCAGAACGACAAATCCATTTCCCTTCTTTGCTTCTACAACACAGAACGGACCTTCAAACATAGGACCCAGCTTATAGTTCAACTGATTCCTGACACTTACCTTCAAATAAACCCTATCTCCAACAGCCACCTTAACTCTATCTGGCTTTTCGTTGCTCCTGTCTACCAAGTCTCGCATTTTCATTTCAAGATTCTTAGCAGGGCACGCATATCTCTCTTTCGCAGTTGCTATTAGCGACTTTACCGTATCGTCACCTGCTGGAATGGGCAACAAATCGAACGCGCCTCGCGCTGGATATCCAAACAGCGCTTCATTGGGAGACATTCCAATGGTATCGCTGTGCATAATATCGATACTATGCTGGACCTGTGGAAGATATTGGTCCCAATTTGGGTCATTATCTCCCACGGTCATTCTAAGAGCTTCAATGACCTTTCTATTTGCTCGCTCACACAGGCCATTTGCTTCCGGTATATATGGAATAATATTCACTTTCTTAATACCCATTATGTCCGCAAGACATTGCATTGTGCGATTTATGAATTCACATCCACTGTTAGTAATCAAAACTTCTGGAGTTCCGTATCTGTAAATATGCCCATGAAAAAATGTGATTGCCACCTCTTCCGCTGTTTTATGCTTCAACGGGAAAATCTCTACGAACCTAGTTAACTCGTCAACAACCACCAACAGGTGCCTATGGACATAACTAGATTCACAGAAATTACTCAAGATGTCCATGTGGACTCTTTCTGTGGGTCCGGTAGGAATCGAAAATGAAGCCAGTTTACAAGAAATGATCCATGGCTTACAAGCGTTACAAACTGAACAAAGAAAAGTATATTTTAGTTTAACCAGACCACTGAGCTGATTAATTTTACGTATATTTTAGTTTAACCAGACCACTGAGCTGATTTATTTTACGTGGCTAAGAACCAACTGGTTACCTAACAACGGTACCTACAGCTTATTGTGTGATCCGAACCACATTATGACGAGAGATGAATTTCTATCACCAAAATAAATTCCTCTAATTCTTCATTAGCCGGTAGGAGAGTCGAACGCTGGGCCAACAGCGTGCTAGGCAACGGTTCTATCCATCCCTCCCACGAAGAACTACAAGCTGAACAACTTCTCACAAAGTCTTCTACCGAGTTAAGCATATTCTTCCAAAAGAATTGTCCTCGTACATTCTGATACATCTTCTCAATCCCCAAATGCGAACTGCCAGATCTACTGTGAACAATATCTAACACCGTATGAACAACTATTTGGGTCGTATCACCCTTATCTTCACTATTTCTCAGTCTGTATCTAATCTTCCTAACTAACAAATTACCCTCTAATTCAAGTCCTGCAAAAGGCAGCTTATAACCCTTGCTAACAAATTCCTCTCTAAGAAAAGCTTTTGCGTCTCTCAGAATCTCATCCTCATCTTGCTTTGTTTCTACCAGACTAATATCCCAATCAATGCTATCTCCCGATACATAACATACATGAGTACCTTGTTCATCAGAAAACCTTCTGCTAAGAGCGTCTGCTACGACATTCTGTCTATCCTCTATATACCTAATTTTAGCATCAAAATCCCTGATTGTCAAATACCACCGGGCTCTTTTTGGTGAAAGATCCGGATTATTAAAAAGATCTACCAATGGCTTATGATCCGTCAGAACCTCTACTTGATTACCCATCAACAACATTTTAAAATGGATTAATGACGAGACCACGCCAAAGTCCTCTTTGTCTACTACCGACCATAACCGTTCATTACTACCTCGTGTCTTAAACTTCCTACTGTAAAATGCAATCGGATGGAGTCTTCCATCGAACTCCTGCATAAGGCATGTGCCTATCGCATCATTACTAGCATCTGTTTCCAGCGTGAATGGACGTTCTATATCCGGAAACTTCAACACGGGGATTTATTAAAGTATCTTTGATTCTCTGAAAAGCTTCTTGCTGTCCCTCTCCCCAAACAAACTGTACATCATCCCTCCGAACACCTGTCAAGGGAGATGCCAGAACAGGAAAACCCTTCACAAATCTACGGAAAAATCCGGCAATCCCTAAAAATGACCGAACCTGCTTCTTAGTCTTGGGTATAGCAAACTCTGCAATTGCCTTAACTTTATCATCATTTATCCTGACACCCTCTTTAGAAATGACATGCCCTAAATATACTATCTGCTTCTTGAGAAAATTACACTTAGCTAACTTTATCCTCAAACCCGCTAAGTTAAGTCTTCTAAAAATTTCCATGAAAACTTCTAGATGCTCTTCTACTGAATCAGTGGTAACTAATATATCGTCCATGTAGATAATATGGACTCTTTTCTCTAACAAGCCATGCAAACCCGTATTCATCAACCTAGTAAAAGTCATCGGACTGCCTGTCAAACCAAATGGCATTCGTGTGAACTCATAATGGCCATTCGGCAAAGAGAAGGCCGTGTACTTTCGACTCTCCTCACTCAGCGGAACTTGCAAATATCCTTGCATTAGATCAATTGAGCTATAAATATTCCTACCTCCTATCTCACAAAATAAATCTGGCAAACACGCCACAGGGTAGCGATCAGGAATGGTTTTCTTGTTCAATTTCCTAAAGTCTACACAAACTCTTGACTGAGCCATCCTTCTTCGGGACTGCGAGCGATGGAAAATTAAAGGGTGATGAACTAGGCCTAACAATGCCTTCTTCTTCCCACTTATTAACCTCTTGTTCTACTTGTTCACTAATCTTAAAAGGAATTCCTATATGAAGGAACAAGAACAGGTTTTGTGCTTTCTTCCAAGTGTACCTTGTGTTCTAACACATTTGTTAATCCTAACTTATCCCTTTTGAGTGTAACTATGTCCGCAAACTCGGCTAAAACATCTTCTATACCCCCAGCATATTCTTTATAATCAGCATTGTCTAACTGATCCCTAAAAACTTGCCTTCTAGCTCGTAACTCTGATTCTGTCAAATACCCAAAATCATCAACAACATTGACTGAATTATCATCTTCTTCGACCCAGTCAACAAAATCGATTGTATAAGTCCCCTTCTGGTAACTGCGAACTGTATCGTTACAATTTACCAACTCTACCCAAGTTTCCCTTTAACTCGTTACATTATTTATCGAACCCGTACACAAAACCCCCTTTCAACTTATCGCTACATTCATCCACACACATCTGTCTGGATTTATGTACACCTTTCACTTGCACTTTCACCGTCGCAACCATACCCGGACCAAGCACTACATCATCAGTCAACACCCCCTTATAGTGCTTCTCATCCCCCGACCCATGTTCATCATTCAGCCCCGGATCCTCATGTACTCCCGAGACATTCTCATCCATTACATTCACGTCTGTCCCCTCATACGGCACAAACACCCCAGGTACTCCCACAGTTATATCGCAAACCCCTGTATGAACTGAGATCTTCAGTCTCCGACATGCAGGATGACCCAGTAAAAGTGTATTTCCAAAAGCACATCCCTTTATAACTAGGAATGCTTCCCTCAAAGATCTACTCCCGAGGGTTAAATCTATATCTACACAACCAAAAATTCGTAACTTATTTGCCTGAACGTCACAAACAGCTTCCTTCACAGGTCTCAAAGATCGATCGGGAAACATCGATCTGAGAAACCCATTACTTATAAGGTTAATCGAAGCTCCTGTATCTATAAAGACCGATTACCAGATCCCCTTGAACAATTCGCGTGAAGCACTTCCTTATCTGGGCTACCATAATTCTGAAGTGCGGGCCTATCATTATACTATGTATTCTGTATATCTTAGTTTAACCAGATCACTGAGCTGATTAACAGCTCTCCTAGGGCTGGCCCGAAGGATTAGATTCATTTTCGTGGCTAAGAACCAACTGGTTACCTAGCAACGGGACCTACAGCTTATTGTGGGATCCGAACCACATTATGACGAGAAATGAATTTCTTTCGCCAGAAATAAATTCCTCTAATTCTTCATTAGCCAGTAGGAGAGTCGAACGTTGGGCCAACAGCGTGCTAGGCGACAGCTCTACCCACCCATCCAACTAAGAACTGTCTCCGAGACAGGCAAGACCGCCAAGGATGATCATAACTCTTACAACTGCCACAACACTTAACACGACAAAATCTCTTAATGTGTCCCTGCATATTACAATTAAAGCAACGACCCCGTGGGATCCTAGAACTCAAGCCACCCATCAATCTTTGGCTATTCTAACTTGCAACAAAATTCTTCGGACCGCGGACTGGATCTCCGCGTCCTACACAACCATAGGCTGATCTAAGGAATCTCTGATGACTATATCCTCCCCTCATGTTTGCAAATTCCTTCTTCGTGCGTAAATTCACAAACTTATTTTTGGCTACTCACAAATGCAACAGTCCCTAAGGCCCTGTGCAAGTATACCCTTTACTGAAAAACAAAACCCGAAGGCAAAACAATTTCCCTTAACAGAATTCCCATATAACACAAAACTATGATGTTAAATCCCTTTACTCTAACAATTAATCCCCAAAACTCAAAAGAAGGTATTAATCAGAACCTATCATTAAATCCTAGGTTAATTAAACCCACAGGCAAATTCAAAGTTCCCGAAACCCACAATTAAATCAAAAGTTTACAAAACCCACCATAAAATTCAAAAAATTAATTAAACCCTTAATTAAATTCAAAATTACGTAAACCCAAAAACTAAATTTACTATTAGGAAATCCCTTAAATAAATTCCCAATGAATTAATCCCATCATCAAACTAAATTCCAAAGATTAATTTCAAAATTAGCTAAACCTCGCAATTAAATGCCCAAGTCCCATGGAGAGAGAGAGAGAGGAAAAAAAAAACACAAGTGCTGTTTACGCGCACAGCTGATTTCTCTTTAGTCAGTCAAAGAGGCCAAGTTCACTTCTTCAAAGGTCAACCTACAAAAAGAATGCAAAGAAAAATGGGAATCACCTCTCAAGCACACACACACACACACACACACACACACACACACACAAACTCCCCCTCCCTATTACCCCTCAATTCTCAATTCTCATCCAGTGCCTGATGACGCCTATAGAAAAAGTGCTTAACGCCAAACCCTCAGAGACTTGCTCTGTCTCCAAAGGCAAAAATTGCTGGATGCACACTCCTTCCTTTGTCCAAGCAGAAAATGCCATTCAAGAAAATGCAACCGCTCTATCCACATACACATGTACACCCACTTTACCTACACACACATATTCACCCAAAATAACGCACGGACGTGTGTAATTATAAAAATTAAGAGAAAAATATTAAAAAAAAATGTATACACACTTGCGTAAAAATGTTTTCACCCAGTAATTCACAAATATCAAATAAAACACTACCCAATCATAAAAGTTCCCGGAACCCAATACAACAATAAAAAACCCTAAACGCCGGTGGGAACAGCCGATTGTTATATAATAAAAACAAAAGATATGAGACACGCACACAACGCTTCATACAGGCGTGGTAGAGAAGGCAAGACGCTCTGGTCAAACTCGTGACGCAATTACTACGTCACTGAGGTGACGACGTAACCCAACCATCGCAATCGAACATCAGTTACAACACAATAAAAAAAAAAACACACACACACACAATGATCCCTATCATCAGTTATAATCACCAGTTATAACACAATGAAAATGACAATTTCACACTGCAAAACCAAAAAGAAAATCTTAACACTTACATTACGTACATCTCTATTTTTAGCATTTGCACGGATTCTCTCACCAAGGAAAAAGAGAGAGAGAGATTATAGAGAGAGAGAGAGAGAGAGGGAAGAATATTCCTTGCGTGTCTTCACGTGTTTTAACACACACAAGCGGTCCCCTTACTGACAACTCGTGCGCATTATTAAACACGCACAAAAACTTTCCAAGAAATACTAGCTTGCGAGAGACGCTCGCCTCACAGCAACGTCTAACACTGCTGACCCCCACAAAATCCTATTCTGAGATGCCAACACTAAACTATGTCTCTTCGGAAGCGTATACATACCTAATTATCCAACTATCTAACTATCTAACCCATTCTAACTCCTCTCCTCACTACTTTAAACCGCTGCCACCAACTGTTATGGGTCTGATTTTCGAGGCCGGTACAAAACTAAATTTTATTGACATAAATAACGGAAAATAAGCTACGAAAGAGTGAAAATTGAATGACTCACATATATAAATCTACTGAATAAGGTCCAGACATCGACACCCGATTATTTAAGGTAAAATGCATAAACAACCCATGTCATCCAAAACAATGAAATGGTCACACAGTTCATAATAAAAGTAATTTCATATATGAATAAATGTCACATCACTCCTTATTTTGAAGAGGAACATTATCAGGACAAGGGGAAAAGATGTCATTATATAAACCATACTCAAAAAGAGTCAAAAAAACGTTTCACAGGATTTCACTGCAACATAAATAGAGTTTTTCCAGAGTCTGAAAAAAAATCTAAAATTTTTATGAGTTGTATTCACTTCACAAAAGTCCTCTGGAACACAGACTCCATGTGTGTGTGCTTCCCTCTGCACAGTTCACATGCTAAATTATACCAATAACGGATCGCAGTCCCCACTCATACAGTGAACACTCCACTTATATTCATTTTGCAAAACATTTATGAACACATTCTTGTGACATCCCCAAGCGAGTTCAATGTCCCACAGAGACACGCCCTCTGTACTCCAAGGCGTCACGAGGTACTTGGTCACACACGTACAATCACTCAAAAAAGTTTTGCAACTCTTCAAAAACCGGACAACAGACTAAAAATCTGGTGATATTTCTTCAACTCTGGATCTGTAAACGGAACACCTGTGGTGGGTCCGAATTTCTCCAGTTTCCCTTGAACAGGGCTTTTTTGATACTGCTTACTGTTGTCATAACGTAATTAAATGATGTTCTATAATACAGATGACATTGTTCTTATGTTTTAAATTTTCACCTCCAACTGCCATCACTAGAAACATATCTGTGAACTTTGTCAGATATGGCCTCGACTGTTATAAGTTGAACTATTAGTCTGATAACATTCAAATTTTGAGAGACTTGTTCACATTATAAATTAATTAAATTTTTTGACTAAGTTATGTATATTGTGAAAAAGTGAAATTAATATAAAAATATACTGAACTAGACTAACAGATTTCATGTCTATTTTTGTAATACATAGACTATAATCATACACACAGACATATATATATATATATATATATATATATATATATATATATATATATAATATATATATATATATATATATATATATATATATATATGCCTTCTCATTTAAAAAATCTTTCATTGCTAAAGGCCTATCACATCTTATGAAGTTAACTGAATAACAAATCTATTTTGTATTTCTTAATGGTCTAAGTTTCTAAATGAATTAAAATTAGCTAGAAGTTCGACATCATTTTCTGGCTAAATGCCTCAGTGAAGTCGACCATGCTCATCAGTGGAGAATTCTCCGTTCAATAGATGACTCAGAAATCATCGGCCACTGGATTATGGTTAAACCCATAGCCTCTATTCTTTGTGTTTTGCTGTAAGTGTTTCTTGGCAAGAGTATGATGAAATAATATCTTGGTTCAGAAGCCTGTTAAGGTGGTTTCAGCAGCAATTGAAGGGAGTCTATATGCTCTCTCTTTATAGCAACATCGGTGTCAGGGAATTAGGCGGAGCTCCATCAGTGATCATCAATGATTTTTGCAACAACGTCCTCCACTTTTTACAATATTATCAGTTTTACGTTCTCTCTGTTGTTGTATCCTCACACATGGGTTGTTTTATTTACGCTAAGCTACAATATCTAAACCATTAGTCTTATGCAAGCTAATGATTGTGGTCTCCCTGTAGCCCATCTTATCGGTGCAAGTGAAGACAGTTTAAATTTCCTGCCCGAATGTAAGTCCACAATAACATACGACGTTAAATTTTTCTTTTTCTTTTTTGACAACGATAATGGTTGATTTCTTTCTTTATTTATTTAAATTCATTGATGATTATTCAATATTATTTTATTAGTCAATAAGCTTTTATCTGGATTTAAATATAGTTTCTTCTTTGACTCTTTTGCCCAATCGTCTGAAGTGAAATTTTCAAAATGTTTCGTCATTTTTCGTAATATGCCATTCTTTTTAATTGTTAACCGTATTATTAAACAAAACGAATAAGAAAAATTACATTTCCTTGTAAAAATCAAAAAGAACAAATTACCGTCAGTTGTTAAAACAATTTTTGACTAACACTCAACAAGGGGAAAAAACGCAGTGATATTCTCTTCAAATTCGATCTCGGATAAAAAAAATTTTGTTGATCTGAAGTTATTCACAGTTTTTGTTGTTGTTCTCTGAGGACAATTGAAGAAAAATTAAGCATTTCAATGTTTTCATAACTTACATACCTTTGATATATATATATATATGATATATATATATATATATATATATATATATATATATATATATATATATATATATATATATAAATATACATGAGATTTAAAAAATATTCCTTATAAAAGACATCCGTCATCAGAAGAAAATATTTTTGACCGTTGGATATATTCCAGATTCTCTACTATCTCTCATTCACAAATGTTCTCGACGTCTGACCAGCAAAAACCAGGGCGTTCATATCAGAACCTAATGGAAGTTATACAGATGGTACCAGGAAGTCTTTGCTTTTGTTAAAGGCCTCTTGGTGTGAACTTACTACTTCAGTAGAATTTTACTTTTCAATTAATTTCCCGCATATATGCATTAAGAAATTTCCATGTTTACAAGCAAAACTTTTTTTAAATTTGGGGACATAATACTGTATATACACCCATATTCTACATTTCTAAACCATCTAAATAGGCAAGATAGGGTAACTAAGTAAATTGTCCGGAATAACTTAGTGTTCAGGAAACAAGGTCCCAAAAGGACCTTCAGCGGTCCAAAGCCGCTAGAAAATATCGACAAACTTCTAGCTTGTCCCATATTTAAAGCATGCGCCTAATGACTGACCACTTAAATCTCAAACGTCCATAATTGCCTAACGACCATTTTCTTCTATTCAGTGGTTTTCCAATGAAAAATTGACGTATGACTTTCGCCTGCAGGTATGTTTCGGATACTGCCCACAATTCAGATGCCCCATGTTATGTGACATATATGTTTTGAAAACAGATTTATATATAGGACTATATATATATATACTTTGTCTATATATATATATATATATATGCATTTTTATATATATATGGTGTCACGATGCGTATCTACCGACGGATAAACAACTAATCTCAAGATTCAAAAATATACCTTACTTCAGCCAATACCTGAACTCTCATAAACATTAATTGTTATGACTGAGTACTCAAAAGGTAACAGTGATCCCTTTCCTTTTTACTTAAAATCAATTATGTCTATCATTTCTTTCATGAATATCAAAAATTAAACTAAAATAACCTCTCATCACTCCATCAACTCTAACTGTTTCCCTCCTTAATTGTTCGCAAAACTAAAAAGAACAAAACATGTTTCACCCATACATAATCAATCCTATTCACTGGTGTACAATTTGAAACACTGTTTTTTCTAAAAAACATTAAATAAAAATTTATTTTAAATTCAAAGTTTATAATTAAAATTCCCAGTTAATTAGAATTCACCTCCACCTGAAAAATTTACCTTTACTTGAAATTAACACAACACTCAATTAATTCTTGAATTAAATTATGGAACAAAACTAATTCGTGTTTTATCAGGAATTTAAATTAATCAAGCAAAATTTTAAACTATCAAGAATTACTCAAGATTTAAAAGAAAATCTTCACATGAGATATCAAAATCAAATATGCAATGTTAAATTACGTATGCAATGTTAAATTACGTATGCAATTTCAGAAATTTAAATACTATGTATTTAAATGTTACATCACCAACACAAAAATTGAAAATATAAAGAGATTTCCAAATCACAAAAATACCATAAGATTTATCAATAATGATTGTACTTGTTCAAAATTTCTAACTTCCATAAATAAGTAAATTTCACGTTCTTACACAAGGGAAAATAAATCACTTGCTGCAGCTGCGTTCAATACACACTTTTACCAGGATGCCGTTCGAACTAAATAACTTTGCTAAATTCAGATCTCAAAAGTTAATGTTGTGACCACAAAAATTACGTTAAAGTAATCTCTTCCTAATTAGGAATGAGAGAGAGAGACAGAGAGATGGCCCAAACATTCAGAAATCAGAATCAAACAAATTTTAGGATTCCATCAGTGAAACAATTACGTGATGTCATTAAAGCATTTTGCATTACCTAGAAAGACTATTTCAACAGTAATCAGGGCAAGTCACTAAAGCGTTTTTGTATCATTGAACTTTGAAGGTAAGTTGCAGCAAAAAGATTGAAACGCATTTTACAATCCATGACGTAATTGATCAACACATTATTCTTTTCTCGTGTCTTATTCTGAACATCTGCAGAATGAATGAAAATGAAATGATTATCTTGAGCCCGTATTCGAATCTCGTTTTGTTTTGCAAATCTGTTTCTAACCTTAAAAACAAAGCATTCCCTCTTATCTCAACTGATGACAACTGAAAAAAACAAGCCCTGGTGGACACACACACGTGTTCACAACCTCCACCAAGAAAGATATTCGTTCTAAATTCTTTACTATTAAAACTGTATTAACAATTTAAATTACGCTATCAAGTAATCATTAAGTTCTTTGGTTTTGATGCCAAACTAAATATGACACTTCAACGATCAAATATCATTAAACATAACACATGAAAAAGTAAATATGTCAGTTTATACAAGGATATACATATATATATAGGCATATATATAAATATATATATGTATATATATATATATATATATATATATATATATATATATATATATATATATATATATATATATATATATATATATATATATATATGTCATATTTCATTTATGCCATATTTAAATAAACTACGTTTCTTAGTAAATCTAAGATAATTCCCAAAATGTATATCTGTACTGATCATGAAAGGAACAGAAATCTCCGTTTGGTCAAACCAGACGCAGACGTCATCAATAAGTACCTGTGTAGTGCTTTAAGACAGTGCGTCATCATACATTAGCATCCGTTTGCATAAACTCAGCGTTCTCCTTTTGCTCAGAGCTGGAGGCAAAGTCACGTAGCCGTGGGAAGTTCTTGGGAACGAGGTCATATGTTTGTTCGTGTGTGTGCATCTTAGTCTTGCTATGTAAAAGTGTGACAGCTTAGATATTAGATCGACATGGGAGATCATCCTGTACAGACCAATTGTATTCTTTTGTAGATAAGTCTTTATACGAAATACAAGAAAAACCACTATGGAGTTTGTCTGAAATCCTGCAGAACATTGGTCTGATCTTCCAAAAACAGTCTTATTCTACAGCCATGAAGAAACTGAAGATGTCATAACCAAACTCTGACTGAGTTCCAAACACAGTCCTTATAACCAAACACCAGGAATTTCTGATGAAATACCTTCTTATAACATATATATATATATATATATATATATATATATATATATATATATATATATATATATATATATATATATATATATATATATATATATATATATATATATATATATATATATATATATATATATATATATATATATATATATATATATATATATATATATATATATATATATATATATATATATATATATATACATATATATATACATATATATATATATATATATATATATATATATATATATATATATATATATATATATATATATATATATATATATATATATATATATATATATATATATATATATATATATATATATATATATATATATATATATATATATATATATATATATATATATATATATATATATATATATATATATATATATATATATATATATTATAAGAGATGGTACAAGTTGTTTTATAAATAATTACTCTAGGTTGTTAAATCTTGAGGGTTGTAGTATGACCGATAACACTAAATTTCTTGTTCTCATTGTAGGTTTTACATTGCATTGAATGGTTCCTGATATTGGAGTGCTCTGGATTCGAGATTCTGCTACCTGTACGGAACCTAACTCCCCGATGTGAATCTACGCGCACCTTTAGATTTCAGTGTCATCGGTCATACTGCCAAACCTCCAGATTTAACAATCCTAGAGTCGTTATTTATAAAACAACTTGTACCATCCTTAAATAGTCATGCATCTGCTAGTCAATTGTATTTAGCTTAACTTCTTACTGTGGTGTTTTCTTTCCATTTTGTTCCTTTATGTCTCACCTCTAGGTTGTTTGTGTTTTTTTTTTATTTTGATTTATTTCATTCTTACTCAGTAATATTTTAAATGTATTCTAAAACTTTACTTATAATTGTTTTTTATCTTTTGCACACCCCTGAGGATGTAATTCTGTAGATAATTATGAAACGTTGGCTATAAAATAAAAAAAAAAGACAGCCTAGTGATGTGTGGTTTCGTCTGTCTTCCTCTGAATATGTTTCCTGGAGTGTTTTCCATTTCCTGTGCCAATATATATATATATATATATATATATATATATATATATATATATATATATATATATATATATATATATATATATATATATATATATATATATATATATGTATATATATATATATATATATATATATATATATATATATATATATATATATATACAGTCCATACAGTCTCTTTACAATTTAAGAAATATATTACAAAAAGCAATTGAACTGGCAAATATGTGGAAATTATTCCAAAATGAGTAAATATTGAAGTTTTTTGCCTCATTTGATACACCTCTGATGGGCACCATTAGTTCCACGATGCACAGCAAGACAGCACTCGATATCTTGCCATTTTGCTGTATCAGAGCCTCATCAATGTTGGCAGTGGCATCAGTGATTATTTTACTTTAGATTAGTGATGTCTGTGTCTTTGTTCAATGCACGATATTTCTAACATAACCCCATAGAAAAAAAAGTCCAGGGGAGTGATATCTGGTGAACAAAGTGGCCAGTTAATTGGGCCATCCCTTCCAATCCACTGATCTGGAAATGTTTGATTTAGGAACCCCATGTGGTAGTGCACCATCTTGCTGGAAAATGATGGTTGGTTGAAGGTCATCTAATTGTGGTGCTCCATATTCAGGCAAGAGGTCAAGGTAAACATCTGCTGTAATTGATGCCTTGCTGAAGAAAAATAGACCAATGGTTCGATTGCGCATGATCCCACACTTCAGATACACCTTTGGATTATCTTGGAGAAGTTCCCTAGTCACATGGCGATGTTCTGATCCCCAGATTCTCACATTATGTTTGTTCAGTTTTCCCTGACACATGAAAGGCTGCCACATTACTACAACAAACTCAGTTGAGGAACGTTTCATCCTCGGAAATTCCTTCTAGCACGTGGACTGCAAACTTTTTTCATCTTGGTTTATCATTTAGCTCAAGTGTCTGTATGAGTTGCACTTTGTAAGCGTACAATTGCAAGTTCTTGTGCACTGCCGGATGTGGTAGCTGTAAGTGTCTGGCAGCAGTACGGATAGACTTTTTTAGGAGAACGGTCAAAGGCTTGTCTTACACAGTCAATGTTTTCTTCAGATGTTCTTGGTTGTCCACTCTTTCCTTTATCCAACACTGTCCCTGTCTCCATAAATTTCTTGTGCCAAGCACAAATTGACGGACGTGACAGTGGATCTCTTCCAAACTTATTTCTGTAGTTTTGCTGAGTCTGGTATCCGATTT
The DNA here is from genome assembly GCF_040412425.1 of Macrobrachium rosenbergii. Taxonomy (NCBI): domain Eukaryota; kingdom Metazoa; phylum Arthropoda; class Malacostraca; order Decapoda; family Palaemonidae; genus Macrobrachium; species Macrobrachium rosenbergii. Next base: position 30,350,488 of record NC_089796.1, on the reverse strand, counting down.
TGTTTCAGTAAACCATGAATGACACACACTGAGACAGATAGGTTAGGTGTGACATCGGGTATGCACACAATTTATTTTTGAAATGATAGTTGGGGTCCATAGACTAAATATCCGACTGATGCCACTCTCACCCTTGGGCATTTGATATTACAGCACAAAAATCAAAATGGCGGCCGGAATATGGAAATTTGAGCTAGAAAATATAGGGTGAACCTTTAAACATGTGGAACAAGCATTATACTTGCCATCATTTTACAGAATATCTAATTTATTCGAAGACCAATATTCACCTGTGTATTTTTCTGCCATTTTTTCAATATAGCCACCATGTTAACAAAAAAGGAAGCAGCTTTTGCTACAATCGAGGCATAGATTTGTATATTTGTATTAGTGAGAATACATTGTCCAAAATAGACCTGGTTGAATGAAATTTTGTCAAAAACAATGCTAATTTTCTAATTTGTTTTTGCAGAGGTTTTCATAAGATCAATGAAGTAGAAAGATAAAGATGGAGACTATGGAAAAGTGCCTCTTCCCTAATTGTGAAAAAACTGATAAACTTTCAACAGGGGGTCTAGAAAGAATAAATAGCATCATATCTGCCAGTATTTCAAGACAGGACACACTGCATATAGCTCTAAGACAAAGGCTCACTGAAAATCCTGATCTCAAAGTAACATTTTCATCGATCATGTGTTTCAACTTATACATCGAAGACACATATTGGGCGAGAACGAAAACGTTTGGGAATCAAGGATCCACATGTTCAACAGGCAAAAGAAAAGGAGATCTCATTTTGATTCATTTGAATTCAAGAAGCACTGTCTTTTGTGGAAGTGAGTGTTTGCCAAGGATCCAAAGCATCCAGATCGTTGGCGAAGAGTAATTCAATGTCAGACTAAAGAAATGAAGCAGCAACTTTTGGAAAAGTGTAAAATTAGAGGAGACTCTAAAGCTGAGGGAGGTACATGTGAGAATCCGTGGAAGCATGTCTGACTTGCATGCAGCAGATGCACAGTACCACAATGACTGTTACAAGAAATTTATATCAGAGCGCAATGTTGCTGCTGCATGTTTCCTCAGCAAAAGTTGAGGAGTTGAGACCGACAGATGTAGCCTTTGATCATGTTATTCAACAACTAAATGAAGATGCTTCAAAAATATGGAACTCCATTGAAATTTATAACTTATATCGTCAGTGTTTGGAATTCTTAACATCTGTTTCAGCCATTCCTAATGTTTCCCAAACAGAAACAGGTGGACAAGATTTCAGTGATCGAAAAGAAAGAACCAGACTCATGCAGAGACTTGAAGAGCACTTTGGAGAAAGCCTTATCGTGTTGCAAGTAAAAGGATGTGCAAGTATGATTTGTTTCAGAAAATACTTACCAGAGAGCTTAAAACTGGTCAAAGCCAATGATCATGATCTAGTGAGAGAGGTGAGTCAGCAAATTATAGATGAAGCTCAGAGTAAATCGTAAAGAAATATTGAATCATACAAGTTGAATCAGTTCAACAAAGAGGCTGCTATAATGGACTGTAGTGAGACACTTCTAAATCTAGTTTCACTGTTAGTTTCAAAGGGGAAATAACAAGAAAATCACTCTCACTTACTCAAGCAATACAAGCTCTTATTTCCAAAAGTTCAATCAGACAACTTTAGGACTGGCACTAAAGCTACATCATTTTCTGGATCCAGAGAGATTATTGATATACTGCATGACAGCGGCTTTACTTCAAGCTATGATGAAGTCAGAAGATTTAGAGTCAGCAGCCTTGCTGGCTGGCAATGATAACTTCAAATTGAGGGCCTTTTGAATGAAGGTGGACTGGTCAGCACGTGGTGTGATAACTTTGATTTGAATGTATTCACCCCAAATGGTATGCGAGAAACACATTCCATGGCAGTAGAGTTTGTTCAACATGGTAGAGGTATGTAATGCAACATTTCCTAAACTGTAAAGGTGCAACAAGTTTAAATGCTGATAAATGATAGATAAAATTGTATGTGTCTTTGAAATAAACTAATTACGACCTAAATAGATTTAATCCATTGGAATAATTACAATAATCAATTTGTTCTTTTGTTTCTTTTCAGATGCTACATGCGATATTCTTCCAGAAATTCCAAGAATATCCAGAGATCAAGTTCAGCACCTTCAACTGTGCAACAAGTCATCAGTCAAGCAGTACCGTTTCAAAGGCAACAAAAGCCAGTTCCCCAAAGATAACACTGCAGTGTGGACTTTCGTATGATTTGTTGTGTAGGTCTGGCAACAGCCTCCAAGCGCCTCTAGAGAAAGACATATCTTGGCTTGTCTCTTTTGCAGAATTTCTGATGAGGATGATCCACCACCAGAATGGGCTGGTGCAATGGTGCAGTCTTGCAGAATGGAAGGAATGCCTGATGGACCTGCCAGTCAATCAATCTTTGGACCATTGATAGATATGCCGCCTTCACATCCAGACACCGTTTTAACAACTCTTATGTTTATAGAAAAATCTCTGAAGAACAGAAGTTTATCCATTTGTGTGCTGACATGCAGTTGTACAAAGTTATTCTTCAAATCAAGTGGTCTGATCCATGTCAATGGAAGAACCTTGTAGTTAGACCTGGAGGAATGCACACCCTTATGTCCTTCATTGGATGCATAGGCACATTGATGAATGGTAGTGGCCTTGAGGATATTTTGGAGGTAGCATTTAGGGGTTGGAAGCATGCTAAATGGAAGGCATGGCCTAAAGCAGTTAGAGGTTTGAGGATGGTTGTGTCTGCTCTGCTACAGCCTGTTGTGTTGTCAAAGGAAACTACACTTGAAACAATTGAAGAGCAGCTGGAACATTCCAGACTTTCGCATACAGGCCGGTTGTGGGTTGATTGCTTACTCATTCCAGTAGTCATTATTCATCTCTACCTCCGTGCAGAGCGTGAAGGAGACTGGTTGCTCCATATGTATGCCTTGAAAGAATGGTACCATATTTTTTTGCTGCAGGGCACTGGAACTATGCAAGATATATTCTCTGGCATATCCTGGATATGAAATCATTTTTACCAGAAGAAGTTTTGCTGCGTTTCTCAGAGGAGAGCATGTTTGTCGCCATCACAGTGGAGTGTGGAATGCGTGGTTTTTCTTGATCAGTTTGGAGAACAAACGTACATTCGATATGGTAAAGCTAAAGGTGGCCTTATTGGGAAATCTTTGTCTTCTGAGCAAGTTGCTGTGTGGGTCTTATCACACCATCTCTGCAATTCTTTGTCACTTGCTATGGACAAGTTGTTTGAAGAGGAAAAAGACACTGAGTATGACCGAAAGACTGGATGCCACAGAGAAGAGGGGGGAAAACGCAGAAAACTTGACAGGGATGACAGAAACAAGATAATGAATGAAATCCAGCGGCATTCGAACCCTCTTTTCACACAGCCAGAAGAACCACTGCATAATATCCTCAATGGTCGAGTTGCTGCAGCTGAGGTCAATGTTGATCAGTCACTTGCTATAGGAGAGAAAATGGCAGCAGAATATATGGCCACACTTCCTGAGGGTTTCTATGAACCACTAAAGAAAAGGATTGTGACAATGGAAGCAATAAAAAAGAAAGTAAAAGTAGGAGACACAAATGTTTATGACATGGAAAAACTATATGCTCGTCTGCTTGTGATTTCACAGAATAGAGACATTGAGTTGTCAGAACTTTTCAAGTATGAACTGACTCCCATCCCATTATCACTTTTTGATGAATATGGTGATCTGCGCAAAGGATCAAAACATGTGTTAATGCAAAAGCTGGCAGTCTTCACTGAAAATGAGCTCCCGCCAGTTGAAGTACAGTTGATTGATGGAAATGAGGCACTGTACCATACATTCTGGCCAAAGAACACAACATTGCTTCACTTTGCTCAAGGTCTTGTGGATAGATTTGTCAGACCATGCGAAACTTTTGTAATATTTGACTGTTATAAGGAAAATTCAGTGAAGTCTCATGAACGTCAAAGAAGGCAAAAGGCATTGCTCCTCGTGCCTATGAACTTAGAAGTGAGACAATTTTGCCCTCAAAAGAAAATATAATGAAAAGTGATCAAAACAAAAGTCTTTGATCCAGTTTTTATGCAACATGGAGACACAATCACAACTCCTACACCTAATAGGAGAAGATAGCCCGTACACACATGAAGAAGCAGATGTCACCATAATGAGTTATCTAGTAAAGATTCATCAGGAGAAAGAGCACATACAGATCCTAGCTGATGATACAGACATTTTGTTTTGTTGTTATTCTTTTACTGGAAGTACAGACCCTCTGCTCATGTGACTATGAGAAGAAGTACAATGGACAAATCATTGACATCAAAGTAACAGCCTTGAAATTAGGAGACAAATGCTTGGATTTGCTTGCAGCCCATGCTCTCTCCGGTTGTGACACTGTTTCTTATCCATTTGGCAAGGGCAAGATGACAGCCATCAACTTACTGCTGAAGTCTATTGTAACATTACATGCATTTGTAGATCCTCTTGCTACGGAACAAGAATGGGTAAGAGAAGGACTCCATTTCATGTCCTATTTGTATGGTGGTGAGGCCTCAGTCTCTGTTTCAAGTCTGAGGTTTTGCTTTTCAGCAAGAAAAAGGAGCCACCTAAAATCAAATGTCTACCTCCAACAGATGATGCAGCTCTTCAGCACATCAGACGTGCCCGTCTCCAAGTGCTATTGTGGAGAGCAGCAGATCAAATGGAACCTCCTGAGTTAGATATCACACAATATGGGTGGAAGATAGAAAACAACATACCAACACCAGTTTCTGGTGTTTCAGCCATTGCTCCTCGTGCTCTGCTGCAATGTGTTGCTTGCGGTTGCAAGTCAAAATCACCATGTTCCACCCGAGGATGTAGTTGTCGTGCAAGTAAACTTTCCTGCACCACATACTGTAGGTGCTGTGCCGATGATAACTGTGCCAATGAAAACACAAAGTCAGCAATAGCCATGGATGATCATGACGATGAAGATGAAGAGGAAAGTATAAATGATGATGAAGTGTAAAACTATATGCACGTGTTTTGGTGCCATTACTTTGAAACTTTAAATCTACATATAATGTTAATGTAATTATCTTATTACATGGTTTATGATGGCTATATATGATATATTGTTTGATATACATGTGTTTTTTAAGAATCAAGATAACTATAATTTATGTTACTATGTCTCAAAAATATTTTAATGTGTAATATGCTACTTGTGTAAACTAATTATACACTACGCTGTGTGTCTGCTATAAACATAATTTTTATAGCTAAATGGCAGCCATTTTGATTTTCTTTTAGAATTAAACTCTTGATATGTCACATTTAATGATAATAGTAGTTAAATAACATTGATGTATAATAATAAAGCATTAAAATATATAA
>NC_089796.1:30325083-30342583 GCF_040412425.1 Macrobrachium rosenbergii | reverse complement strand
AAGAAATTGAATACATAAGAAAAATAGGGACAGATTTATGTTATCCTTCACATATACTAGATATTTGTTATAACAAAGCCCACAAAAAGTTTTATAGTGAAAGTAACATGAAGAAAGAAACCACTAAGAACATTCTTCGCTTGCCTTATTTTAGTTGTTTTGAAAACATAAAATCATTGCTGAAACCTGTTAATGTAAATCTGTTTTTTTTTCTTATAATAACCCACTCAAAAGAATGTTAATAAAAAACAGCCCTAAAGAAAACAACAACATAATATATAAAATTCCATGTTTGGGCTGCCCCTCTTTTTATATTGGCCAATCTAGCAAAGATTTAGATGTACGTATTAAGCAACATAAGTATTCAGTCAAAACTGGACAAGCATCCAATGCTATATTCATTCATTTAAGTGAAAACTCTCACAGGATAAATTGGACTGAAATTCAGTGACTGCCAGATCGAAAGATTTCTCTTCAAGAAATCTATTGGAGTCCGCTATTATCCAGCTTACTTCCAGTTGTAATTTTAATCTTAGCCCTGGCATGTATTATTTGAACCCCTGTATTAGAAAAATGTTCAAGAATGACCTAAAAGATAAAATCACTGACTTAATTACAAGTTAGTTACTTGATATATATTTTCTATGTATCCGTATGTTTAATATAATTTTTGTTATTTGTAAAAATGTTCATCTTGCAAAAAGTTATTATTGTTTACAAAAAAAGAATGATTTTGTTGTACTAAAAAAATTTTTTTTAGGTGGTCAGTCACAACCCTCTATAATCTTTTAATTGTCCTGTCCCTGCTTCTGAATGGTTGCTCCTAATCCTTTGTAAAACCTCTTAAATATTTAACCCTGTTTTGGCAGTTCTACTAATTCTTCAATTGTGTTGGATTCCAGGTACAGATGTTTCCTTTATAATCCCCATCTGTCATTTATATGAGCTTTCTTTGTAAACTTATATTTCTTCAGTTTGCTAAGTAACGGACGTAGTGTCGAAAGGCCTCGCAGCACTCCAGTGTTTCCGTTTCCTTCGTGGAATTTATCTTTATTTATATATTCATCACGTTCCATATTTTCGTGATTCAGTTATACATGTATATATATATATATATATATATATATATATATATATATATATATATATATATATATATATATATATATATATATATATTATGATACTGCCTTGCAATATGTATTTCTTTCCATAGTTTTGATATATTTACTCTTCTATTTATCATGTGTTGTATGTAATAATAATAGTTGCTGAAAAATCATATGTAAGAATGAAGAAATTTTACTGTTGTCTGACCACAACCCTGTCTCATTCATCAATAAGATGAAAAATAACAATCAGAGACTGGCTAGGTGATCTTTATGCCTGCAACAGTATAATGTAAAAGTGAAACACATTTTAGGAAAAGTTAATGTCATAGCAGATTGTTTATCCCATTATGAAATTTTGGATTCAAATCTGGGATAACTAATCTTCTGGGGGGAGGAATTTCATGATATTGCCTTGTAATATGTATGTCTTTACATAATTTTGATATATTTACTTCTCTGTTTATCATGTGTTATGTGTAATAATAATAATTGTTGAAATATCATATATAGTGTAACATCAGATCTCAACAGAGTTAATGATTTAGATAACTTAACAGCATAATTTAGAATGATTAATATCTTTCTTGATAATAGCGTAGTAGCGAGAAAGAGAAATTTTTAGACCAGATGTGCCATCTGTTATCAGATAAGATAAGTGACCGCTTTGTTTAGGGTTATGCATTGACAGGTGAGAGATAACAATAACTGCTCCATTCTGGAAACTAACTCAGTTTTTTCATTTTCTTTTGGAAAAATGCCAATCATAATTAGCCAGTTGCAGTCTGTTTTGATCATGTTAAGATTTCTGTAAAAGCTTTGTCTCATACCAAGAGAAGACGAATGATTTCGCAATGTTGCATATATTGTTCTGATTGTGTTCCATATGATTTTCTGGTAAAAATGTGTACTTATTGAAAAATATGATCAAGCGTGGCAATGAAGCACATGGCAATTGCGTCATGTTTTGTAAGGTTGCAGTTCAAAAAGCTTTGCTGAGGAAATAATGCATGCCATTTTCCTTTTTCTAGAACTTTTCTCTCGTATGTCGTTCCTAAAATGCCTTATAATGACATTATCTGACTGTTTCATTTCCTACTGGAATCCTAAACTTTGCTCATTCTGCTTTCCGAGACCATTTGTGTTGGTTCCTTTTCTCTTTCTCTCTCTCTCTCTTTCTTCAAAAGAGAGAAATTATTAACATGAAGTGTTAGTGTCATCACAGGTATTAATCAGCTTTTGAGATCTGAAGGTAAGAAAACTGTAATGGTGACTAAGAAAAAGTGTGTTTTGTGTTTCTAAAGCAACTGCATTTCAAGTGATTTTGGAAAAGTTTTCACAAGGTTGTATGTAAGGTAACATGAATTATACTTGTTATTATCATGGTATACTAAGGTATAATGAAAGAATTTTGCCTAGGTTCATTTTATTATTAGTAAATGTTTTGTGTATTTTTGTGTGTTCTTTTGTTTGCAATCTTTTGATTGTTCACATTTTATATATTGGTGATTTAACATTTATTTACTTAGCATTTTAAATATTTCTTGGTAATTTAACATTGTATTCTTGATTTAATTTTCATTTACTAAGATTTTCTTTTCAAATCTTCAGTAATTCTTCATAGTTTAAATTTGACTTGATTAATTTAATTTCTTGATAAATTAAAGTTATGTGACTTAGTTTTGTTTAATAATTTAGCTCAAGAATTAATTAAATTTTGTTGTTTTCAAGCAATAGTAAATTTTTTCAGACTGTGAATTCTAATAAAAATTTTTAATTTGAAAATAAATTTTGGTATTTATTGTTTTTAAAAACAGTGCTTCATTCATTGACCACCAGTGAATATGACTAATTGTGTGCATAAGGCAAAGTGATGCACATGTTTTGTTCCTTTAGTTTTGCTGAAGTGAATTAAGACCTTTTACTCTAATATATTTCTTGTTTAATTGTTGATGCCGCACGCTTGTTTGGATAAACTTAGTTTGATTTTTCACATGATTAATGAGCTTTTTAAGGGATCACTGTTACCTTTAGAGTACTCAGTCATAATTTTTATTGTTATGAGAGTTCAGGTATCTGGCTGAAGTGAGGTAAATTTTTGAATTCTGTGATTAGTTGTGTAATAACCAGGTACTTGGAACATATTGTGACAATAGGAAATTTGGTGCCCAGACCCGGGAACAAAACAGAATATCACTATGGTTTATGGTTTATACCGGTGGTGTTAGGGATATATTTTCATAGGAGAGTGACCACATAATTATTTTAACATTGTATTGTGAATTATTTAGTTGAGTAACTTAGAGCAGATGGAAAACCTTTTAAACAGAGAGCATGTCTCTTATCACCTTTTTGAAGTAGAGTATTTGTTGCAGCATGGATTAGCAGAACCCAGTTCAAGTCATTACAGCTCTCCTTGTGTGTTAGTGAAGAAACCAGATGCTTGTTTAAGATGTGTACTGATTATAGGAAACTGAATTCCATCAGTGTGGCTGACAATTATCCCTTGCCTCTTATTGATCAATTACTCGATAATAATGGGTAAGCCAAGTTTGTTTCCAAGATAGACTTGTTGAAAGCTTATTATCAAATCCCTTTAGATGAGAATGCTGCAGAAAGAGAAAGAAAAGACAGAGAGAAAATAAAAGAAAAGAAAGAGAAGAAGAAAAAGTAATATAAGAAGAAAGAGAAAGAGCAAGAGAAGGAAGAGAAAAAAAAAGAGGAAAGAGAAAGGGCAAGGAAGCAAGAAGATTATGAAAGAGATGAAATTAATAGAAGCTTGCTCCAAGTTACCTGTGACACCATTTAACTCTACTCAAGGTACTCAAGAGACTGTATTTGATGTATTAAGAGTGCAGAAGTTAATTCCAAAATTTACAGAAGAAGCTCTAGATGAGTTTTTGATCACTTTGAAAAAGTGGCTTCAGGTATGGGATGGTCAGAAGATAAATGGTCACTCTTGTTACAGATGTTCTCATTGGTAAAGGAAGAAGTGCCTATTTAACCTTATCAGCTGATCAGTGTAAAGAGTACAAGTTACTCAAACATAATGTGCTACAAGTTTGCCAGATTACCACTGAATATTATAATGAAAGATTCAGATCTTTGAGAAAGCATGACAAGATGACTTTCTTGGATTATGCCTACAAAGTAGGAATATGTTTCAAATGATGGTTGGAGGCTGCTAAAGTTAAATCTATGGACGAACTTGAGGAGTTAGTAGTCCTAGAGCAATATCTTAGAGGAATTCCTGAACACATAAGAGCCTATTTAAGAGAGAGAGAGGTTAAGAAACTTGACAAAGCCGTTAAACTGAATGAGGACTATAATATTATAAGTAGCAAAAGGAATTATAGTGGGGCAGATTAGAGTAATTTTTTAGAAGAATTGTGCAAATGATGATACAAGCATCAAATTTGGCACAATTGTTCTCCAAGGGATACTAATCAAATCTGCCCAATTGGCCACTTGAAAATCCAAAATGGCGGCCATTTTTCAAGATGGCCGCCAAAATAACCACCCAAAGTTGATGTTTTGCTTAGAAATATTTGTAGTTGTCCGAATTGCATGAGATAAGTGTGGATTCCTATGTTTTTAAGCCTGCTGATGTATATTTTCTTGTTTATAACATGGTTAAGGCGCTGTATTAAAGGAGTGATTGTCGGGCACTACCAAGGCACATTGGTGACATCATTGCTGTGAAGCACAGCATGGGGTTCAGTGTCAGCTAAGTAGAAAATTTTTGTTGGTATCATACTGCAACAACCTACTAGTATCCCAAATGCTGCCTAATCAACCCCAAATCAGTTAGACAGCCGCACCTGAATGAGGGAATGATGGATATGCGAACCTGGCAAAGAATATTCCTCTGTTTCACTCACTCAATGCGCTACCAATCAAGCTAGACCCTGCAAGACTTGACGAAGGTTCTGGGATAGAGGAAACGTTGAGAAAAATTAAGGCACAATATCATGAGAGTTGCAGGCTTCTGTTCAACAACACAAAGTTACACCGAGCTGAAAAAAGAGCAAGTCATATAGGTACTAGTGATGAGGGCAGTAGAAGTAAGATTCCACAAAAGCTCCAAGAAACTAAAACAAAAGAATGCTTCTTCTGTGAAACTGAATGAGGGGAGCTTAGAGAATCAATGACAATGCAAGTGAATAGGAGAATAAATGAATGTGCCAAAACACTCAGTGATACAAAACTTCTCGCCAAACTAAGTGCAGGAGATGTCATAGCCCAAGAAGTGAAATATCACCCTGACTGTTTGGTGGCATTGTATAACCGAGAACGGGCATACCTAAAGGTGCAGGAGCAAGAAAAAGCAAAGGAACACTGGAAGGATGCATATCCAATTGCTTTCTCTGAACTAGTCACCTAATCTGCGAGATGAAAAATGCCAGTGAGAGGCCACCGATTTTCAAGCCTGCTGATTTGACCAAGCTTTACAAGCAGAGGCTGGAACAGCTTGGTGTTGACTCGCCTGATGTTCATCCTACTCGACTCAAGGATCAGCTGCTTTTGCACATTCCACAGCTGCAAGCTAATCACCAAGGACGAGAAATTCTGTTGGCTGTTGAAACTGATGTAGGTTCAGTCCTATCAGAAGAATCCCGTTATGGTGAAGCGATCCATCTAGCAAAAGCCACGGGGATAATAAGACAAGACATGCTCTGTCAAAAGTCGAATTTCAGCTGCTATTTTCATGACAAAGACTTAGAACAGGGTGTGCCACCATCACTGCTTCAGTTTGCATGCATGATCGAACATGGTGCTATATCACAACTTCTACAGTACAACTGCTGCGCCAAATACAAGGAAGGAACAGATATCCACAGGCATTCCAAGGACCGGGAGCCACATTTGCATTCTACTTGGGCCTATATGTGTTTGCCAAGACGAGGAAGAGACAAATAATTGAAATGCTCCATGAGAATGGGCTCAGCATATCATGTGACCGAGTCCTAGAAATCTCAGCACAGTTAGGAGAAGCAGTTGTTGCACAGTATGTGGAAGATGGAGTAATCTGTCACCCAGTCTTGAGAAAGAATTTGTTCACAACTGGAGCACTTGACAACATAGATCATAATCCGACTGCGACCACAGCTGAAACATCTTTACACGGTACAAGTGTGTCCATTTTCCAGCATCCAAACACAGGAAATCCTGGTGATGAACTTGAGCCAATCAAACTAGATATAGAGTAAAAAATGAGGGTTAAAAAAGTTCCAGAGCTTCCAGAAGCATACACCAATATTCGACCAGCATACATCACGAAAAACCCCAATCCTCCTCCAGTTGCAAACCAATCCTTACCAGCACCAGAGTTGATCAAGTCACATTTGAAAGAAGAATATTCTTGGTTGGAGGAAGTCTTCTTCACTGAGAATGTGGCTGATGCAGTCAGCATCACATGATCAGCATATCATACAACACAGAAAAGGATCCGTCCATTTGAAGTGAGCATTTGGCAATGATGCCTATGTAGCGAGACCAGGTACACTCTGTTGCAACTATCAAGCAAGTCGTGGAGAAGGTCCGTGATACAGTGGCTTTTCTGAACCCGCAGCAGATACCTGTAATTTTTGCTGACCAGCCGTTGTATGCTCTGGCAAAACAAATAGTGGAAGTGGCAAGAATATGGAGAGGACAAGTTCATTGTCATGGTCGGAGGCCTTCATATAGAAATGGCTTCACTGAGATCGATAGGAACATTACTACGAGACAGTGGGTGGACCAGTGGCATTGTGGATGCAGGGGTGGCCTCATCTGGTGCATCAGAGTCTTGCCTGTCTGCATCCAGTGTCACAAAGACAAGACAAGCACACCAGATTACAGCACGCAGCTTGTACAAACTGATGAAGACGGCATATCATGATTTCTGCTCTGAAGAGTCTAGCACATCAGAAATAACCTTTGAGGATTGGTGTGAAAAACGAAAGAAAGAGAGTCCGCAGTTCCAATTCTGGAGTCTGGCGCTGGACATGGAACTCACGATATTCACCTTGATCTGCTCATTCAGAGAAGGAGACTTCAACTTGTACCGTGGAGCACTTTCAGAACTGGTGCCTTACTTCTTTGCAAATAACAATGTTAACTATGCCCGGTGGATCACTATTCACCTCCGAGATATGATGTCTCCCGAACAACAACATCCAGACGTAGCCAAGGAGTTTCACAATGGTAACATTGTCATCCACAAGTCGAGAAGAGAATTCTCTGGCATGGCGATTGATCAAGCGCATGAGCACAATAATGCAGTGATCAGAGGTGACAGAGGAGCAATTAAGTTAACAGAAGACCTGTCAGCACTTCATAGGTGGATGGTCGCTGGACCTGAAGTTAGTTGTCTACTAGCTGGATACGAGACCATGTCTGGTATGAAGGATGCCACATGCAGCAGCAGACACCACAAGCAGACACCGAGTGCCCAGAAATCTTTCTTTGAAAAGGTGAAATTGCTCTCTGCAGTGATGCAGGAGGTGGGTAACCCATTCAAGAAGAATCAGCAGACCTGATGGTGTTAGATACAAAGAACATTGCAGACCCAACTCTAGCTGAAATGATAGCTACACATCACTGGCGAGGCAAAGAGCAGTTCCTATCATTTATGAAAAGGCTAGAGAATGAAGCTGAAAGTCTTTTCGTTCATCCAATCAAGAAGAACCCTGTTTCATTCTTCAAACAAGAACAGGCTGAGGGAATTTCTAAGGAGAAAGTCCTAAAAGATGACCATCAGTTATTCTTGTGACTGTTCATCTCAAGCCAGAACAGACAGCATGACTTGCAAAAATTCTTCAAATGTGTCAGAAGTCACAGCTGGTTGAAATTCTTGAAGAGCAAGTGAATGTCCCAGCAGGAGAACCAAAGGGAGATACAATCATCATTGACGGCTCAGCATTTATCAATGCCTCACTCCACGTACTTCAAAGACATTTAATGACTATGCCAAAGGAGACATCATCCCAAAGGTGGAATCCTATGGTGCTCGGTACAAGCAGGTGGACATAGTCTTTGATGTATACAAGAAATCAAGTCTGAAATCAGAGACGAGGTCAAAAAGGGGGAAAGGAATCAGAAGAAGAGTGACAGGAACAAGCAAGACACCAGGAAACTGGCAAAGCTTCCTTTGTGACCCAAGCAACAAGACTGAACTGTTTCACTTCCTGGCCAAAAAGATGTGTGAAGCAGAAATGACAAGCACAGTCATCGTCACAAAAGGAGAGGATGCCATTAGCAACACAGTGAAGTCTCAGGATGCTGTGTCCCCATGTTGTCACAAAAGAAGCTAACGGTCAAATATTTTATCATGCTAGGGATGCAACAACTGATGGGAGCAAGTCTATAATCATCAAGGGTAATGACACAGATGTGTTAGTCATAGTAATGTATGTACTGCCATCCTTCCAGAAACTAGGTCATCAGGAAATGTGGATTGCCTTTGGCCAAGGAGTCCATATGCAATGGATTCCAGTCCATGAGGTAGTTTCTGCAATTATGCTTGAGAAAGCTAGAGGGATCCCCTACTTTCACACATTCAATGGATATGACATTGTGTCTGCCTTCCGTGGGAAAGCGAAGAAATCTGCATGGCAGACTTGGAATGTATTTGATGATATTACTGAAACATTCATCAGTGTCAGCCAGCACCCAACACTGATTCATGATCTTGACATGCAGAGGCTGGAAAGATTCGTTGTCCTCATGTACGACAGATCAAGCGCAGCCACTGGTGTGGACGAAGCAGGACTAGATCTGTTTGCCTGCAAGCAAAGGCTGTACAACTCAATTCCACCAACACAGGCAGCCCCCAGAGAACTTGCAAAGAGTGCAGCCTACCAGGCTGAGATCATCTGGAGCCAGGCAACCTACTGTAATCCACACATGAGTAGTCCAGCTGAATGGGGTTGGACACAGAAAGGAGAAGCATGGCAGATACATTGGACAACACTACCACCGATTGCAGCAAGCTGTCAAGAATTGACAAAGTGCTCCTGTAAGAAGGTTTGCAAAGGAAGATGCAAGTGCTCTCAGGCAGAGCTTCCCTGCACATCATTCTGCAGCTGCATATGGGAACAGTAGCAGATCGAGAAACAGCAGCACGGAATGCATAACTTTGAAAATGTACTAGCTGGGACAAAACTTAAGTAAAGAAAGACAAACATCTTGATGGTCATCTTGAGAAATATGTCTCAGAGTGCTTTTTAAACAGGAAAATATAGGCCAGCAGGCTTCAAAACATAGGATTCTGCACTTAGATCACGCAAATCAGACAACTACAAATATTTATAAGCAAAACATCTACTTTGGGTGGTTATTTTGGTGGCCATCTTGAAAATGGCTGCCATCTTGGATTTTCAATTGGCCAGTCGGGCAGGTTTGATTAGTATACCTTGGAGGACACTTGTGGCAAATTTGATGCTCGTATCATCATTTGCATGATTTTTCTGTTACCTGCCCCACTATTTTAATGTCAAGTACCAGAAACAACAACAGACAAGTTTTAGGTCTCATCCAAATTACAGGAACATTACTACTGGGAATCCTTCTAGTGGCAATGCCAGTACAAAGCCAGGCAATACCCTTCAGCAATCGAATGTCAAATCCTCATCATCCAGTCTCTCAAGACAGATGCAGAAGACTAATGTTGTCTGCTTCAAGTGTGGAAGAGCAGGACACTACTGTCGAGATTATCAGACACACCAGCAGACCAAACCAGTTGGTCAAGTGGTTAAAGGTAACCAGGTGAAACAGACTACAAAGAGCAGTGTGGGGAGGACTGAGACAGTTTGGAATACTGAGACTAAACAAGCTGAGTGTTTAGCAACCAGTGGAAATGTAACTTCAAGCAGTGAGTGGCTGAGCAGCTTGAAGACTTATAAGCCATATATCTACGAAGGTATGCTGACAACTCAAGGAGGGAGTGTGCAGGTACCAGTGAAGCGCTACAGGACAATTACCCCCTAAGGACAACTACCCCTGTAGGACAATTACCCCCTAGGACAATTACCCCCATAGGACTATTATCCCCTATTCAACAATTTTAGCTTCTGAATTCAAAACTATTCGTTAAAAGTTATTACGCTGTTAATACTAGTAGTTAAAAGGTGTTATGATGTTAATACTAGTTGTTAAAAGTTGCTTAGACTTGCTCCAAACTAAGATAACATAACTCTCTGTTTATCATTTGCTGGGTGCTTATAAGAATATCGACTTTCTCCAAACTAAGATCATTTTCGAAAACTTATTTGAATATTTTACAGAAGCTACATCCCAAGAGAAATATGGAATTCATAAAAAGTGAAAGAGAAAAAGAAAAGTTAGTGTATGAAGGATACCTGTATGTTAAGCAAAAGAATTTAGCCAACAGTGTTGTGTCATGTGAGTGTGATGAGTGTAAAAATAAAAGAAACTGCAAAGCTAAAGTCAAAGTGGATAGTCGAACAAATACGGTTGTTGGTCGATTGCATGATCATACTCATGGGCCAGATGCAGCAAAAATTGAAGCTGTTCGAACTTGGCAAATTATGAAAATGAAAGCAACCAGTACAGAGGAAACTGCGCAACAAATAATTGGTGAAGCATGTTCACAAGTCACTGAAGAAGTAGGTGCAAAACTTCCCCCAGTTCACCATATACGACGCAACATTAGACGTCAAAGGCAGAAAACTTGCCATTCAAGACCCTTCCCACAAAGTGCACAAGAACTGACCTTAACAAATGTGCATACGAGAACACTTGATGACCAAGAGTTTATATTGTATGATTCTGGACCATTCGACCAAAGAATACTCATGTTTGGTACAAATAAAAACTTAAAATATCTAGGGGAAGCGTCTCATTGGTTTTTAGATGGAACGTTTAAAACTGTGCCTAGGATTTTTTCGCAACTTTATACAGTTCATGCACTTATTAATGGTCAAACAGTACCATTGATTTACATTCTTTTAACCGACAAAAGCCAAGCAACATACACTGCTAAGCTGGAACAATTGAAAAACTTAATAAATGAGCTAACTCCAGAAACTGTCATGGTTGTTTATGAAATTGCTATGATCAATAGTCTGCATACGGCTTTTCCTCAAACTCAAATAAAGTGTTGTTTTTTCACTTGAGTCAGAACATTTACAGAAAGCTACAGATTTGTGGATTTCAGCAGTGTTATCAAAATGATAAAGAGTTTTCGGTTAACATGAAAATGATAGCTGCTATTGCCTTTGTCCCATCACATGATGTTGAAATGGCTTTTGAACGCCTGTGCGAAATACTACCTCAGAAACCCACCAATTACAGGATTATTTTGAAGATACGTATATCGGACGATTATGCAGACGAGGACGACGTCAACCTATGTTTGAACCTAATTTATGGAATATGTATGACAGGGCTTCAGAGGAACTTCCGAGAACGAACAATTCCGTGGAAGGTTGGCACAGGAGCTTTCTAGCAGGTGTTGGCTGCTGTCACCCAAACGTTTGGAAATTTCTAACATGTATTAAAAGAGAACAATCTTTACAACAAATAAAGCTGGCTCAACGTGCAGCAGGTTTTGATAAAGAACCTTCTAGGAAAAAATATTTGGATGTTTCAAAGCGAATTATATCAGTTGTTAACAATTATGAAAATCAAGATGTTTTAGAATACTTACGTAGAATTGCATGCAATTTACAATTTTAGATAAAAGGTCAAGTCCTTTTATTTATTTTTATTGAATACAGTCTTCAACATAATTTTTTAAATTATATGTTAAGCAATTTTATTTTTTTTTTATTGAATACAGTCTTCAAAATACATTTTCAATTTTATGTCAAACTCTTATATTTTTTTTCTATTGAATACAATCATCAAAATAATCTATTACTTATATTTAGTTTTCCTTTAACCTTCTTCCAAATATCTGGTATTTTAAAATAAGACGATTGTAAGATATATATAGCGAGTAAAAGCTCATTTGACAAATTACTATTCCAAGAGTGGTTAACATAACCTCTTTTAACTACTAAAATTCAGGGGGTAATTGTCCTATGGGGGGTAATTGTCCTTTGGGGGTAATTGTCCTAGGGGTAATTGTCCTAGGGGTAATTGTCCTATGGGGTAGTTGTCCTCGGGGTTGTCCTAGACTCCAGTGAAGGTATTACATGATACGGAGTAACCATAGTGTGGTAGGTGGTGCTCACCCACAGTTGGAGAAGAATCTCACATGAGATTCAGTTATTTTGAAGGGTATGGGCAGAAGAAGAGGTAAGCCTATATGCCGCTTGCACCTGTTGTGTGACTTGGTGACAGGGAATGTTGATTTTGCTGTTGAAGGCTTGCATGTTTTACTGGGTAATGAAGTTGGTGGTGTGCCATTCGTTCCTTGTCCTATAGTTACAGACAAACCATTGAGGATTAGTCCTACAGTAGATTTAGAGAAGAATAACCCCACCTGTCTCCAAGTTGTGTAACTACCAGGCGAATGAGGAGAACTATGTCTGCAAATGAAGAAACTGAGGATTTGCCGGCATCAGAAGGCTCAAGTGAAGGATCTTTGAGCTTAGGAAAGCGAAGTTTCTCCTAGTTTTAGTAATGAAGAGATTTCTCAAGAAGAAGAGGATCCTGTTCTTGATGAGACTCAGAGTAGTGAAAGTGTTCCTGATGATAGTAGTGAAACTACAGTATCAGAGTTAGCAGATATTGAGAGTTCAGCCCTTGAAGTTGATCAAGTGACTAGAAATAAGCTAATGGAACTGCAGAAGAAGGATACAACGTTGACTGATTTGGTCTTCAGAGTTTTTGATCAAGAAGAGATGCAACAAACTCCTACTTGTTATTATCTAAAGGAAGGATTGCTAATGAGGAAGCATCAATCTGCAGATATACCAGGAAATGCTGAGTGGGGTGAATATCATAAAATTCTGATTCCATATCCATTGAGGAAGCAAATGGTAGCAGTAGCACACGAGTCTGGACATATGGGAATCAGGAAGACTGTTGAGATTATGAAGTATTTTTTCTGGCCTGGACTTCACAAGGATGTCACACATGCCAGAGAGCTGGAAAACTGATTGAAATCATTCAGAAAGCACCCCTACAACCCATAGAAGTTAGAGGAGAACCATTTAGCAAAGTGATTATAGATGTGGTTGGGCCGTTTCTGAAAACAAAGAAAGGAAATTAATATCTGTTAACATTAATTTGTCCGGTGACAAGGTATCCTGGGGCAATTTCTGTAAAAGTATAAGTGCAAAGGTAATTGTTGAGAAGTTGGTGGAGTTTTTTTCCAAGTTTGGAATACCAGAAATTGTGCAAAGTGGTAGAGGAACGAACGTTACTGCAAAATTGTTCCAGGATGTGATGAACTTGTCAGGGGTGAAACAACAGTTATCAACTGCTTATCATCCAGAGACTCAAGGAGCCACCAGACATTGGAAAGTATGTTAATTAAGTATTGTTATGAATCAGGAAGAGAATGGGATGCTGGTTTACCTTGATGCTGTTTGAAGTTAAGAATGCTTATCAAGAAAGTATGGGATGTTCACCAAATGAAATGATTTTTGGTTGAGTCGTGAAAGGTCCATTGAATATTCTTGCAGAAAATGGGGAAGAAAATCAAGAGGAAATCCAGGGAGAATATGTGGAGAATTTGAGGAAAAGGTTAAGAGAAATTAGAAAGTTTTCTTTAGAAAATCTGAAAATAAGTCAAGAGAAAATGAAAAGAAGATATGATGCTAAGACTAAAGCTAAGAGGTTTTAGTGTAGAACAGCAAGTTCTAGTGTTCTTACCAGAAAAGATTTCCAGCTTACCAATAAGTTCCAAGGTCCCTATAGGATAATAGAGAAGTTGCCTTGATTGAACTTATGTGACTGAAACACCAGGAAAAAAGGAAATGACAGAGGAAGATACATGTGAATCTTTTGAAAACTTACTTCTCAGAGACTAAAACTGAAACAGTGTCAATAACACAGACATTTTCATCTACAGAGGATGATGATGGCTACGAACTGGGAGCTGAAAGCAAGATGAACAATTCTTCAATATTGGAAAATTTAGAGGATAAACTAAAACATATGAGTGTTGAGCAAAGTAGTGAAACAAGTCAGGTGATTAGAAGTTTCCCTGAAATTTTTAGCAGATGTACCTAGGCATACCAATTTGACAAAGCATGAAATAAAGATCATAGAACATATCAGCAGTATTCTACATCCAGTGTGTTTCATATCTTCAAAGTTGAAAAAGCATCAGAAAATATTCTCCACAATAGAAAAAGAAATGTTAGTATTAATCACAGCATTGAAAAAGTTTGAAGTTTATGTGAGCCGGCCTAGAAATGAAGAAATTTTCGTGTTGTCTGACCACAACCCTATCTCATTCATCAATAAGATGAAAAATAACAATCAGAGACTGACCAGGTGGCCTTTATGCCTGCAACCGTATAATGAAAAAGTGAAACATATTTTAGGAAAAGATGTCATAGCAGACTGTTCTCCCATTGTGAATTGTTGGATTCAAACCTGGGATAACTAATCTTCTGGGGGGAGGAATTTCATGATATTGCCTTGTAATATGTATGTTTTTCCATAGTTTTAATATATTTACTCTTCTATTTATCATGTGTTATATGCAACAATAATAAATGTTGAAATATTGTATATAGTGTTACATAGTGTAACGTCAGATCGCAACAGAGTTAATAAATTAGATAACTTAACAGCAAAATTTAGAATTATTAATATCTTTCTTAATAATGGTGAAGTAGCAGGAGAGAGAGATTTGAGTTTTAGACCAGATGTGCCATCTGTCATCAGTTAAGACAAGCAATTGCTTTGTTTTGGGTTATGCATTGACAAGCGAGAGATAACAATAGCTGCTCCATTCTGGAAACCAAATGGGGTTTTTCGTTTTGTTTTTAAAACGTGCCAATCATAATTAGCCAGTTGCAGTCTGTTATGATCATGTTAAGTTTTGTGTAAAAGCCTTGTCTCATATCAGGAGAAGACGAATGATTTCGCAATGTTACATATATTGTTCTATTTACGTTCCATACAATTTTCTGGTAAAGATGTGTATCTCTTGAAAAGTATGAACAAGTGTGGCACTGAAGCACATGGCAATTGCGTCATGTTTTGTAAGACTGCAGTTCAAAACTTTTTGTTGAGGAAGTAATGCCATCTTCCTTTTTCGAGAATTTTCTCTAAAATGTTGTTCCCAAAATGCCTTATAATGACATCATCTGATTGTTTCATTTCCCACTGGAATCCTAAACTTTGCTCATTATGCTTTCAGAGACCATTTGTGTTGGTTCCCTTTCTCTTTCTCTCTCTCTTTCTTCAAAAGAGAGAAATTATTAATGTAAAGTGTTAATGTGGTCACTGGTATTAATCTTAGCTTTTGAGACCTGAAGATAGGAAAACTTAACAGCGCCTAACAAAAAAGCGTGTTTTGTGAATCTCAAGCAGCTGCATTTCAAGTGATTTTGCAAAAGTTTTCACAAGCTAGTGTAAGGGAAACTGAATTTTACTTGTTATTACCACGGTACAATAAGATATATTAAGAGAATTTTGTCTAAGTGAAATTATTATTGGTAAATCTTTTGTGTATTTTTGTGTGTTCTTGTGTTTGCAACCTTTTGATTTTTCACATTTTATATATTGGTGATTTAACATTTATTTACTTAACATTTTAAATATTTCTTGTTAATTTAACATTGCATACTTTATTTAATTTTCATTTACTAAGATTTTCTTTTTAAATCTTCAGAAATCTTAATAGTTCAAATTTTACTTGATTAATTTAATTTCTTGATAATTAAAGTTATGTGATTTAGTTTTGTTTAATAATTTAACTAAAAAATTTATAGAATTATGTGTTGTTTTCAAGTAATAGTAAATTATTTTAGATTGTGAATTCTAACTATAAATTTTGAATTTAAATAGAAATTTTTGTATTCATTGTTTTTAAAAACAGTGTTTTATTTACTGACCACCGGTGAATAGGATTAATTATGTGCATAAGGCAAAGTGATACACATGTTTGTTCTTTTAGTTTTTCTGAAGTTAATTAAGACCTGAGGAATCAGTTAAGTTGTTTGATGGAGTGCTCTTTTCTCTAGTATATTTCTTGCTTAATTTTGCGTACCATCATTGGGTCTTTGATAAACTTAGCTTTGATTTTTCAATGATTAATGAGCTTTTTAAGGATCACTGTTACTTTTAGAGTACTAAGTCGTGATTTTTACATGTCTTGATTCAAGTATCTGGCGGAAGTGAGGTAAATTTTTTAATCCCTGTGATCATGATAATTCGAGGTATGTTGGAACACATTCTTTCCAAGTAATCACAGATGTCAAAATTTACCTCACTTCAGCCAGATACCTGAACTCATAACAGGAAAAAATTACGACTTAAGTACACTAAAGGTAACAGTTATCCCTCAAAAGCTCATTAATCATATGAAAAATCAAACCAAGTTTATCAAAACAAGTGTGAGGTATCAACAATTAAACAAGAAATGTACTAGAGTAAAAGGGTATCATCTACATCAAACAACTTTAACTGTATCCCTGGTTTTAATTCACTTCAGAAAAACTAAAAGATGATTGCTATCGCTCGCATTTGCTAATCCATGGAAAAATCTTTCAAAAACAAACTCAAAAGAATATCTTTCTATCATAATAATTAAGGAGCTGAAAAATTGAGACATTATAGATTGTCATGCTTATTGCACCGTCAAAGAACAAAACGATATTGTTAGTTACAGTATGGTCTCCAATTATCCCTTGCTGCGAGTTCTCAAGAACCTGGACATGAAGTGAATCAAATGAACGATCACGAGAGTAGGCGATATATATATGCCCATGGGGTCCGCAGGTAGACGCCAACTGCTGTCGATGTTTGTCCTTGAGTTTAACTGTAACATAACACACACACACACACACCACACACACACACACCACGCACACACACACACACACACACACACCTCATGGACACATATACTCCTATATATATATAACTACTCTGCCAGATATATATATAGTCATTCCCATATATATATCCATATATATATATATATTATATATATATATTGATATATATATCATACAGCCCATATATTTAAATACACACACGCCACACCACACTGTAGTCCTGAGTTCTTGTCCAAGCTGGTTTGAGACACGGAATCAGGCGAACTTATTATCAACTAAAAATTCCCCCCGGTAACATATATGAAAATATATTATTCCCGAGGTAGAGTGAATTGATATTCCTATACTGATTGTATATGAATCACGGTGATGATCCAAAGGGCATATTCTTTTACACTGGGTGCAACAAATGCACTACAAAGAAAAATGGCAGGGGTGGATATCGCTATTCTCAAAACAAACACCTGAGTTCGACGACGA
>NC_089796.1:30310083-30320083 GCF_040412425.1 Macrobrachium rosenbergii | reverse complement strand
TGTTTGCCACACAAGTTTTGACTTTTGTTTTAAGTGGTAATTAACTAATCATTATTTGATTTTTATGAATATTTTTTAAAATAATCATTAGCTACATATGCTGATCATATGAGAAGTTCCTTAGCCGTGTGAATAAGAAGGGGAGATATTACAATTTCCAATACAGACTGGTATAACTAGAACACTGAGTCACATTGATGGACACACTGGGATTCCCTAATTATTTGATCTAAATCAAAAGGCGAAAATTGTATAGAGGCTGTGTACTTTTCTTTTCTCAAGACATGGCGGTAAATCCTCAGCTTACATCAGTATCTATAAAATTGGTTGAAATATTATAGTAGCAGAGAGTAAATGCAAGAGGTCTATCTATATTTTCAAATATCGTATTATCGTGACTAATATCCAAATGCCATTTGAGCATCTCTGCTTTTCTCAATTTTACTGATTAATAGGACAATAAAATCAACGATCTCTCTCTCTCTCTCTCTCTCTCTCTCTCTCTCTCTCCGTGAATCATCAAAAATAGGTTAGAAATATAAGTACATGAACGATACAGTGAAATCTCCTTTCCGCCGACCACAATTAGCTTGAAAGCCTTGAATGAAACCTGCTGCGGATATTTAACCGTTGGCTGAAAAGCAAAATTAATTAATAAATGAAATAGACTGGAGACAAACTTCAACGGCTGAGAAGAGGCTAAATAGAACAAAGGGAATGTCATAAGCAGAAATCATCGTTCCTTTTGTTTAAAGGACTCTGCAAAGTACCCTGAGCACCATCTACATCTAACGTGTGCCACACAAAGCTCACCGTATCATCCAACTGAAGGGGAACGTGAAGGTGAAGTTAATGGACAGGTCTCCCGGAAGTGACGTTGCACAAAGTTCATGAAAAGTCTTGGACGACAAAATATGCCTTTTGTTCAACGAATCCCAAAATACCGTTACGCTAATCTGAAAAGAAAATATTTTGGTTCTAAGAGGTTATTTGTGATGTCTTTATAGCTGGCTGTCTCATGCATCTTTTTCAGGCAGTGAAAATAAAGTTGTTGAAAGTTATAGACATCAAAGTATTACTTGAGATTACGTATAAAGTCGCTCAGCTGCAAATGCCGTTGTCTTCTCAAAACTCCTGAAAGGATTCTTTGATCTAAATGGAAACATCGATGGAGAAAGTATCCATGATTCAAGCCTTAATGGAAACAGAATCATCAAAGGCGGTTCACAAATACACTATATCTGAAATACAAAAATTATCTGTTTGCTGCTATTAAGGTTGTGATGGGATCCAAATGGATAAACGGTGTAATATTCACTACAAACTTCTAAACGTTCCATGGCAATCACATTCACAATTTCTCTGCTAATATGTGGGACCTCCTACTCTTTTAAAAATAAATAGGAGCCTCGTCTTAGGTTTACTTTCATAAAAAAATGATCGAGTTGGAAAATATCATACATTCGGTAAAGGTTAAGGGACTTCAGTTTATTATTTTTCAGATTTAATTAGAATGTCTCACGTTTGTTATCATTAAAGGCAGATGGAGGGTATAAAAATCATGTAATTGAACTTATGTGCCTAAACAAGTAAAATCAGACAAGGAAACAAGAGCATTGAACTCAACGTCAGCGATATCCCTTCCATAATATGAAAATAAATCAGACCCCAACGGAGATGTCTAAACGCACTCTGAAGGTGAGTCAGTAAATAGGTACACCAAGCGATAAAAAAAAAAAAAAACTTCAGAAATGCTCTTTAGGATTTAGGAGAAAAATAGTTTTGGTTTAGAGATTTAAAAGTGAAAATTTTGATTGAACAGAGAGGAAGGCATTTTCTTGATAATCCACCATGCAATTTTTTTTTATCTGATATTAGGTAGCCTAACTATTTTCGAAATGAAAATGAAATGTCAAAAGAAAGGAAGATCCTTTGACCGTTCTCTGTAGCAATTTTAATCCAATCACTAACTGGACGCCGTTTTTCATTCAAACGAAGACAGTTCATAGGATGGGTCTGATATCCACTGAATAGGAATATTAAAGCAAAATCAGAAAATGTAAAATTCTACCTTACTCGAAAGGCGATTACTTCAAAATGTGAATAAAACGGGTTTTGCAAGTGTTCCAGACAGAACCCGAATCGAAACGTTATAATGCTTTACAAATTTTTTCTTGATTCCACTTTTTCAAAGCGACTTCCAGCAGACTGAAATTGGTAGACATGATCATTTCTCTTTCCTTTTCTATCTGTCTGTCTTTTCCATAACGTGTCAAACCAGCTATGAATCGTGAATGCTCCAACTGCTATTAGAAACTCTCAGATGGTCTAAATGTCACCCTATTCTGTTTTAGTTAGTATTTCCTGCACCTCTCAATAAAAAAAAAAATCTGTGTATTTCCAGCAGAGTTTTAACGAGGATTACCTAAAGCAGCATCGTCATGGAAAGTTTAATCACACAGGAGCAAACAGGATTCAAAGTTTAATACAAAAGAACAGCAAATAACGTTTACCTCAACGTCAGTCCCATGATACTTGACTAGGCTTATATATCAGAATGTCAGCTCCTCCTTTACTCTTTTAGTTTCCTGTCTCAGTATCAGATAGCTTTCAAGATTTAAGTATCCTACTAAAACGACGAAAGTAAAGATATTTCTGAACAGGATATTGGCATCAAAGTATGACTCGGATATATTTACAGCGCCCCTAGGCAACAGATGATTCTTATCTTTTAAAATCTTTCAAGAATAATCTTTGATGTAAATGGACTCGCAGATGGGAGAAAAAACCTAGTCGACAGTCTTGATGGAGATAGATCTCTGGAGTAAAGATACTCAGACAAATAAGATACACAACCAAATATAGTTTAGTAAGCATGAATGATTCTATTAAATAAACAGCTATCTAATCAAACTATTAATCTATTTCTCGACTTTCATATGGCTGGCCTGAGGACTTGTTCCCTGCTTGGAGTGAAAACTGCTGCTGGTAAAGGAAAGGTGCTGATCGTCCACAAACGAAGAAACAAAGGTAAATAACGCAGAGTATTGCAACAGGGGGCCCAGAAGACGATGCAAATGACCTATAGCTTTGTTTGCAGAGACCCGTTTAATCTCGGCTGAAGGACCTTGCTGTAGGATGGAGGATTTGCAGACAACCATTGACAAATTCTGCAGCCGTTGAAAAGATGTCAGTGAAAGACTGGTTAACTGAAAATCTTCTGGCGTCACCACTACTGTGGTCACTGGCACCTGTATCAGAGAAGGATATGAGGCTTACTGATAATGCAAGCTCATACCCAATACATTTAGGATGATATTTGAGAAGAGAACGATAAGAATCAAAACCTTCGCACATTTACTCCCAGTACAATTGAAATAAAGATATATGAAGATATTATCTTTAAATACTAGCAAATAATCAGCTAATTCTGTTTCAGCGTCTTCGTTAGCAACCTTATTAAAATAAAACACACAGATGCACACACACACACACACACATATATATATATATATATATATATACATACATATATATAATTTTTTTTATGTATCAGACACCGTGTTGTTGCTAAGCCATCTTCAGGGACTGATATTAAGTGATAGAAATTCAAGAAAGTATTTGCACCTAAACGGTATTGTAGGCGGAGTCCCACCCTTTACAGTAGTAACCGGGAAACTTTGGCAAATGTGATTATCCTGCAGGGGCGGCATCCCTTGTCCCTCTCTTTAGCTACTTTCCTTAAGATTTAAATTTCTTGCATGTTTCTGTCAAAATAAATTGGTCAAGTTTTTACATACCTTGACCGAAGTTGATGTTCTTAGAGTAACTTTATGTTACAAAAATAGCCCGAATGATGTTTCTTTCCAGTGTATTTATTATTAGAATAAACTATCTGCTTTTGCTCCTCTCCAGATGATTGTATGATTGTTTTCATGAACTCGTACAAAAACCCCACTGTTCAACTGTGCATTTCTTACACATCTTTTACGCTGTTCTGTTCTCTTTTCCAGTGTGTTTCCAATTTGATCCATATAAAAGTTATCACCAGGCTTATATGGAATTCGGCATTCACACTCTTTAGCATTGTCGGGCGAGTTCTTGATAAGTACATGTTTCATTGTTATATTGTTCTTAAATGCTACATTAACTCCAAAATTCCTAAATAGAGATCTTGGAAATTGTCATTATATGGCAGAAGAAGCAAATTTTTTTTGTATAATAAGTTTCTTTTTTGTTATAAAAAATGTCTTGTTTTTCCGCTTTTAATGCATTCTCCAATGCAGTCAAGATATTTAAATTTCTTGCCTATATTTCTAATCATATCTATTTCATTATCAGTGTATTCGGGGCTACTTATATGTAATGCTCTTAAAAACATGGATTTAAAGCTGATTTCTTAACTTTATTGCTCTGACCATAATAAAAATGAACATGGGCAGAAATATGGGTATGTTTTCTGTGTACATTTTATTTAAACCATTGCTAGTTCTATGTAGGCTATTAAGCATTGAAAAAACCGTCCTTTTCCATTTCCATAACGAATTTTATTGACGTTGCAAATTCATTTAATTTAACAAAGAAGTTATTTATATTTTTGTTATCTGTCCAAACATATATTATGTCGTTAACATACCTTAACCACACTACATTGTGCGAGATGATTTTACTTAATAATTTGCTTTCAAAAAATTATTTATACAATTTAGTTAACACTGGTGATGAAGGGTTGCCCATTCCCATACCAAAGTTTTGAGAGTAAAATTGGTTATTAGAGAACAGACAGCTGGATATACCATTTTCCAAGCACACGATAATAGAATTAACTGATATTTGTGTAAAAGAATACAAATCTGAAATCAACCAGAAACTGTACTCTCAAAAAAGGGACCTCCATGAGACACTCTGAGGAACTGGTGAATGATTATTTATGCCGGAATGCAGATCTAATATCTTCGAGCCCTGGATATGTGCAGCTATTGTCATCGGGGGTTTGTTTCCCAGAATGTAGGGCAAAATTCATATGAAAGCCTCGTTTCACTCTTCAGTAATAATCGAGTCACGACGCATGAGATGAGATGCGGAGATTGTAAAGAATTGTAATACGAATTAAGGTTCTGTGTGCAGTTTTGTTCGAGGTAATTACTGTCTCGTTATCATGTCTCGCGAGAGATGAGGTATTCATTTGAGAAAATGAAAGGAATTCTTATATACGATTGTGAAAAGAACGATTGCTTCAGAATATAAAACATACAGTTGCATATGCTTACTGTTGCATAATAACATTTTCATTTTCCAGTTGGAGCAAAAGGGACGGAATGGACCATTAGTTGAATTTTGTCTGTAAGACCTCTCATTATACTGATAGGACTAATCGATCTCATTATTCTGAAAGAGAAGAGATAGACAGGACAAATGGCTGCTGAAACCGAGAACGATCATTACAAAAGCGTGTTGATACATTATCCTTCCGACCAATCTTTTTCATTAGAAGACAGTGTTCTGGATTCTACAATTCAATACAGGCTTCTCTTCAACCGTGACAACTAAACTGTTTCAGGAGAGCAAGTTAAAAATTTAAAAAGGGGATCTTTCCTAGATATTGATCCACAAGGGTTTTAAGCCGGTATGGCTCCACCTTTGCGGAGTGTTTAGTATAAGCCCTTTGGGGATGACCGTAGCACCATAAACAAAAGACTGTAAATGTCATAATGATAATTAATGACCCCAAAGAAATATTAGTCGAAGATAACGACCCCCGAACTTTGCTGGGGGTCACTATATAGGAAAGATCAAAAAAAAAAAAGGACAGAGGAAGGAAGAGAGTTCCAAAACCAAGAATTGAAGAGCCTGAGTGACCAAATATTTTAAGATGATTCTTGAGCTCTTTACTTCTTCAGGGACTATGAAGGAACTGAAAATCGTAGACAATCTTTTTCAGTTTATTGTCAGCCAATTTCCAGCACTTTTCCAGGCATCCCTACCAGTCTACTTCTTAGGCTAATTAATGAACGACCTACATAACGTCGTCTTAAGAACAGACTGACATCACAGCAGAAAAGGTCACGACGAAACATATGTTACTTAAATGGCCTTCTGTTGTTATTTTCGCAGTTAAATTATCCATCTCTTATCTGCTTACTAATTTACATTAATTTTTTCACATGATTTAAGCCCTCGTGTTGTTAACTGTGATATTTCGGTATGCATTTGACGTGGAACCGATGAAGCTCGTTTTCCTTCTCTTATTATTCTTTCTCCCAGCTGAGACTCACAGAAGCAGTGAAAACCTTGTAGGTAATTCACCGCTTAGGTCATTAAAGGCGTACTTGAACTTCAAGGAAACACGCCTATACCGATCCTGTACCCGTCCAGTACTAGAATCGAACGGAGTTTCATAAGTAGCTGTCTGAAGAAGCATTTTTGCACCAGAAGAGAGAGAGAGAGAGAGAGTGTGTTTTTGGAAGGATGATGAACGCTATAAACTTCTCAATGTATACATCACATTACAGCAGACTAACCAGAGAGAGAGAGAGAGAGAGAGAGAGAGAGAGAGAGAGAGAGAGAGAGAGAGAGTACATGGAAGGATGATGAAGGCTATCAATTTCTAAATATTAGCATCACATTACAGCAGATTAACCAAAAAAAATATATATATATAAATATATATATACCTTAGTTTAACCAGACCACAGAGCTGATTAACAGCTCTCCTAGGGCTGGCCCGAAGGGTTAGACTTATTTTACGTGGCTAAGAACCAATTGGTTCCTTAGCAACGGGACCTACAGCTTATTGTGGGATCCGAACCACACTATAGCGAGAAATGAATTTCTATCACCAGAAATAAATTCCTCTAATTCTTTATTGGCCGGCCGGAGATTCGAACGCAGGCCCAGCAAAGTGCTAGTCGAGAAAGATATCGACCCGTCCATCGAGGAATTAGATTAACCAGAGAGAGAGAGAGAGAGAGAGAGAGAGAGAGAGAGAGAGAGAGTGAGAGGATGATGAAGGTTATCAATTTCTAAATGTTAACATCATTGACGGTGTCTCTCTTATGAGAGAAATTCATTCTAAACAAAAGTACCTGAAAGAGAACTTAGAAGGGTTCCACTCGATTTGATATCGATCATTTGAAAACCATTACTGTAATGGCATGATCCTGCAAAGCGTGTTACTTTAATTTGGGTCATCCCGAATTACAAGATACTGATTTTGATTATTGTAACCTCCGCTTAAAGTTTAATTATATACGTATATACGTGTATATATATATATATATATATATATATATATATATATATATATATATATATATATATATATATATATATACGTATATAATTAAACTTTAAGCCAGGTTACAGTAGCAACCGAAATCAGTATCGTGTCATTCTGGATGACCCAAATTAAAGTAACACGCTTTGCAGGATCATGCCATTATAGTAATGGTTTTCAAATGACCCATGTCAAATCGAGTGGAACCCCCCTAAGTTCTCTTTCAGGCACTTTTGTTTAAAACGAATTTCTCTCATAAGAGAGACTTTGGCAATGATGTTAACATTTAGAAATTGATAACCTTCATCATCCTTCCATTAACTCTCTCTCTCTCTCTCTCTCTCTCCACTGGTTAATCTGCTGTAATGATGTTAATATTTAGAAATTGATAACGGTCATCATCCTTCCAAACACTCTCTCTCTCTCTCTCTCTCTCTCTCTGGTTAATCTGGTGCAATGGTGTTTACATTAGGAAATTGATAACGTTCATCATCCTTCCAAAAACACACACACTCTCTCTTTCTCTCTCTCTCTCTCTCTCTCTCTCTCTCTCTGTCATATATATATATATATATATATATATATATATATATATATATATATATATATATATATATATATATATATATATATATATATATATATATATATATATATATATATATATATATATATATATATATATATATATATATATATATATATATATATATATATATAAATACTGTATACATATGTGTGTGTGTGTACATACGCACATACATATATGTACATACATACATATACTGTTGCAACCTGTTGCTTGCCAGCCTTGGGCAAGCAACGGAACGCCATAAAATGGCTGACAGTAAAGCAAAACAACTAAGAAAAATGGAAAAATGATGATTACTAACCTTAGGTACTCTTTTTTAGTCAAGTTCCTGCAAGGCGTAATTATACTCAGTTAACAATTAATTACATTTACTCAGCAATTAAAACAATAGTGTACAAATTATTTACAGCTAGGGGTACATGTGGTTAATTAATTAAGCTTTATAGCCTTAGAGGGCGGTGCTAAAAACAAGGTGAAATTCCTTGTCCCGTGGCACGTGGATGAGTCCAGGCGACGAATGAAAGGACGAGCTAATACCAAGCAATTGAAATAATAAGAATTCACTAATTGACAACGTGCCCAATAATGGCACAGCCACTCGAAACCCTCTTATATCACACTGTTCACAAATTTGAATTAATTGGCATGCAAATAAACAGTGGCGGTTGCTGAGAAAAGACTGGACTAGAGATCAAAACGATGGTTTACTGAGATGAAAGGAGAGAGAGAAATACACGTGGTGGAGCACGAGATTTAGTTGGAGGGGTTCGTTATAAAGTCGAGAAATTTTTCAGTAAGAAGAAAAACAGGCCGCCAAAATACTCGAGTTGTCTTGGGCTTAACAGTAAATGGGTATCCTGAATTAAGGCCCGTCCCTCATGGGGCACGGGTTGGCGGACCTGTGGAATGGGAGAACAAAGGCAATGGACATTCGCTCGCTATCAAAGCCAAAACAATGAGAACGAATGCGGGTGTGCTCTGGTGACGATACAGCTGGAAGCGCGTCAGGGTCCAATAAGGCCGCCGCTTCCGGTAGCGACTGCCAATCTTTGTAGCAACCCTCTCGCGGCAACATGGGAACGAGGCATTTGGCGTCAGAGGATGAATGATATGTAGGCAGCCATTTGCACTCCGTTAGCATGGGAGTGGCTATTTTATGAGCGAGGGTTAACCCTGCACTTAAAACAAAATATAAATTTCGAATACTAATACTTCTGTATATATGATCACTAGTGAAATGAGGACAATTGACAACTGACAGTATTTATAAGGCATGTGCAGGTGTGGCAGTACAACGTTGGTGGTATGTAGATGGCCATTGCCCGGAATGGATGGAAAAGAGGTTATTCCCTTGTGTTTTGGCCATTGTTAACGCTCGACTACGTTGGGTCTGGTGGGCGTATCCTCTCGAGTTCTTGTTTGAGGAGAGGCCTTAGGGTTAACTCTTTGGTCAAATCTACTTTCCAATATCCTTCTGACAGGTTGTTATCATTAGTTTGCCTGATGGGGTAGATTCCAGAATCTTCCTTTTGTACAGATAGCAATTTTTGAAAAGCAGCTCGGCCCCACTGTAATTTATGGTATGGGGAATATCCCCAATATGCACGACAATCCCCGAACTCTCGGGATCATATCGCACTGATCTTTTGTGTTGTATTAATCTTTGTGAAATGGATCTACCTGTCTCCCCAATCTAAACATTACAGTTACTTTATGGAATCTTATAAACACCGATATCTGCTCTTTTTTTTAAGTATACGTTAATGAAAGCAAGTCGCTATCCACTAGTCTTTTAGACTTGTATAGCCTAGTGGATAGCGCCCTTGCTTTCCACCTGAGAAACCTGGGTTTGATCCCAACGTGAGTCAGAAATTTATTTCTGTTCCACACGTGATTGTGTGTTGATGATTTCTATCTTATCCACTCAGAAGGGATAATTCAAATGAAATGCTGTCTATTGGGTCATTGCTGAGTCGGGAAGTTGGGGAAAACTCGCTGGTATACAAGCAGTTAGCTTGCCCAGGTAATTCCTTTTGGTGCAGTTGCTCTCAGGTTCCAACTTTTAGACTTGTATGGCCCAGTGGATAAGTCTTGCTTTCCACCTGAGAGACCTGGGTTGATCCCAACCTAAG
>NC_089796.1:30272583-30305083 GCF_040412425.1 Macrobrachium rosenbergii | reverse complement strand
ACTATTAAGAAACACTTAAGATGCTAATCAATTAATTTGCATACACAAGAACATACAAAAATACACAAAAATGAAATGTTTAAAAAATGAAATAAATTCACCAAAAATAATTTCACTTTATTGACAGGTCTAATAAACATAAATCAATACACTCACACAAATCAGTTTAGTTTGAATATTAAATTCACTGTTACCAAAACTCTTATTGTACCATGGTATAAATCACAAGTTACAATACCTGTATACTGTAGTTTGTTACACACTTTTCACAATTCTTGTCAAGGCATCTGTTACAAACACTGTTATAAAACTAATGCTAGATCTCAAAACTAAGTTAAATATCAATGACCACACAAATATTTTATGTTAATAACATCTCTTTTTTGAAGAGAGAGAGAGAGAGAGAGAGAGAGAGAGAGAGAGAGAGAGAGAGAGAGAGAGAGAGAACCAACTCAAAAGGTCTCTAAAATCAGAATGAATAAATTTTTAGGTTTCCTGCTAGAAGAAAAACGACTAGATGACGTCATTATTAAGGCAAAATGCTTTGGGGCCAAGATCCACAGAATTTTGGAAACATAATCATTGGAATGGCTTATGCAACCTTACAAAACTTTGATGCAATTGCCATTCGCTTTTATTCAATAACTCTTTCATATTTAAAAAAAAAAGGGCATACATGACTTTAAAAAAAGTTTTGGATGAGCTCTCAATGCAATCGATACAACCAGCAGGTAGCTAATTATGATTGGCATGTTTATTAAATAAAGAAAGGGCACAGGTCTTCCTTTATCTCAACTGATGACACTCGACTTGCAACACAAAGTGACTGAGGCCAAAATCTTAAGGCTACAGAGCATTTATCTGACTGATGACAGCTAGCACATCTGGTCTAACATACTAAAAATACTTCTCTCTATATTAAGTTATTATTACGAAATGTATTATTAATTTACATTATGCTGTTAAATTATGTAAATCATTAATATTTGTGAGATCTGATATTACAAAGACATTCTTACATAACTATTGTCATTACACTACAAAACATCTCTTGTACAAAGAAAAAAAATCATACAACATTTACAAAGCACATCATATTATTCTGAAAAATCATACTTTATACATCTTGCAAAAGAATATCATGAGATTCCTCTGCCGAAAAGATTAGTTTTCCCATGTTTGAAGCCAATGATTCACAATAGGATAGATAATCTGCAATTACATTGTGCTTTCCAAAAATGTTCTCTATTTTTACACAGAAGTGTTACAAAATCAGTCAGGGGAGCTACTATGGCTGAGAGATAAGGACAGAATCAGTGATAAAATCCAGCCATGCCCAAAATTTTTTGTAGTTGTTTCCTGGTGATAGGGGAGAGGGGTAGCCTTACGAATACTTTTTACATTATCATCCACAGGAGCAGAAAGGCCTTTTCCAACTTCAAATTACAGATACTGAACAGTTGCCTTTCCAGACTCACTCTTTTCTAGGTTGATTGTTAGTCCTACTTCCCGTAGTTTCTTGAACATTTTTCTTAAAATCCTCAGATGCTCTTCCCATGTTGTAGAATAAATCACTATGTCATCAAGGTATACACCCACTCCTTCTATGGATCCTAAAAGTTGATCCATGACTCGTTGGAATGTTGCAGGTGCATTCATCAGACCAAATGGCAAAACAGTGTATCGATACAGTCCAAAAGGAGTAATGAAAGCTGACAGCAATTTAGCATTCTCATCTAAGGGGATTTGATAATACCCTTTCAACAAGTCTGTCTTGGAAACAAACTTGGCTTTCCCAGTATTATCAGGTAACTCATCTATAAGAGGCAAGAGATAATTTTTAGCCACACTGATGGAATTCAGTACACATCCTAAATGAGCCATCTGGTTTGCAATACTGAAGAACTGTTCATCTTGCTTTCAGCTCCCAATTAGTACCCATCATCGTCCTCTGTGCATGAAGTTGTCTGTGTTACTGAAACTATTTCAGTTTTAGTCTCTGAGAAGTAAGGTTTCAAAAGATCCATGTGTGTCTTCCTTCTGTTGTTTCCTTCTTCCTGGTGTTTCAATTGTGGTGATTGATTTTGTGTGGCTCTCTACCCATTTCATCTCCCACTGAGTGTTCGTCAACAGTGGCACTGGTTGGCACTTTGGGCATGTCAATCAGCCTAATGTCTCCTGCAGTGTCTACCGTAATTGGGAGGGCCACTGGCAGGCTAGAGCCATCAAAGGGTGCCACCAAGATGGAAATGGAATCCAGTCTCTCAGAGTGAGGTATCTTCTGTGGCCCAGCTGCAGAGAATGTGGTGCTTACTAAGTTGATGAACTTGGTGGATGGGACATGACTTGGGCAGGCCAGATGTCCAGAATTAAAGTGGCCGGAAGCACCACAGGATTGACAAGGGTCCTTTGTGGGGCTCGGTTACCTTCGGTGACCGTCGGTGGAGGAGATTGAGTGGAAGTGGATAGCAATGAGTTCTGGTTATTACTAGGAGGCTGCTAGGCAGTGCCCAACTTGTGGCAGCACTTGGATTAGGTGTGCTCCACCTTCTTATAGTGGGTGTGTGTGGGCTTGCTAGGTAGTCCATTCTTCGGGCAAATTGAGCCTGCGAGGTACCCGGGTGACACTATGCGTCGTTGAGACATGTTGTGGGACTGATTGTACGTTTCTCAGGAATCGGCCATATGGCAGGCTTCCATAAGTGTTGTGGGTTGCATGTCATTGAGATACACAGCAAGGGGCCCGGAAACACATTGGAAAAGATCCCCCAGCATGGTCCAATTGAACAGGTCCTTGAACGTAGTGCACGACAGGGAGTTGAACAAGCATGTACCAGACTGGGTCTTGTAACAGGCCCATTCTGTCCAGGACCAGCCAACTTCCTTGGCAAGACCTCAAAATTGTTGTCTCCATTTCTCCAGGGTTATCTTGTAGGCTTTTGTTATAACCCTACGAAGTTCTACCATATTACCTCTTTGACTCTTCTCCAGTGAGTGGAGGGCTGCCTTAGCTTTACCTTCCATGTGCTTGGCAAGCACTAAGGCCCTCTCTGTCTCGGTGGTGTTGTAGTTATCAAAGAGAGTCTCTATTTCTTCTAACCATGCCTATGGCCCTTCCTCAGTCCATTTGGGGACTAGGGAATTAATGCTTGATATGGGAGCATTTGGTGCAGCAGGTGCGGGGTTGGAGGCTTGTTGCATGGCCATAGCTTCAGCACTTTCCTTTTTTGCCTTCTCCAGACTGAGCTCCTTTTCTTTGAGAGCTAGCTCGCTTTCCCTGAGGACTCATTAATGCTGTATTTTCTTCTCTTCTCTTACATCTTCATACTTCCTCTGCTGCTCTCTTTCCTCCTTCTCTTTCTGGGATAAGTCATCCAGTTGTTCTTTCACACACACAGTGAGGTTCTTTCCCATGAGACCTGCCTCCTTCCCCAGATCCATGAAGGTTCTGTAATGTTCTGTCGCCATGGTTCTGGTATGTTAGAATGGGTAGGAGCGTCTACACTGGATAACTGGAATTACTTATGAATTTGGGAAGTGCCCCTCAGATTTGGGTGACACTTCGGTGGTGTGGCACTTTTTCAATAAGGTGGCGCTGTGGCTGAATGTGCCGTGCAAAGGTCACACTTATGCCACTCTGTATCTCGAGGTGCAGATGTATTTACCTAGCCACACAGGACTTTTTGTCTTTAGTGGCACTATGGTGCCGGTGCATTCCAAGGAATCAACACTCTCTTGGAGTACAACTAATTGTACCAAGGGGAAATTCACTCTGCCCAAGCAGAGTGTAATTAATAAGTAGGAGAAAAAGGAAAGGTAAGAGAAAACAGATAGGTGAGAGCTTCAGTGGGTTATGACAGTGCTTCAGGTTAGTGGCACTGTGGAAAAGAAAGACCAATTTTGGTTGCCCTTTTTACTTGTGGGTGACTAGTTCCTAGTACTAGCAGTGCTACTTCCTTTCATGAGGAGGGAGGAAGGGTTTCATGCTTAAGTCTGGATAAATAGACCCCACTCGTGGTGGACAGTTGTCAATATCCTCAAGTATTTGTGGGACAGAGGTGTTTTCTTTTTTTCTTCTATGTCAGTCCATTCTTTCTATAAAGACGGGTCAAGTAGGCTCTCGGCTACCTAAAGTGCTTCATTAAAGTAAAGTAAAGAGAAAAGAAAAAGAAAGGAAGAAAGTACTAACACTCAAGTGCATAGGCAAAGTTTGCACTCTGTGAGAAATGAGAGAAAAAGAATGAAAATTTAAATGAATACTAACAGGGTTTCTTATTTTGAATACTCTGATTAATTTGGTTATGTTAGGTAATGGGTTATCTGCCAATATTAGTTTAATTCATGTACTTGTAAGTATTATTAAATTATGCTGAGTTTCTTTTTATTTTCTTTTTAGGTAATTCCCTGCTATGTTGTATATTTGTATATGAACTTCTTTTATATTTCATAGCCTTTTTTTACATTTTCTGACTAATTGGCTAATGTTCTTTGAAGCATTTATATAAAATTATGCCTACCAAGTTTTCTCTTTAATTGAAGTATTTATTATAAAGATTTGTGAGTGCAGTAGTACGCTACGCAAAGTAGTTCTCGAATCAGTGCATACGAGTGGAAGGTTCTTTGAATAAGTAAGAAGCCTGCATGTGATGTCAGCCTTCCTACTCATTCAAAGAACCTTCCACTCATATGCACTAACAACACGGTCTTGTTTATACCAGCACCGAAGATTTAAGATTGCGGCTATTTTATTCGCAGGCAACCCCAAGATGGTTAGCTGATCACGTGACTGCTCACAGCTGAGGGTTCAGCAAATGGGCTGGAGCGGGTAACGATGATCAGAGGAGGAATACAGAACTCCTGACTCGCTGGGCGATTTTATTTCAATACAAAAGGAACAAAACACTCAAATTCCCCTTACAAAATGACTGAGGCTTAAAATACCAGGAATGCAAGTCACTTAACGTTATAAAGACGCAAAACGAATTTGTTAATTTTTTTTTTTATTGTGGCGCATCGTAACTAATTACTGCACTCGGTGGCCATCGTCACATTGGGGCCCATTACAGTACAAAGGAATGGACACGTGATGTTCTTACTAAGCCTGATTTATGTTAATGTAAAAAGGCAAATTATGAAATTAAACACTGACACAGTCATTTACGCTTATTAATGGAAAAGCAAGTGAAATTTAATATGATTTTCACACGGCTGAAAGTAATTCTTGTCGTAACACTGATTCAGGGGTCTCTCTCTTTTAGGATTGACATGGTTGCTTTGTCCTATACCCTAGGGACTTATGAAATTGTCCATCCTACCCTATGAGAGAAGCATTGGGAACAAGCTCTCGTTTCTCTTGGTCATGCACTAAGCTAACTATACTCATTTTTTTTTTACCAAGGTGCATTTGGCTCACTCACAGGGGTGCCCTTTTAGCTCGGAAAAGTTTCCTGCTAGCGCAGTGGTTCCCAAACTGGGGGCGCGCCCCACTAGGGGGGCGTGAGGACGATACAAGGGGGCGTGAAGTCATCTGCTCGAAATTGCTTGTTTAATAGAATAATAGAATCATTAAAAGAACAAATATCTGTCATTACATACATGCAAAGTATAATTATAGCAGTCACTCCAACCCATTTTCTATTAAGCTAGTTCTCTTTACATGTTTTGGACACGTCACTGATACCAACCAACTGACGCCACTGAGGGACTCGTCACAAACTCCCAATACTCCATCCTGTCAACCCGAGCACATATTCCCCTTGTCCACGGTAGGGATTTATTTCACTCTTCAATCCATATGTGATTATGGAGTGTTATTGTGATTTCATATGTGATATTACAATGGCTGTTCTGCTGCGTATAATTGTGTCAACGTTTTTCAGCACGTTCTTACATCATATCTGAAATGTTTGTTTGTGTGTATCGATGGTTGTTGTCAGTTGCGATCGATGGTTGTTGTAGCAGTGGTCAACTGAAATGTATGTGTTTTTATGTGTAGTATATGATATGGTGAACGGGGACGATGTGGGCATGTATGAGTGATATTGTAACCTTGACGATTTGCAAAGGGTAGAACGATGCAGTATGGAATGTCTTGTTGATTTTTTGTGAAATACTCATTGTGATCGAAAGTGTGAAAGGTGAATAATACGCTGTGAGTTTTGTATGCTAGTTTGAATGTATGTGGTGAAGTGTGTGCGTTGATTCCAGTATAGGCGGCGAATTAATTGTGTGTGACAAATCCATGTACTGTATAACTGAGCATTTTCGTGCGTGTAGTTTTACTTCGTTTGCTTCTTCTCGTTGTATTTTCCGCTGTTGTTCTCATTGTCATTATTGTTAAGGTATAAACCACGTTGTGTGCTGAATATTTGTGGTATGTTACAGATTTATGATTTCCAGTTGTGTGACCTATGTTATATGAATGTGTGGTGTGGTGCATGCCAATACGAATACGGTATGTTATATAACTACTTAGTTGTTCCATGGTGCAAATTATAAATTTGTTGCTATTTTCACTTTGCAGAAATGTCTGGAGCAAAGAAAAGAAAGTATTCAGATGAATATATCAAGTATGGCTTCACTGTTACAGAGAGGAATGGAATTCATCTCCCTCATTGTGTCATATGCCATACAGTCCTCAGCAATGACGCCTTAAGACCTGGTCGTCTGGAGCGACATTTGAGTACAAACCACAAAGCATTAAAAGAAAAGCCAAAGGAGTTCTTCACAGCCAAACTGCATGAGCTGAATCATATGAAGCTGGACTCAAGCAGTGTTTTTCATCAAGAAACGTGGAAACTAGTGGAAGCATCTTACGAGCTGTCACTACTTATTGCAAAAGCAAAGAAGCCTCACTCTGTGGAGGAGACTCTTGTAAAGCCCTGTCTTTTGAGAGCTGCAAATACTGTGCTTGGGGAAGAAAGCCAAAGAAAGTTATCAAAGGTTTCCTTAACGGATAACACAGTGAAGCGTCGCATTGATGAACTTTCAGAAGACATAAAAGAACAAGTTTTGGACAAAATAAAAGCATCTCGCTTCTTTGCAATACAGTGTGATGAAAGTACTGATGTTGCTCACCTCTGCCAGCTGCTTGTTTATTCTCGATTCGTGGATGAAGGAACTGTGAAAGAAGAAATTCTTTTCTCAGCAGCACTGGAGACAACAGCAAAGGCCATCGATGTTTTTTCAAAGGTGCATGATTTTTCCATGAGTACGATCTTTCATGGGAAAAATTAGTTGGTGTTTGTACTGATGGTGCCCCAGCAATGATTGGATCTCGCTCTGGATTTGTGAAGCTGGTGAAAGAAAAAAATCCTGCTGTTACTGGGACTCACTGTGTTATCCACAGACAATCATTAGCAAGCAAAACTCTGCCAGGTAATCTACGCAGTTCACTGAATTTGGCAATAAAAGTGGTGAATTTTGTAAAGAATAGCTCTTTGAATTCTAGGTTTTTCGCAGCTCTTTGCTCAGATCTGGGCACTGATTACAAGACTCTCCCTGTTTCACACCGAAGTCCGCTGGCTTTCCAAGGGAAACATGCTGAGACGTCTTACGAGCTCAAGGATGAAGTGGAAATTTTCTTGCAGATGCAGAAACAAGACAAACTGTATGAAGCATTCAGAGAGGAAGACTTTCAGCTCTCACTAGCATACCTTTGTGGACTTTTTGAGGCTATCAACAACCTCAATTTGAAGTTACAAGGAAGAAACACAAACATCATTGCACACTCTGATGTAATCAGAGCTTTCACCGAAAAAATTCATCTTTGGATCTCGCTCTGGATTTGTGAATATGGTGAAAGAAAAAAATCCTGCTGTAACTGGGACTCACTGTGTTATCCACAGACAATCATTAGCAAGCAAAACTCTGCCAGGTAATCTACGCAGTTCACTGAATTTGGCAATAAAAGAGGTGAATTTTGTAAAGAATAGCTCTTTGAATTCTAGGTTTTTCGCAGCTCTTTGCTCAGATCTGGGCACTGATTACAAGACTCTCCTGTTTCACACCGAAGTCCGCTGGCTTTCCAAGGAAACATGCTGAGTCGTCTTTACGAGCTCAAGGATGAAGTGGAAATTTTCTTGCAGAAGCAGAAACAAGACAAACTGTATGAAGCATTCAGAGAGGAAGACTTTCAGCTCTCACCAGCATACCTTGTGGACTTTTTTGAGGCTACCAACAACCTCAATTTGAAGTTACAAGGAAGAAACACAAACATCATTGCACACTGATGTAATCAGAGCTTTCACCGAAAAAATTCATCTTTGGAAAAGAAAAGTACAAGTTGGGAACTTTTCATCGTTCTCACATCTGAATGAGCTCTTGTCTGAGAACGGAAAAAATTGAGCAGTATGACGTGGCAAAAGAGGTTTTATCACATCTGATTCCTTGCTGAGGAATTTATACACTATTTTCCAGATGTCTCAATGAAGAATTCTCTTTGGACATTGGTGCAGAATCCATTTAACACTGATGTGGAGTTGCTACTGGAATCACTGCAAGAGGAAGCCATCGATTTGAAATGTGACTCAAGCGCGAAAAGGGACTTTGAAACAATGAAGTTAGAAGAGTTTTGGGAGAAATATCTCCCCATGTACCCAAAAGTAGGTGAAGAAGCACTTCGTGTGATTCTTCCCTTTTCTTCTACATATCTTTGTGAAGCAGGATTTTCAGCTCTTCTTGTTCTGAAAACTAAACGGCGCAACTGACTTGATGTAGGAAATGACTTGCGTTGTGCGCTGTCATCCTTCAATCCTAGAATTTCTGATCTTGTGAGGAAGAAGCAGCAGCATCCATCTCACTAAATTTGACCAGAAATTGTGCCTTAGTCTCATAAGTATTTCCAAATATTATATGCCATGTTTCCAAATTATCTATTCTTAAAATTGCAACTCAATTTTGCCAATTTGCTAATGCTCAAACTTTTTTCGCTCACTTTGAACCAAATGTTTCGTTTTTAGTTACTGAATGTACTATTATTTGTTTGAGTGGCTTTCATTATTAAATGTAATTGAAACAGAAATCTGTTTTCCTGTACAATGCTAAGAAATAAATGTAAGAATCATTTCATATAAAAAAAAAAAAAAAGAGGGGGTAAAGTAATGGGTCTACTGGAAGCAAAGAGGGGGCGTCAGGTAAGATAGTTTGGGAACCACTGTGCTAGCGGATTGGTTGCAAGTATTTTGTTCAAATTGCATCATTGTTTTCAAATAATTGCCAAGTAATGTGAATCAAAACTTATTTACTAACCTAAATTTCTTCCTCAGATATATGTTTTGTCAATAAATAATATTAACGAATAAAGAAATGATAAAGTATTGTGATGGTGAGTCTAAATTTAATAACAACACCCGCCGAAGTCAACGACAGGAGCTTGTTTTCGGATGCACGCTGCATAATTTTTTACTTTTCTCATATTTTAACACCAATTGGGATAAATTACCCTAAGCATAAGAAAAACATGTTATTATAAACTTTCTTTGAATACCAGAATCTACTAAAAACACGGAATTAATAAAACTGGCTATTAGTGAAAACTTCTGGGGAGGTAAAAGGAACAGCCTGTGGCGGCCTGGCGGGAAAACTATCCCAGGTAATTGTCATTGCAGGTTTTTCCTGATTTATGTAAGTGTTGAAAACAGTGTTATGTTATTGAGATTACTTTAATGGCTACATCTGCAATTAAATAGTTTCTATGCGTCTTTTAGTAGGTGCGCACTAATAAAAATATATTTCGCAGAAATTAACAACTTACTCTTTCATGTAAGTTACAGCAGACAATGCGAGATAAGAAAACTTTTTATTTTCTTATTTTGCGTTCTGTTCAGGATACATAAGGTTAACACGAGTTTCCGTGGATATTTTGAGAAGTAAAAGAATATATGACTGAGTAGAAAATGTACTATACACATATACATTGTAAGGATTAGTAGGCTATAGGCATCTACTGTCAAATACCGGGGCAGGGATGGAAGGGAGAGGGAGGGGTATCGCGGTTGTAACTCGGTGAAATTATGAATACTTTTAATTGTGATTTTTATGCAATTTATGGAACATTACAGTATCCCCAAACCGAAAATAGTGCTATTAATAGAATCTATACCTTTACAACAAAATTAGCAAACCCTTTCTATACGGACTTACATTATTTGCCTACATACACCTAGCCCTTAAACGCCGACTGGACATATTTTACGTCAACAAAAATTGTCTGTCGGGTGCCAAGTGGACGTAAAATACGTCGACTACAAAAAGTTTTTTAAACATTAGCGGAAAAATACTTATAGGCCTCGTTTGCAAATTTTTTTGAATCACGCACCTTGAGAGATGCTGGAAGTTCACGGATCACGCTGTTATTTTGTTTACAAGCGTTACCCAG
The DNA here is from genome assembly GCF_040412425.1 of Macrobrachium rosenbergii. NCBI lineage: Eukaryota > Metazoa > Arthropoda > Malacostraca > Decapoda > Palaemonidae > Macrobrachium > Macrobrachium rosenbergii. Next base: position 30,294,705 of record NC_089796.1, on the reverse strand, counting down.
CTGCGCATGCGCGAATTTCTTTCTTATCTCAAAAGAAAGCATCAGCTAACTCTGCTGAAAATCTCAGAAAGTTTTTAGTCACTTTGTAGTAATTTTTACACCGTTTTATATTAGCCTTTATATAAGGTTTTATTTATGAAAATGTGCACAATTTCATGTAAAATGCAATAAAAATTAATCATGGTTGTAGCTTTTATCAGTTTTGACATATTTTTATATAAATTACGATAAGTGCCAAAATTTCAACCTTTGGTCGACTTTGACTTGACCGAAATGGTAAAAAAATGCAATTTTAAGCTAAAACTCTTACATTCTAGTAATAATCAATCATTTAACTTAATTTTTCAACAAACGAGAACTCTCTAGCACAATATTTCGATTTATGGTGAATTTAAAAAAAAAACTTTTTCCTTACGTCCGCCCCAACTCTGCTGAAAATCTCAGAAATTCTTTAGTCACTTTGTCGTAATTTTTGCACAGTTTTATATTAGGCGTTACATAAAGTTTTATATATGAAAATATGCGCAATTCTATTTAGAATACAACAAAAAAATAACTCATGGTTGTAGCTTTTATCAGTTTTGAAATATTTTCATATAAATCATGATAAGTGCCAAAATTTAAACCTACTGACAACTTTGACTTGAATGAAATGGTACAAAAATGAAATTTTAAGCTAAAACTCTTACTTTCTAGTAATACTAAATCATTTAACTTTATTGTGGAACAAACGGAAAGTCTCTAGCAAAATATTTAGATTTATGGTAAATTTAAAAAAAAAACATTTTCCTTACCTCCGCGCGCGGTAACTCGGCTGAAAATCTCAGAATTTCTTTAGTCACCTTGTCGTAATTTTCGCACCGTTTTATATTAGGCGTTACATAAAGTGTTATACATGAAAATGTGCGCAATTTCATTTTGAATACAACAGAAAATAACTGATGGTTGTAGCTTTATCAGTTTTGAAATATTTTCATATAAATCACGATAAGTGCCAAAATTTAAACCTATGGTCAACTTTGACTCGACTGAAATGGTCTAAAAATGCAATTGTAAGTTACAAATCTTACATTATAGTAATATTCAATTACTTACCTTTATTTTTAAACAAACGGGAAGTCTCTAGCAAAATATTTCGATTTATGGTGGATTTTTTTTAAAACTTTTCCTTACCTCCGCGCGCGGTAACTCGGCTGAAAATCTCAGAATTTCTTTAGTCACTTTGTCGTAATTTTTGCACCGTTCTCTATTAGGCGTTACATAATTTCTTATACATGAAAATGTGCACAATTTCATTTAGAATACAACTAAAAATAAATCATGGTTATAGCTTTTTATCAGTCCTGAAATATTTTCATATAAATCACGATAAATAGAAAAATTCGACCCTCGGTCAACTTTAACTCGACCGAAATGGTCTAAAACTGCAATTGTAAGCTAAAAAAAAACTTACAGTCTAGTAATATGCAATCAATTACCTTTATTTTGCAACAAACGGGAAGTCTCTAGCACAATATTTAGATTTTTGGTGAATTAAAAAAAAAAATTATTTTTACGTCCGCACGTTACGAATTCATGCATCATTTTGTGATAATATTTTCTCTGTGTTGCTTTGATCGCTTTACAATTTGTTATATACCAAAATCATCGCAATTTAGTGTGAAATACATAGAAAAAAAAAACTCATTAGCTTTAACCATTTTGCTCACAGCGCGATTTGCATACAATTATATATGAAATTTTTTTCGCGCTGTCGTATATTCCAATATTTATATCTAATAATGATTTTTTTTTTCATTTCTGACGGTTCCATACTAAACCTTAGGCAATGACAAAAAAATGAGCCAAAAATTAACCCTTAATCTTAAAAATTAAGCGTGCTGAGATTTAAAAAAAAAAAAAAAAATCCGCTTCGGCGCTAACTCCCGAACGCCGCCGGCATACGGCAGACACTTTTGTAAATAGAGGCCCGGCGTTTAAGGGCTAGCCTAACTTGTATCAAGCATCAGCTACTGTTTACTGTTACTCCTTACCTGAAAGAGTTAAGCAAAATTTATTGAAATTGTCAAAAAATGGTGTAAGTCACATAGACATAGGCTAGCCTAGTTTGAAATGTGTGCAAGAAATAAAGCCATAATAAAGGAAGTACACTATTCTTATGTAAAAGAAAAAATAGCCTCTTCATATTTATCATCATATTTATCATAATGATACAACAAAAGGCTTCAGCACAAAAGCCTATAAAAGATTATAAGTTTCTGAAAAGTTTTCTTGCCCATCAACATTTGCTGGCACGTGGATATGATATGAATAACTAGGCCTACCTATCTAGGTAATTTTATCTAAATTTTATCTAAAGTCACAGGTTGTTCCCTTTACCTCCCCGGAAGTTTTCACCAATAGCGAGTTTTATTAATTTCGTGTTTTTAGTAGATTCTGGTATTCAAAGAAAGTTTATAAGAACATGGTTTTCTTATGCTTAGTGTAATTTATCCCAATTGGTGTTAAAATATGTGAAAAGTAAAAAAATTATGCCAGCGTGCATCCGAAAACAAGCTCATGTCGTTGACTTCGGCGGGTGTTGTTATTAAATTTAGACTTATCATCACAATACTTTATAATCACTTTATTCGTTAACATTATTTATTGACAAAACATATATCTGAGGGAGAAATTTAGGTTAGTAAATAAGTTTCGATTCACATTACTTGGTAATTATTTGAAAACAATGATGCTATTAGGACAAAATACTTGCAACCAATCAGCTAGCAGGAAACTTTTCCGAGCTAAAAGAGCACCCCTGCGAGTGAGGCAAATGCGCCTCGGTAAAAGAAAACTGATTTTAATTCAAAAATTTAATATGATGCATTACTCACTGGCCGGCAAAGAGCAAAACAATATATTTGACTCGATAACTCGGCTATGGACTTGACTGGAATGCGAGCTGCCTGGACTTCTAACAAAACACAGTCTCTTTTAACTTCTCCTATCCATAACTTGAAAATGCTACTCATTTACTGTATACTTTCCTACCTACACCATCTTATTTATGTAACAGTGATATTAATATTACTTACCTTGGCCTGTACCGTTCTTTGCTTGGGAGATATCACATGAAAGTGATATGCTCTGACTTTCATCTTTGAATTAACTCATATTTAATTTATTCCAAGTTCTTTATATCTCTGTGGGATAGCTAGCAACAGTTAATGGCTAATTAATTACAGAGATCGTGGCAAGATATCGCCATTGTTGCGTGTGTCGGTTGGCTAATTAGTTATTACTTACTTGATTGGATTTATATCGTTGCCTTATCTAAGAGGTTCATATACAAATATACATCGTAGCAAGGAATTACATAAAAAGAAAATAAAAAGAAACTCAGGATGATTTAACAATATATACAAGTACATGAATAAAACAATTTTACCAAGAATTAATAAGAGCATGGTGTAATAGGGCACGCTAATATTGGCAGATTCTGTTAATTAAGGCTAAAATTAAACTCTAAAGAACAGATACTCAACAGATTAGGTCGCCAGCTGAAAACTAGTTTAACAAAGAATAGATGTTTATTTCATAACCACGTGAATTAATCCAGCAAACTTACGGGAAAAGTAGTTTCACCAAAAGTAAAACAAAAATGAAATGGAGTATTTACAGAAGCTAACATTAGCTCCAAGTATTAGTGCTAATCAAGTAAAAAATACATCAATGCTAAATATGCATGAATGCAACAGATTAATATGTTTCTCAAACGCTTTATAAGGCAGTGCAATGCGGTGAACGTCGAAATGAGGCTTCTTGGCACTGATGATGCAGATTCTTCTCAAAGCAAGAGGACTTTGAACAGGCCTAGGGCTTACACACTTCTGGAAAAGACATATCCAGATAACAATCTTCCGCTACAGAAACTCTCACTCGTCATTGCTTAATCACAAGGGGATGAATCTTATATCAAGAATAGTATTTTTAACACCGTGGAGGATAAGTTGTGATTTCACTACGCAACAAAAATTGTACTTATATAATATATGACTTCATAAATGGGATATGTTTTACTACGATTTCTTAGTGACTGTTTAAGAGAGGAAAATTTGAACAAGGAAAATAAGAGTTTCAGTTGAAGGAAAAGAGAACTGGGAGTAATTATCACAATCAGACTTATCGCTGGGGGAGATAGTGCAGTGATCAGTTGCATTAGAGTCCTTGGTCCATCTGGAATAACAATTTTCTCCCTCGTGTTGAACAAAGGGGGACAGAGACAAAGCGAGCTCAGAGAGAGAGGGCTTGCAGGCCTGCCTAGTAGGATGTATGCTATTCAGAAAGTCTGTTGCTGCTGAGGCAGCTTCTGGCTGCTTGCTTCAAACTCCTCCTGCCCTGGGTCTGACCTGAAATGACAATAGACTCGACAGTACACAGGATAAAGAAGACTGAGTTGTAGGAACCGTACCTCTAAGGTCTATCCGAGCAAAACCTATCCCTGATTTATGGCCGTCTAAGCTAAAATTCTTGCCCATTGGCCGGGAGTGTACTTATTTTGAAAACAACGCTGGGTTTCCCTCCTAAATACTTCGCATGCAAGCAGCCTACATTATCTGCCCCTTTTACTTTAATAAGCTTAATTTATTATTCTACTGCGAATACTTATAATATATATACATATATATATATATATATACTGGTATATATATATATATATATATATATATATATATATATATATATATATATATATATATATATATATATATATATATATATATATATATATATATATATATATATATATATATATATATATATATATATATATATATATATATATATATATATATATATATATATATACAGGTGTTTCTGGAAATTAGAGGCCCTCTCTCTACAGCATAAAATAAAATTGATATGGACAAAAACAAAAGTGTTTCAGAACAGGCATTTTATTTAACTTTCTCTGAGTATTTAATATATTGTGGCCTCCATCTGCCTACCACAGCCTGCATTCTTGAGGGGGGTATGATTTCAGCAAATCGCAAAAAGCTGAGACTCAAACTTCATTTCCCTGAGCACTTCGGTCACCTCTCTTCGCAGGTCGTCGAGGTTTGGGATACCATCATAGTTCACTGTGTGCGCTTCAACACGATCCTTTAAGATACTACCAATGTTTTCACACACATTAAGGTCAAGGGAGCTACCTGGAAATTCACTTGACGAGAAGAATTCGATACCACTGTTTCGAAGCAGCTCCTGTGTCTGAAGAGCCTTGAAACATAGAGCCTTATCATGCAAAAATGTGACTTCTTCAACAGATAACACATTTTCAGGATCTTTGAGGAAAGGAAATACTCCACCAGTAAGCACAGTTTCTCTGAAGTATTCGTCATTCCAAGACTGTCCTTTTTCTTCGATGATCCACATTAACTGTTTGGCTGTGAAACAGGGAAAAATTCCCAAACATTCAGGAAATTTCACAACTTGGCGACAGCACACGTCTTCACTGATATCATCCAGCTTTACAGCCCAAATGATGTCATTTTTATGATTTGGCTTCCTGACTGTGTAAATGAAGAATTCATCTGATGCGGCAACATGGGGAAAGTCAGCTTCATCCTAATCTTTAAGAAATGAACCACAAAACCATGCACAGTCTTCTCTCTGTTGCTGAGTGATGTTGAGCTTGCTGAAAACATGAAATGGCTTGATACCAGATTTTTTCAGCTCATGATATATAGCACTATAACTCCTCTTCTTTCCCCTTTTTGTTTTTAGTTCAAGCAACAATTTACGTGAAGACTTTCTTGGTCTACCCACTGCCTCAGCTATGAAGTCTTTTGACTCCTGAGAAAGGACCTCAGGCCTTCCAAGATTCTCACTCTTTCCCCGATGACAGTCATATGGATTTTTGTTCCAGTTTCTTTTAACAAAGGATTCATCTCTTTTTAATGTATTTAGCTATCCAGAACGTGAAATGAAGGATGCGCCAGCATCCGTGGCCTCTCTGAAGGTTATAGCCCGGATTCAGTCAATCCATCTGATTTCCTCTGAGTCGTTAACCATGCTGTATCTAACTCCGTCATTCAGTCTGAAAATACAAGTAATGTAAAATAAAAAATAGCTTAATAGAAACTTAAAATAATGTACTTGGAGATAGGCTATAGCAGAAAACTTCATAACTTTCCATTTGTTCTGTGGAGGGCCTCTAATTTGAAACACCAGTATATATATATATATATATATATATATATATATATATATATATATATATATATATATATATATATATATATATATATATATATATATATATATATAATCAGAAAGCTACAAACATCCTTTAATATCCAATTCACTCTACCTCGGAAGTAATATATTTTCATATATGTTACCGAGGAATTTTTAGTTGATAATAAGTCCACCGTCCCGTGGGTCGAACCAGCGACGGACGAGGAATCAGGACTACAGTGACACACTAACCAGTCGGCCACAAGAGAAGGTATAAGTGAATACCATCTCCCCATCAACCCACCCGTCGAACTCAGGTGTTTTGCGTTTGGAGACGATATCCACCACCTCTGCCATGTTGACCGTGTAGTGCGTTTGTCGCATCGTAGCCATATTATGACTATTTATCACATCACCGTGATTCATATACAGTCAGAAAGCTACAAACGTCCTTTAATATCCAATTCACTCTACCCTCGGAAGTAATATATTTTCATATATGTTACCGAAGGAAATTTTAGTTGATAATAAGTCCACCGATCCGTGTGGGTCGAACCAGCGACGGATGAGGAATCAGGACAACAGTGACACACTAACCAGTCGGCCACAAGAGAGGGTATAAGTGAATACCATCTCCCATCAACCCACCCTTCGAACTCAGGTGTTTTGGCGCTTGGAGACGATATCCACCCACCTCTGCCATATTGACTGCGTTTAGTGCGTTTGTCGACGAGCCATATTATGACTATTTATCACATCACCGTGATTCATATACAATCAGAAAGCTACAAACGTCCTTTAATATCAATTCACTCTACCTCGGAAGTAATATATTTTCATATATGTTACTGAAGGGGAATTTTTAGTTGATAATAAGTCCACCGTCCCGTGGGTCGAACCAGCGACGGACGAGGAATCAGGACTACAGTGACACACTAACCAGTCAGCCAAAAGAGAGGTATAGTGAATACCATCTCCCATCAACCCATCCGTCGAACTCAGGTGTTTTGCGTTTGGAGACGATATCCACCCACCTCTGCCATGTTGACCGTGTAGTGCGTTTGTCGCATGTAGCCATATTATGACTATTTATCACATCACCGTGATTCATATACAATCAGAAAGCTACAAACGTCCTTTAATATCCAATTCACTCTACCTCGGAAGTAATATATTTTCATATATGTTACCGAAGGGAATTTTTAGTTGATAATAAGTCCACCGTCCCGTGGGGTCCGAACCAGCGACGGACGAGGAAACAGGACTACAGTGACACTAACCAGTCGGCCACAAGAGAGGGTATAAGTGAATACCATCTCCATCAACCCACCCGTCGAACTCAGGTGTTTTTGCGTTTGGAGACGATATCCACCCACCTCTGCCATGTTGACCGTGTAGTGCGTTTGTCGCACGTAGCCATATTATGACTATTTATCACATCACCGTGATTCATATACAATCAGAAAGCTACAAACGTCCTTTAATATCCAATTCACTCTACCTCGGAAGTAATATATTTTCATATATGTTACCGAAGGGAATTTTTAGTTGATAATAAGTCCACCGTCCCGTGGGGTCGAACCAGCGACGGACGAGGAATCAGGACTACAGTGACACACTAACCAGTCGGCCACAAGAGAGGGTATAAGTGAATACCATCTCCCATCAACCCACCCGTCGAACTCAGAGTGTTTTTGCGTTTGGCGATATCCACCCACCTCTGCCATGTTGACCGTGTAGTGCGTTTTGTCGCCATAGCCATATTATGACTATTTATCCCATCACCGTGATTCATATACAATCAGAAAGCTACAAACGTCCTTTAATATCAATTCACTCTACCTCAGAAGTAATATATTTTCATATATGTTACCGAAGAATTTTAGTTGATAATAAGTCCGTCCGTCCCGTGGTCGAACCAGCGACGGACGAGGAATCAGGACTACAGTGACACACTAACCAGTCGGCCACAAGAGAGGGTATAAGTGAATACCATCTCCCATCAACCCACCCGTCGAACTCAGGTGTTTTGCGTTTTGGAGACGATATCCACCCACCTCTGCCATGTTGACCGTGTAGTGCGTTTGTGGCATGTAGCCATATTATGACTATTTATCACATCACCGTGATTCATATACAATCGAAAGCTACAAACGTCCTTTAATATCAATTCACTCTACCTCGGAAGTAATATATTTTCATATATGTTGCCGAAGGAATTTTTAGTTGATAATAAGTCCACCGTCCCGTGGGGTCAGACCAGCGACGGACGAGAATCAGGACTACAGTGACACACTAACCAGTCGGCCACAAGAGAGGGTATAAGTGAATACCATCTCCCATCAACCCACCCCCGTCGAACTCAGGTGTTTTGCGTTTGGACACGATATCCACCCACCTCTGGCATGTGATAAATAGTCATAATATGGCACGCGTGCGACAAACGCACTACACAGTCAACATGGCAGAGGTGGGTGGATATCGTCTCCAAACGCAAAACACCTGAGTTCGACGGGTGGGTTGATGGGAGATGGTATTCACTTATACCCTCTCTGGCCGACTGGTTAGTGTGTCACTGCAGTCCTGATTCCTCGTCCGTCGCTGGTTCGACCCACGGACGGTGGACTTATTATCAACTAAAAAATTCCCTTCGGTAAATATATATATGAAAATATATTACTTCCGAGGTAGAGTGAATTGGATATTAAAGGACGTTTGTAGCTTTTGATTGTATATGAATCACGGTGATGTGATAAATAGTCATAATATGGCTACGTGTGACAAACGCACTACACGGTCAACATGGCAGAGGTGGTGGATATCGCCTCCAAACGCGAAACACCTGAGTTCGACGGTGGGTTGATGGGAGATGGTATTCACTTATACCCTCTCTTGTGGCCGACTGGGTTAGTGTGACACTGTAGTCCTGATTCCTCGTCCGTCGCTGGTCTGACCCCACGGGACGGTGGACTTATTATCAACTAAAAATTCCTCGGTAACATATATGAAAATATATTACTTCCGAGGTAGAGTGAATTGGATATTAAAGGACGTTTGTAGCTTTTGATTGTATATGAATCACGGTGATGTGATAAATAGTCATATATATATATATATATATATATATATATATATATATATATATATATATATATATATATATATATATATATATATATATATATATATATATATATATATATATATATATATATATATATATATATATATATATATATATATATATATATATATATATATATATATTTATAATGCATTTATAGTGTGAAAAGGATAAGTATATATATATATATATATATATATATATATATATATATATATATATATATATATATATATATATATATATATATATATATATATATATATATATATATATATATATATATATATATATATATATATATATATATATATATACTTATCCTTTTCACACTATAAATGTGTTATAAATATGTGTTAGTATATATATATATATATATATATATATATATATATATATATATATATATATATATATATATATATATATATATCCTTTTCACACTATAAATTTGTTATAAATATGTGCTGGTAGTCACAATAATGTCTCTGTGTCTCGATATCCTCTAATTTATTAAATATGGTTATCATCATAAGCCTTGAAGTAAAGGAAGAAGACTTTTTATTTTGTAATGGGATTTGAAGCCACGCAAGGTGGTAAGAAAAGACTACCAATTAGTCTACTATTCTACCAAAAGGGATATACTGTACATTTATTTTAATTCATTCATACCAATGTGTTGAATTCATATGTATTTTACTATAGCTGGTAAAACCTTACAGATTCAGTATCCAAGAAATTCTCTGTGATGAGTAAATAGATATGATATTAAATAAACCTATTGAAGTTAATCTTTTGAAACCTTAGATTATCAATGATGATACAAAAAATTTTTTTTTTACATCAGTCTGAAATTTAGTATGTTTTAGAGTATGTCTCTTTAACATCCCTCTAGCATATATCAATGGTAATCTTTTATTTTATGATTTAAAAGTCTCAAAAAATAATTTGATATGGAGTTGTAACTTGAAATTAAGTACACCTATTTTTTAAGTGATTAAAGTAAAAATAAAGCCAGTAGCTGGGTAGCTCTGCCTAGTTACCTTATTTTTGCAAATTTGACCAACTTACCGCTCCTGCGAAAAGAAATGAACGCCTCCTACTAAAAATCTAGTTTTTATAAAATGAAGGAAGATATGATAGATGAAATCTCTCTTATCAGCCCATTTAACTAAGTACACTTTGAGGGGAACAGACTTTCACAACTTTAAAGATAGTCTGTCTTGAATTACAAATGTTCTAAAAGATAAAACCTCCTTTATAATCATAGCTTCCATGCGAATGCTTCACTTCAAGACTACGGGGATCTCTGTATTGATGTCAGTTCCTACCATCATGAAGACCTATTTTTAAATGGCAAATCCCCCTGTGATGGACGGGTAAAATGTACGTTACAAAAACAGCTGTATGCTTGCTGCATGTGTACATGCGAGTAGGTGTTCTTTATATTATAAAAAATGATTTCATCCACCAGTTTTATATGAGATCTCTGTTTATTGCTGCTTCTAAGGGACTAGAGCAAAGTTTTATAGTATAAAAGGATTTATGAAACGTCCAGTTCTAACCAAATATTCATGATAACCGTGATATACGGTATTGTTTCCTTATACTACTTTAGTGATGTATGACGCTTTCCCTTATAAAATTGTAGCAGTAGCAGTATATGGCATCTGTTCCCAGTTGCTTCAGCTCAGGGGCATTACCACAATTTCTCTTGGCCTGGGCCTGAGTTAATCTTCTAATGGAGCCCCGGAAGAAGTTGCCTGTATGTAACCTGTTGCAATACACTTGGCCGCCAGATGTTCCCGAGGGAATGTTATTCTTAATTAAGAGAGTTTTATAGTAGACATATTTCTTGTTCTGAACGCAATTTTTATGAATAGGAAGGACCAGTGTGCCATTCTTAAATGGAAAAGACCTTGGAGCTCTGTTTGCAAGTAGTATTGTTGCCAAGTGCCTCCAGGCAGACTCCTCTCTAGCAACTTTTCTGTCTTAGAACTTAGGCCAACTGTAGCCGGAAAGAGCTGCTTGTTTTGTTTAAAAAAAATCTGACTAATGTGTATATTATTTAAACGGAAAAATAAGTAAAAATTTATAAATACAGTTTCTAAAAGTAATAATCTTGAATTACTTGGCGAAAATCAAGGTAAGCTTACCTAAGAATTATAGTTTTTTATGTCTTTTTTTGGGGAAGGGGAGACGCATACTATCTATGTATGATCGATATTGTGCATTTAACAGGTTACCAAACATCCTGAATTCCCAATTTAAATCCAGGTCTCATAAATTGCATGTAGTCTTTCACGTTTAAAGTGAGAGAACGACTCGTTCTGTAGCAAATTTATTGTAAAGATTTCCATGTTTCCTTTGCTGGGCATTTTCCAATTTTATACTCGCAAATGCCTGCCTCATATTGCAGCCAGTCGCCCTCTGGAGCTTTCTTGAATTCGTCTGAAAGCACTTCTGATGTTTATCTGTCGAAAATACTATGGAAAATTAAGAAAACATTTCTATTAGATGTAGAAATTTATCGGTCATTTCAGATGGCGCTTTTTAATCAAGTAACAAAGAGAGAGAGAGAGAGAGAGAGAGACACACACACACACACACACACACACAGATAAAAATTTGAAGCAACGCCAATATGCATAAACTGATCAAGTGGTGCAAAAAAAAAAATTAAATCAACATTAATTTCATTTGCGTATTTCAGTCTAAATATTATCCAATGTCAGGTAAGAAAGGATAAGTCGATTACTAGTTTGAAGGTGAAAGTGAAATAAAACAAGGCGCTTCCTAGTTAATGACGCTGTACAGTTTTTACGTAATGTGTCGTAGGGCGAAGTCGGTTCAGTGGTAGACCCTGGAAAGTACCACTGGACGCTTGGGAGTATTCAAGTTTTTTGTGTTCCAAGAAGAGAGTTGCAATCATCAAGAAGTCACTGAACCCGGGTAAAAGGCAAGGGACGGACATACGGTTAACTTCCTTATCTTTTCAAAAGGAGAGAAAAGAGAAACTTTTTTGGCAGCAGCAGATAATATTTTATTGCGAAGATCAGGCATTTTAAAATTGTGTTATTCATAATTGTGTGAAATAATAAGGAAAATTATCACTTTATGGGCTCAATCTGGGCGTCGAATTAAGGGGATGGTCCTTTAGAATCCTCTCATCGGCTCATTGGCAGTCTTGAGTAATTAACTCTTTCAGCATAAACAAGACAAAGTGAAATGTTAATAGCCATGAGGTCATTTAAAAGAAACATCACATTTCGGAAGATGGGCATTGAGGAGGAAATGATAGTAATGAGTATTATATAAAAAAATTCTGTCCTCTTACCGAGAAAGCTCTTTGTAAAATACGAAATCAGAAAATTGAGAATAATGATAACAAATGGATAAGTATATAAGAACAGACACTTATATATATACAACTATGAAAATGATGTAAGTCAGATATTCTTTAACAACGGATTATGGGGTTCTAAGGAGCTAATTGCCTCCTTGAAACTTGTGAGCATCGTCATTAAAAAGAAAAAAGTTAAAATTTATAATCCTACTTGACAAATTGCATCAACTACTTAAGAATACTTTGGGAATGAAATAAAAGTCTCTCCTCATCTCGTCATGAAGCTATAAAAGTTCGTCTATCAGGACATGAAATAAACTATGGCGATGTAGCACCGAACATAATGGCCCGGAAGAAAAGTGAACAAAATAGTCCGATGTTTTGAGAGGAAAGGAAGGATATTTTTTATCATGCTCTTCTTCTTTTCGTACCACTTCTTTTTCTTAGTACTGCCGCAGCTATTATTACATTTCCAAGTCTACTTCAGAAAATATGCTTAAATATCTGAATACGTTTTCAGTAGATACTCATATATTATAAAACTCAATGTACCTAAAACAAATAAACAAAAAAAAAAAAGCGCGAAGTAGTTCTTGGCGCTTAATCGTTGCGTCAGACGATACATATACCGGCATCTTCGACATCTTACCGCCAAACTTTTGACTTAGAAACCAATAAATGATTATTTTGTTCATATGACTAGCCTACCTTCACAAATTACCTCAAACTGCAAAAAGAATATAACTTACTCAAGTTGTTGTTTGCACGTCAGCACTGTAACGAAAATACGCAACTTCCCTTATACACAAATATGAAAAATAATACCTCCTACTTTGTATAAAATTAAGCAGCAATAAGCTTTTCTACCGGAAAATGCGATGTGAAACAGTGCCTAAAGGTGTTGCTGACAAAAAGATCGTCCAAAGGCAAAAGTTCACTAATTATCCAGGACTGAACAAACAACCCCTCGAGGGAATCAAGTCTCCAAATTAGAAAGAGTTTATCCTTAACTTGATGGTTTCCCTACAGATGAGAGCCAACTTTTAGCTAACTTAATTACATGTTCCTTCCATAGGAAGCAGCCCTGTCCTGTCAGAAAAACCGTCTTAAAATGGAAACCCCTTTGAAGACTAAGGGTTATTTACACATTCACTTAACCAGCTACTCATAGATAGTAAAAAACTATCCGAACCAATACATATATATGTCACGGGCAAAAAATTTATGAAATTACAAAAGGGGTAGTAAAGCCCAGCCACATGTGACCAATTTGGAGGTCAGGGGATACAAAAGAAGGGGTAGGGCATGGAGCTTTACTCCACAGCCTGATAAATTATGATGAAAGCGAACAGTAGAAGTAGGAGTCTATTCCTCAATCAGCATAGAAAACGAGTGCCATTACAATATGCACAATGCTAACCATACCTGAAGAGATAGACAATGTCACTTCTACGAGCAATACAATTTGAAGACATATAGCAAATGTATCCACTCAGAAGTACTCGATCATATAAGCGCAAGGCTTCTTTGTGGGTAACATCTTTTTTTTTTTTCTCTCTTTTTTTTCTTCTTCTTTGTCATCTAGAATAATACAGGTGAACTCATTCTGATAATTGTGTTGCTGTTGCTGAGACCCGAGTAATATTCAACAAAAATCTGGACAGGGACAGCAAATGTATCCACTCAGAAGTGCGCGATCATATAAACGCAACGCTTTTTTGTGGGTAACATCTTTTTATTTTTTTTTTTTTTCTTCTTTTCCTTCTTTTTTGTCATCTAGAATAATACGGGTGAACTCATTCCGATAATTGTGTTGCTGCTGTTGTTGCGGAGACCAGAGTAATACAACAAGAATCTAGACAGGGACAGCGTTGGGTGGTACTGGAATCAGGCGCTCTTGCATAATTTTCACATCATCAGCGGTGATTTGTCCCAACCTAAGCCTATTCGAGATGCATATTACAAAGGCAGTCACTCTCTATACTGATTGAAAAAAGACTCCTACTTCTACTTTTCGCTATCATCATAAATTTATCAGGTTGAGGAGTGAAGCACCACCCCCTACCCCCTCCTCTATATCCCCTGACCTCCATAGCTGCCAATTGTGGCTGGGCTTTACTGCCCCCTTTTGTGATTTAACTCTTTTTCCCCGTAATTTCGGTCCTCTTTTTGCAATAGCAACGTCCTATATCGAGAAAAATGTGGTAACAAAGGAATAGGGGTTATTTAGGTTTGACATATAGTTTTCTTAGGCATACGTGATTATGGTCAACTCAGCTCATTTACTGTATAATTATACAATATATATATATATATATATATATATATATATATATATATATATATATATATATATATATATATATATATATATATATATATATATATATATATATATATCGGAACCAGTAGGAGATAATGAAAGGCAGCAGTACCTAGCGCTTTCAGTATTTTTGATACACCTCACCAGGGTACAATATAAGAATGAAAAACAGCTTCGAAATTTCAGAGGTAGACATAAAAATGGAAAAAAGGTAAAATATAGAACAGCCAAACAGCCTAACCAAGAAGCAAATGGTCCACAGCCAAGAATTACACTTAAAGGATAAATGCAATAAATGGAAATGAAACTACTAAGCAGTCTTTTACATAGTTACTAAGTTTTCAATAATATATTTCGTAAGCCAGTTCTCTAGCCCTTAAACGCCGAGCCTCTATTTACAAAAACGTCTCCCGTATGCCGGCGGCGTTCGGTGAGTTAGCGCCGAAGCGGAAAAAAGGTTTTTCAAAAAATCGCAGCACGCTTACTTTTTAAGATTAAGAGTTTATTTTAGGCTCATTTTTTTGTCATTGCCTGAAGTTTAGTATACAACCATCAGAAATGAAAAAAAAATATCATTATCATATATAAATATTGGAATATATGACTGCGAAAAAAAAACTCTTATATAATTGTATACAAATCGCGCTGTAAGCACAACGGTTAAAGCTAATGAGTTAACTTTTTTTAGTTGTATTTTACACTAAATTGCGATGATTTTGGTGTATAACAAATTGTAAAACGATCAAAGCAACACAGAGAAAATATTATCACAAAATGATGCATGAATTCGTAACGCGCGGACGTAAAAAAGTTTTTTTTCAAAAATTCACCATAAATCGAAATATTGTGCTAGAGACTTTCCGTTTGTTGAAAAATGAAGCTAATTGCCTGAATATTACTAGACTGTAAGTGTTTTAGCTTACAATTGCAGTTTTCGACCATTTCGGTCGAGTTAAAGTTAACCGAAAGTCGAATTTTTTCTGTTTATCATGATTTATTTGAAAATATATCAAAAGTGATAAAAGCTACAACCAAGCGTTATTTTCTGTTGTATTGTACATGAGATTGCGCACATTTTCATATATAAAACTTTATGTAACGACTAATATAAAACGGTGCAAATATTACGACAACGAGACGAAAGAATTTCTGAGATGTTCGGCCGAGTTACCGCGCAGACGTAAGGAAAATGTTTTTTCAAAAATTCACCATAAATCGAAATATTGTGCTAGAGACTTCCAATTTATTGAAAAATGAAGGTAAACGATTGAATATTACTAGAATGTAAGAGTTTTAGCTTACAATTGCGTTTTTTGACCATTTCGGTCGAGTTAAAGTTGACCGAAGGTTGAAATTTTGGCAGTTATCGCGATTTATGTGAAAATATTTCAAAACTGATAAAAGCTACAACCATGAGCTATATTCTGTTGTATTCTACATGAAATTGCGCACATTTTCATATATAAAATTTTATGTAACGACTAATGTAAAACGATGCAAACATTACGACAACATGACGAAAGAATTTCTGAGATGTTCGGCCGAGTTACCGCGCGCAGACGTAAGGAAAAAATTTTTTTTTTCAGAAATTCACCATAAATCGAAATATTGTGCTAGAGACTTCCAGTTTGTTGCAAAACGAAGGTACATGATTAAATATTACTAGAATGTAAGAGTTTTAGCTTATAATTGCGTTTTTCGACCATTTCGGTCGAGTTAAAGTTGACTGAAGCTTGAAATTTTGGCAGTTATCGTGATTTATATGAAAATATTTCAAAACTGATAAAAGCTACAACCATGAGTTATTTTCTGTTGTATTCTAAATGAAATTGCGCACATTTCCATATATAAAACTTTATGTAACGACTAATATAAAACAGTGCAAACATTACGACAACGTGACGAAAGAATTTCTGGCGCGGACGTAAGGAAAAAGTTTTTTTCAAAAATTCACCATAAATCGAAATATTGTGCTAGAGACTTCCAATCGGTTTCAAAATTAAGGGAAATGATTGTATACTACTAGAATGTAAGAGTTTTAGCTTACAATTGCGTTTTTTGACCATTTCAGTCGAGTCAAATTTGACCAAAGCTTGAAATTTTGGCAGTTATCGTGATTTATATGAAAATATTTCAAAACTGATAAAAGCTACAAACCATGAGTTATTTTCTGGTGTACTGTACATGAAATTGCGCACATTTTCATATATAAAACTTTATGTAAAGGTTAATATAGAACAGTGCAAAAATTACGACAAAATGACGAAAGAATTTCTGAAATTTTCGGCCGAGTTACCGCGCGGGCGTAAGAAAAATTTTTTTCAAAAATTCACCATAAATCGAAATATTGTGCTAGAGACTTCCAATTTGTTGCAAAATGAAGGTACATGATTGAATATTACTAGAATGTAAGAGTTTTAGCTTACAATTGCGTTTTTCGACCATTTCGGTCGAGTCAAAGTTGACCGAAGGTTGAAATTTTTTGTCGTCGACGTACGGTATGTCCACTTAGCACCCAACAGACAATTTTAGTCGACATATGATACGTCCAGTAGGCGTTTAAGGGCTAGCTTATATTGTCCATTGCTAATATTAAACAGGGTACTTGACTTATGTTTTATTATGCTAGATTCTATAATGTTTCTTTTAATCATATCCCTACAAAATAAAATTTCCTTTGAATTTCCCCAATTAATTGCATGATCAGAATTGTTCATATGTAGAGAGAGGACACTCGATGTATTACCTACTCATACACAACATCTATGTTGATTTAATTTTGATGCCAACGGTTTACCACTTTGAGCAATATACTTTTTATTACAATCTCGACATGGAATTTCATATATGCAACCTGTTTGTAAATGGGGAGAGTTCTTTATCAAAATTGTTCTCACAGAATGAGTGTTACTAAAAACAACATTAACATTAAAATCTTTAAACATTTTTGGCAAAGAGAGAAACCTGTAGTCAAAAGGTAAAACAAGCAAATTACAGCGATTAAAAGTTTGCACATGGTCATATGCATAAAATCTTTTCTTAGCCTTTCTTAAAGCAGCATCGACTAAAAATGTCGGGTACTTCAATTTGAAAGCAATATCATAAATCTTTATAATCTCGTCTTCTAAAAATTCTGGACAACAAACTCTTAATGCTCTTAAAAACATTGAAGAGAATACAGAGAGTTTATCTTTCAAATGGTGATTCGAGTAAAAGTGAATGTAAGAACATACATTTGTAGGTTTCCTAAAAACTGAAAATTTAAATCTGTTGCCGTGTCTATGCACACTTACATCTAAAAAGGGTAAAATGGAATCTTTCTCTTCCTCAAATGTGAAACTTATAGAGGGAACTAAAGCATTTAATCTAAATAAAAATCGGTTTACATCCTCGCGTAACGGCCATACACAAAATATGTCATCGACATATCTAAACCAAAGAACATTCGCTGGTAAAATATTTGATAAAAGTTTCTTTTCGAAAAACTCCATGTAAATGTTGCTTAATAACGGCGACAAAGGGTTCCCCATCGCCATTCCAAAATTCTGCCCATAGAAATTTCCATTAAAAGTAAATTTACATTCCTTTATACACAGTTTTAGTAACTCTAAGATGGTGTCAGTTGGCAGAGCAAACTTATAGTTACCCAACTCATCGGCTAAAAAGTTATCAGACCGTCAACTGGAACCTTAGTGAATAGTAAAATTACAACAAAGCTAACCATTTTAAATTCGTAATTAATGTTAAAGCTTCTGAGACGGTTTACAAAATCCAAATTATTTTTTTACTGAAAACCCTGAAATTTTTCCCAAAAGAGGTGACAATTCACTGACAAGCCACTTTGACAAATTATAAGTTGATGACCCAGCAGAACTAATAATAGAATCTAGCATGATAAATCATAAGTCCAGTAGCCTGTTTAATATTAGCAATGGACAATATAAGCTAGATAACTGGCTTACGAAATGGATTGTTGAAAACTTAGTAACTATGTAAAAGACTGCTTAGTAGTTTCATATCCATTTACAGCATTTATCCTTTAAGTGTAATTCTTGGCTGTGGACCATTTGCTTCTTGGTTAGGCTGTTTGGCTGTTCTATATTTTACCTTTTTTCCGTTTTTATGTTTACCTTTGAAATTTCAATGCTGTTTTTCATTCTTATATTGTACCCTGATGAGGTGTATCAAAAATACACGAAAGCGCTAGGTACTGCTGCCTTTCATTATTTCCTGCTGGCTCCGGATATACAATCTTCACGTGTTACTTGTGATCATATAACATTATGGATGATAGGCGAATCTTCACCATATATTTGCTACCTTCAAGATCCTGCACCCTTCACTGGAGCCCTTCGTTGTTGCTTTTTGCTCCTCTCTCATCAGAGCCCACAAGCTAAAATTACAACTTAATTTTTTACTTATGTGTTTGAGTGAGCAAGTTATGTCAAAATCGTTTTTATCCAAGAAACATCGCTGCCTCTTCATTAAACCATTTGAAGAATATGAACGTCTTATACTGCAAAAGTACGTAGAAATAACAAAACTGGGTGTGGAACAAGCTTTCAGGAGCCTGATATCAAATAGATACAGTTTTAATCAAGCAATCCCCATGGAATGGAAGACTCAATTAGGCGATTATTGTTATCATAAGTTACGAAGCCAGTGCCGACGACTGGAGAATAAACTCGATCGTAAACTTAAACAGCTCATCAAGAACAGTGATTGGACTAAAGATGCAAATCCTCAGTTTGTTTGTAATCTATCGGATAAAGTGCTAGATGAAGTAACAAGAGCGGCTCTCGGTTATGGTATCAACTTCAGTATTTGTGACGAGAAAATGGACTGGGTAGGAATAGCCAAATCATTTTGTAATTTAGAAAAATTTGGATCGTTGTCTATTGAAGATTTCAACATTTGTAAGGGCATTGTTTATGGTGCATGTTCTTTTAAGTGTTATTCTAATTTTCCTGGAAGGTTTTTAAAGGCGTACAGTAACCCATGAAAAAGATGAAACGTTACACATTACGAAAGCAGATAAATCAAATGCTCTTGTGTTAATAAATAAAGGTGACTATGTAAATAAGATGTTAGTTTTGTTAAGTGACCAAGAAACGTATTCAGTTCTGAACCACAATCCGCTAGAGAAAGTTATTAGTAGGTTCAATAAAAAAACTTAAAACATTGTTAAGGGGAAAAGATGATTTAATTAAGAAATTTTGTGTTATATGTGCATCACTGCCCTACCTTTATGTACTTGTTAAAACTCACAAACAAAATAACCCTGTACGACCTATTATAAGTTCTGCTGGGTCATCAACTTATAATTTGTCAAAATGACTTGTCAGTGAATTGTCACCTCTTTTGGGAAAAATTTCAGAGTTTTCAGTAAAAAATAATTTGGATTTTGTAAACCGTCTCAGAAGCTGATTAATTAATTATGAATTTAAAATGGTTAGCTTTGATGTAATTTCACTATTCACTAAAGTTCCAGTTGACGATCTAATAACTTTTTAGCCGATGAGTTGGGTAACTATGAATTTGCTCTGCCAACTGACGCCATCTTAGAGTTACTAAAACTGTGTATAAAGGAATGTAAATTTACTTTTAATGGAAGTTTCTATGAGCAGAAGTTTAGTATGGCGATGGGGGAACCCTTTGTCGCCGCTTTTAACAACATTTACATGGAGTTTTCGAAAAAAGAAACTTTTATCAAATATTTTGCCAGCGAATATTCTTTGGTTTAGGTATGTCGATGACATATTTTGTGTATGGCCGTTATGTGAGGATGAAACCCGATTTTTATTTAGATTAAATGCTCTAGTTCCCTCTATAAATTTCACATTTGAGGAAGAGAAAGATTCCATTTTACCCTTTTTAGATGTAAGTGTGCATTGACACGGCAACAGATTTAAATTTTCAGTTTTTAGGAAACCTACAAATGTATGTTCTTACATTCACTTTTACTTGAATCACCATTTGAAAGATAAACTCTCTGTATTCTCTTCAATGTTTTTAAGAGCATTAAGAATTTGTTGTAGAGAATTTTTAGAACACGAGATTATAAAGATTTATTATATTGCTTTCAAATTGAAGTACCCGACATTTTTAGTCGATGCTGCTTTAAGAAAGGCTAAGAAAAGATTTTATGCATATGACCATGTACAAACTTTTGATCGTTGTAATTTGCTTGTTTTACCTTTTGACTACAAGTTTCTCTCTTTGCCAAAAATGTTTAAAGTTTTTAATGTTAATGTTGTTTTTAGTAACACTCAGTCTGTGATAAAGAACTCTCCCCATTTACAAACAGGTTGCATATATGAAATTCCATGTCGAGATTATAATAAAAAGTATATTGGTCAAAGTGGTAAACTGTTGGCATCAAGATTAAATCAACATAGATATTGTGTACGAGTAGGTAATACATCGAGTGCCCTCTTTCTACATATGAACAATTCTGATCATGCAATTAATTGGAAAAATTCAAAGGAAATTTTATTTTGTAGGGATATTATTAAAAGAAACATTATAGAATCTAGCATAATAAAACATAAGTCAAGTAGCCTGTTTAATATTAGCAATGGACAATATAAGCTAGATAACTGGCTTACGAAATGTATTATTGAAAACTTAATAACTATGTAAAAGACTGCTTAGTAGTTTCATTTCCATTTATAGCATTTATCCTTTAAGTGTAATTCTTGGCTGTGGACCATTTGCTTCTTGGTTAGGCTGTTTGGCTGTTCTATATTTTACCTTTTTTCCGTTTTTATGTTCACCTTTGAAATTTCGAAGCTGTTTTTCATTCTTATATTGTACCCTGATTAGGTGTGTCAAAAATACACAAAAGCGCTAGGTACAGTCAGGGAAAAGACTCCTTTTACCCCCTGCGTTCACTAGAGACGCTAAATGGCAACGCCGCTTTTGTTTATGTAGTAGAAACTGTTGAAAATATGAATGAATTCTGTCTCAAAGGCAAGCCTTATTGGTGGAGACGTTCCTTACCTCGTTAGTATATATTCGCTTGATTATTTCAAAAGAAACAAAATGACCTGACAAAGAAAAAAGTTTACGAACAAACTACAACGTGATTCATGGTTTTATACGTGA
>NC_089796.1:30247583-30267583 GCF_040412425.1 Macrobrachium rosenbergii | reverse complement strand
CAGATTTGGTGAAAGATGTTATTACAAACATCCCAAGATATGTCACAACTATGAGATTTATGGCAAATGTGCATATCCAGATGGCTATGAGGATGATTGCAGCGATCTACATCCAAAAATATGCAAAAACTTGAGAGAAGGAAAAGGATGTAGGTTCAACAAAAAATGTAGATGTATGCACCCTGTAGCCATGAGGAACAAAAATAAAAATCAAATTCATATCAAAAATGAAAGTAAAAATGAAACAAATAAAGAAAGGAACAAAGAACATGGGATGAAGCAAAAAGGCAAGCCAACACAACGTTATGAAATGTCAGCATCGCAATATGAGACATCAGCACCTAGGTACAGTGCAAGGAACAATCAATGTCTCTACAACGCCAGGGGATGGTACAGATATGGAGATAAATGCAGTTACAAACACAAAATTAATAAATATAAAGAAGGAAGATCAAATATATTGGAAAAGTTGGATTTTTTAATGTCCGAATTTCTGGAAATGAAGAAAAGAACAGCATATCAGAACAGGAAAGAGATGGAAAAATCCTTATCATTACCCATATTAGATAATGGGGATAACAAGCAAACCATCATAGTGATGAATGTGCAGGGTTTAATTTCTAGTAACTCAAAAAGAAAATTAGAATTCTTGGAAAAACTAACCCCAACTGAAAAATTAGATATAATAAATATAAGTGATACCAGGTATTCCCAAGAGACTGGTAATGATGATCAGATAAAGGGTTTCCAAACTTATAGATCAGATGGAAGAAATAGGAATCAAGGGGGAACCGCAATATATGGGAGAGACATAAATCAAGGGAAAATCTGCGAGAAATATAGTAACAGAATGTGAATTAATAGCAGTAGAATTTGAATCTGAAAAATTAGTGAACAACGTAATATACAGAGCCCCTAATACTAAAGAGTTTGACATAATAATAGACAAATTGGATGGTATATATAGAAATCACAAAGACTGGACTATACTCCTATCCAGAGACTTTAACTTTCCTTTCATAGATTGGAAAAAACAGATAGGAGAATGTGTTGTATTTATACAAATAAAAAAGAGAGTAATAGTAGCGCAGAAGATAAGAGGCAATTTGAAAAGCTATTAGATATACTACTAGAACATAACATTCAGCAAATAAATCACCTGCCAACAAGAAAGGAAAATATTTTAGACCTAGTATTTGTGAACGAGGTGAATTATGTAAAAAAAAAATAATAGTGTATAATATGAGTATTTCAGACCATAATGTCATAGAATTAACAGTCCATTCCACAGCAAGTGAAAACAGAGTTAAGCAAGAGATGAAAAAGTGGGAAGGATATGGAAAATACAATTTCTATAGTAAGAATATAAAATGGTCAGAAATAAATGAAGAATTAAACAAAGACTGGGAAAACATATTTTTAAGTGATAATATACAGGTAAATACAGATATATTATATAAAATATTAGAGAAAATAGTGGATAAATATATACAGAGAAAGAAAATAAACATCAGTCACACATGCCAAGAGACAGAAGGATCTTGTTCCAGAAAATCAGAAAGTGGAAAAAAGGTCTTGCAAAAGAAAAGAATGCATGGAAAGTGATGTAACTAAAAAGTAAGACAGAAAATGGAGAACAAAAGATTATAGAATCAAAAGAAAATGAAAAACGGGACTTAGAAGAAAAGACTCTACAAAACATCAAGCAAAACCCCAAAATATTTTACTCATATGCAAAAAAGATGAATAAAAGAAGAGTAGAAATAGGCCCTCTAAGAATTGAGGGGCAATTAATGAATGAAGAAAAGGAAATATGCAACATATTAGCAGAAAGATATAAGAGAGAATTTACACCTAGAATTGATAATGAAGCTAATGATATAGAAATAAGAGATGAAAATAGTGAATATTTATCAGACATAGATATTAATGAAGCTGATATTGTGCAGGCTATAAATGAAATTAAAAATGGATCAGCAGCCAGACCAGACGGCATCCCTGCCATTTTGTTAAAGAAAGTAGTTCATTCTATCACAAAGCCGCTTGCAATATTAGGAAGACAAAGTGTAGATACAGGCAAGATTCAAGATGAGCATAAATTAGCATATATTACCGACTATTTTCAAAAGTGGATCAAGACTAGAGGCCTGTGAGTCTAACATCACATATTATGAAAGTGTATGAAAGGGTATTTAAGAAAAATATAATCAAACATTTAATGAAAAATAGTTTGTTTAATATAGACAACATGGTTTTGTACCTGGAAAAGTACACAAACCCAACTGTTAGTCCACCATGAAAACAAAACATAAAAAATATGATAAACGAAAAAGATACAGATGTGGTTTATATTAGACTTTGCAAAAGCTTTTGACAAGGTCAGACCATAATATATTTGCAGGGTAAAAAAAAAAAATTAGAAAACTTAATAATTGTGGACAAAGTAGGAAGATGGATAAAAAATTTTTGCAAAACAGAAAACAGACAGTGATTGCAAATGATCAAATTGGATGAAAGCCTTGGTAATATCCAGTGCTAAAGAGAAAGGTACAGTGTTAGCTGCATTTGCTGTTGTTATTATGATTTTAGACATAGACAGTAATGTTAAGGACTCGGTAGTGGGAAGTTTCACCAATGACACAAGAATAAGTAGAGAAATTGCTTGTGATGAGGATAAGAATTCGCTACAAAGAAGACCTAAATAAAATATATAGAATGTGATTAGAGGTAAATAGGATGGTATTTAACTCTGATAAATTTGAATCAATAAATTATGGTGATAAAAAGGAATGTTTATATGCATATTAGGACCTAATAATGAGACAGTCACAAATAAGGAAGCAGTTAAAGATAATGGTGTGATGTTGAATAAATTTTGTGCAATTATCAAATACATAAGATACTAGGCAAATTGCAAGGCAAAAATGATTAAAAATGTTGTTATACGGCACTTCAAAACAAGAAATCAACACATGATTATGCTTTATAAAACGTATGTACGTAGTCCACATTGTTTTGTATATGAAAAAGTACCCAAACTACCAAAAGGATATTGCACAAAAGAGCGTGTACAAAGGTATTTAAGCTAGAATAGAAGAAGTTAAGGACCTTGACTACTGGGAAAAGCTACAATTCTTAAAATTATATAGTCTCAAAAGAGAAGAGAAACTTACATGATAGTGACAGGCAAGGAAACAGAGGAAAGGAATTTTTGAAAACATCATGGAGCTAAAAATATGAGAAAGAGCAAGCAGAGGTAATTATTAGTGTGCAAAACTATTCCAGGAAAATTAAGGAAAGACACAGGACATTAATCCACCACGCACCAGCATCGATAATGCAGCATCTACTCAATGCGCTACCAGCTCATCTGAGGAACATATCAGGAGTGAGCGTAGATGTGTTTAAGAATAAGCTTGACAAATATCTAAAATGCATCCCAGACCATCCAAGATTGGGAGATGCAAAATATACCGGAAGATGCATTTGCAATTCTCTGGTAGACATAAGAGGTGCCTCACACTGAGGGACCTGTGGCAACCTGAACGAACTGTAAGGTTTGTAAAGTCTCATTATCCAAGATACTAACTGAACTAAGGAAGAACAGCAAAAACATGTATACAAAAATATAATTTATTCAGTAGTCTAACATGGCAAATAGACTGGAATCAAAATAGGAATAAAATGGGAATATCATCATCCCAGAATTGTTATCCCAAAATAACCATGTAAAAATGTAACATAGTGCTATTAACGTCCACCAGTTGAGTCTCTACACAAAAGAGTCCAAATATATATATACGATATAGTCATGGTATAGTCACATATATATATTTATATTAACCTCTATTCAATACATCTCACAGGCAGTACACAAAGTCTTCCAGGAAAGCAGATATGATCACAAGGGAATCTCGTTCAAAAAAAAATAAATAAATAACACTAGGTCACACAAGTCTTGAACCAGGTTGGAACCTGAGAGCATGTCACTAAATAATAAACTAACATAAAGAGAACACTCACAAAAGAAAATCCCCCTTCATCTTCAAAACCCTCTGTGTTGCAAAACAATACCTGGAAACAATTCCCCAATCTGAAAAAGAAATACACACTGTTTTCCTAATGTGTGAATAGCAAGTTTTCTTAATGTGTGTGAATAGCAAGGAGAAGCTGGTTTACTTACAGGTCAATCATCTTTAATTTTACGTTCAGCTCTTCTTTTCAATATAAAGAGCCTGGGTCCGATCCTGTTTTGAGTCAGACACACACACACACACACACACACACAACTGATCGGGATGACACTTTGGCTTTAGAGGTTTTCAATTGAAAGTCTCTTAATCATGCCAAATTTAATTGAAATCCATTCAGCCATTCCGGAGATCCAGATATTGATTTTTTGGCGTTCAGATGTATTGAGGATAATATATCATGGGGATATATATATCTGTGGAACAATAATGGTAAATCAGCCACCAAAATTCAAGGATTTCTTGATGCTCAGGTACGGACTGCTCACAACATTAGAAGAGACTATATTTTTCTTAATGTGCGTGAATAGCAAGTGGTATTATAAGAAGCTGGCTGACTTGCAGTCAATCATCTTAATTTATATCGTTATATAGATATATATAATAAGAGCGTCAATAGTTAGAAATTTATACGACATATATAGCACACGCACATATACACACACACATATAATATATATATATATATATATATATATATATATATATATATATATATATATATATATATATATATATATATATATATATATATATATATATATATATATATATATATATATATATATATATATATATATATATATATATATATTTTGGATATATATATATATCAAATATAGGTCTTTCAATTGAAATATATAGGGTGCTATAGGTCATACAAGTCTTATATATTGGAATGATATAACTATATATAGGATATTACCTATATATATATATATATTATATATATCGAGTTTTATATATATATATATATTCCCGACTTAGCAATTTACCCAATGATAGCATGTCATTGGAATTATCCCTTTTGAGTGAATAAGATAGAAATAATGAATTTATATCATGTGATGGAAAGATATAAATTTCTGACTCGAACATCAGGATCGAACCCAGCGTCTTTCAATTGATAAACCAGTTGCTGCCAGGTTCAAGAAATCTTTTAGACTTGTATGGCTCAATGGTTTAGTGGTCAGCTGCTCTTTCAATTTGAAAGACCTGGGTTCGATTCCCGTCATTTTAGTATATAAATTCCCCTTTCTGTTCCACACATGCTTTCAAGTTCCAACTTCTTTTAGACTTGTATATATATATGGGCAGCATATATTGCCTTTCAATTGAAAGATATATATGATCCTGATGTGAGTCATATTTATATATATATATATATATATATATATATATATATATATATATATATATATATATATATATATATATATATATATATATATATATATATATATATATATATATATATATATATATATATATATATATATATATATATATATATATCGTTACGAAGTGATCAAGCACCTGGTTATTACACTAATAGGCCAACAAATCTGTTGTGCAAATGATAATACCAAAAGTTACCTCACATCGACCAGATACTTGAAACCTCATAACAAAGAGTCGACTGAATCACTAAAGGTACAATGATCCCATAAACTTACTTATCACTGGAGAAAATTCAATGTAACTTTATCAGGTTTTGGATGAGGTAACAATTATTAAGTTATATCCAGATTAATGGAATATGGGTTTCACTTCAACCAGCTCTGTAGCTATCTCTCTGGTTCTATTTTACCTAGATAAGTCTCAGGTGAACAAACAGATACATCACTTACCTTATACACACTCATTAATGTCTGTAAGTACTGGTAATCAAAATGAAACACTATGTTTTAAAAACTTTTAACAAACAGGTTTATTTCTAAGTTCAAAAATTATATGTAAAATTCACAATCTCAAAAGATTTACCATTAATGGACAATGGTGTAAGACTTAAGTATCTCTTAATCAAGTTTATTCACAAAACTTTGCTTTATCAAGAAAACAATCTGATTATGTAAGAATCAAACTATTAAATATCACTTAAGTGCCAAGCTTTTACCTGATTCAAGAATTACAAACAGTCACCAAATTATTACTGATTGAAATCCACATAACATTCTCCAAAAATCTCTATAACAGGTAGGCACTAACAAAATACTAAGAAATCACCAGCAAAACACGGCAACAATAAAATCACAATAATATTATAGAACAGACATATAAGAATGCGATACACAAAAATGAAAACACCACAATCACCAATAATGTGCTTAAAAATTACATCAATCTTTTATATAACTTTCCTTATAAAAAGAAAGGTTAGACTCACATCTTTCTAAGAATTATTCAAACACAACAATTCTCTTTTACCAAGAATATTAACAAAACTCAATATTCACCACATTACCTTTAGTAAACATTACACCAATATAAATCTCCTCTTCAACACTTGTACAAAATAATATTCCGGAACCCTTCTACAAAATTAACACACTCCTGGGGTGAGTTTAACAGAGCTTTTACAGACATGTCTGTTATTTCCCTTACATATAACGGGAGAGAGAGAGAGAGAGAGAGGGAGGTCTGCTTCTGCCTCTATTGCCCCTTGTCAGTAGACTAATCTGTCTTTAAGAAGACACTGGATTTTAAGTTTCATAGGCTGAGAATACACATAGGGTGTTCACAGAGAATACGCATGTATGAATACACCTACACACACATATACAAGGTATACTCGTACCACGATCGCGTCGAAGCAAAATCAACCATATATCTTATGATTGACACTTGCTGGTTCAAGGTTTCAAAATCTTTTGTCAGCCTGGGGCAGCTGGGCAAACATTAGATACAAAATGACAGCACTTATTTGCTATTTCGCTATCTCTCTTTCTTAGATTACGAACAGAATAGGCATAGACAGAGTTAATACAGATGTAATAAGCAATCAGTGATAAAAGCATAACTGTTAACTCGCCGATTGGGTGACAGCTCATCGATAACAAAAGTAAATGCTTTTCCCCTAAGCCACCTGAACAAACAGAAAAGCGAGCCTCCACTCTTTCTCTCGGCAGACAGGATGTAGCGACCTGACAAGCTTTTCAAAATATAATTTCAAAAGATTAAACAAAAGGGGAAAAATATCCCACAGAATCATAAGTTTACATAACACACAACATATCTGTAAGAAAAGACATTTTAAAATCACGTCTTCACAACAAATGACAAAGCTTGCAAGCAAAAAATAAAAAATTTTCACAGAGACATTATAAACAAAATTACAAAATGGTTATAAAAATTATATCCTTATAATATAATATATATATATATATATATATATATATATATATATATATATATATATATATATATATATATATATATATATATATATATATATATATATATATATATATATATATATATATATATATATATATATATATATATATATATATATATATATATATATATATATATATATATATATATATATATATATTTGTGTGTGTGTGTGTGTGTGTGTGTGTAAAAAACATTCTAACTACTGGAAATGATGTGGCCATTGAAAATAAATCTTGTCCAATGTTAATTAGCTCCGTGAACAAAATTTCTGTAGTCACTCGTTCTCAGTCTGCACTTGTTGACCTGTAGAGTCAACAGTAGACACAGATTTAAGTAGTTTAGACCGTAGTAGTAGCGTAGTTTTAGGGGATATTAGTACTGGTAAAGATAAATTGAACTGGACTGCTGAAGAGCTAATTAAAGCTCAGAAGAAGGACTTTGCAAATCTCCCTATTGAGGCAGGTGAGATCTGGGATTTGACAGCGTCTAAATTTAAGATTATTAATAATATATATTTTGTAAACGGTGAGCAGACCTTTAGAGGCTACTTATGAAAATTTTGAAATTACCAAACAAATAATGGTTCCTTTTGATTACAGGAGAGGTTTAATGTCGTTAGCCCATGAGAGTGACTTGGCAGGGCATTTTGCTATTCACAAGGCGACAGGAAAATTGCTTGCGGGATATTTTTGGGCCAAGTCGAAGGCAGACATCAAGAAATACATGAACAGTTGCGATGTCTGTCAACGGGTTGGCAAGCCTAAACAACTTATTCCGAAAGCATCATTGTTTCCCATCCCCTTTGTCTCTGAACCATTCAAGGAAGTCATCATAGACGCTGTGGGACCCTTGCCTCGTACTCGTAGCGGTAATGAATATATTTTTACCATTTTAGATAGGATGTCTCGTTATCCAGATGCTATAACGTTACATAGTATTAAGAGTGCTAAGATTGTGGAAGCATTAATTGAGTTCTTTATCAGGGTTTGGCATGCCGAAAATAATTCAGTCAGATTGTGGAACCAATTTTATTAGTAATTACTTTAGAGATAGAATGGCTGAATTAAATATTATGCACGTAACCTCTTCTCCATATCATCCAGAGAGTCAGGAAGCCTTGGAGAGGTTTCATCAGGCGTTGAAATCGATGATGAAAAAGTATTGCCTAAGTCATGGTTCGGAGTGGGACAGGGAGTTGCCATATTTGTTGTTTGCATTTCGATCAACACCAAGTCAATCCTTAGGTTTTTCACCCTTTAATTTGATTTTTGGTTACTGGTCGTGGTCCTCTTGATGTCGTTAAAGAATCATGGGAGGGAGGCGTCCCTAACATTAATTTGTTGGATTATGTATCGAAACTTGGGGACAAATTGACCAAGGCATGGAAGTTTGCCGGGGAAAATATGTTAAAACATCAAAAAAGGATGAAATTTTTCTTTGATAGCAAATCTAAGGAACGTCATTTCGCTGTAGGTGATAAGGTGTTTGTGCTTCTATCCATTCCTGGTAACCCTTTGAAGGCGTCTTTCTCTGGCCCTGGAAAATTCTGGAAAAAATTAATCCTGTGAATTATTTAGTAGAAACTCCCGAGATGAGGAAACCATCCCAACTATGCCACATAAATATGTTGAAGGCGTATAGGGAGCAGGATAGGGTGACCCCCATGGCTACAATGGGGACTATTGGGAAGTCTGCTAATAATAATAATAATGATTTTTTCTTTTCAGGGTTGAAGTTAATGAAGATAATTGTATTAATGAAGGTAATTGGCGCTCTAATAACAAAGGGTCATCAGCAAACTTCGGTGGTATGATTTCACATTTGAATAGTGATAAGCTGAAATCTTTAAAAGAGGTTAGTGAATAATTATAAACGTTTATTTTCTGATGTGCCAGGTCGAACGCCCGTTTTAGAGCATGATGTGGACGTGGGTAATGCCATTCCTGTTAAACACGTCCTTTACAGGTTAAATCCCTTCAAAAGTGAAGTAGTGGCGAAGGAAGTCGAGTACATGCTAAAACATGGCCTTATCGAACCAAGTAAGAGCCCTTGATCATCCCCGGTAGTTTTAGTTAAGAAACCTGATGGGGACTTTAGGTTATGTTTCGATTGTCGAAAGGTGAACGAGGTGACTAAGGCGGACTGTTATCCTTGGCCTCGTATAGAGGATTTTATTGACCATTTGGGAAAGTCCAAATATATCAGCAAATTTGATTTATTAAAAGGGAACTGACAGGTTCCTCTTTCCAAGCGTGCTGAAACCTTATCGGCCTTTGTAACACCGCAAGGCTTGTTTCAGGGCAAGGTGATGCCGTTTGGGATGGAAAATGCAGCAGCCACTTTCCAAAGATTAATAAATAGTTTGGTCTATGGTTTAGAAGGTTGTGATGATTGGGAGACGCATCTGAAAAGAATCAAGGCATTGTTTGAGGTGTTGAAAAAAAGCAGGTTTGGTGGTGAATTTGAAAAAGAGTGAGTTTGCCAAAGAGAAAGTTGTGTATTTAGGCCACGAGGTTGGTGGTGACAAGGTAATTCCCAAACAGGCCAATATTGAAGCTATAAAGAATATAGGTGTTCCTAAATGCCGTAGGGATGTCCGGAAGTTTCTTGGCTTGGTGGGTTATTACAGGCGTTTTGTCAAGAACTTTCTGGATGTCGCGGGACCTCTGACCTGTCTCTTGAAAAAGGAAGTGAAATTTGTTTGGTCCTCGGAAACTCAAAATGCTTTTGAGAAGTTGAAACAGGTGCTTATTTGTTTCTCTATTTTGAGAGCTCCGGATTTTGATGTTCCTTTTGCCACTGATCTGGGTGTTGGTGCAGTCCTTTTACAGGCTGACGAACAGGGGGTGTCTCATCCAGTTGCTTTCTTCTCTAAAAAGTTGCCATCTGTTGAACAGAGATATTCAGTGGTTGAGAAGGAGACACACTCATTAATCATTGCAACTAAACATTTTTCTGTTTATCTTTCGTCAACAGGTAAACCTATAAAAATTATGACCGATCATAACCCTCTAACTTTTGTCAGCAGGTATAAAAATAAGAATCAGAGGCGAATGTGTTGGAACCTCATTCTTCAAGAATGGAACCTGGAATTCACTGACATTCCAGGCAAGGATAACGTTATGGCTGATATTCTTTCACGCAGCATAGAATAAATACACTTGCTGAGGGCTTTGCAATCATAAAGTTAGTATCTGTATTGTTCCAGTTGATGTGTGTGTGCTGTTGATGTGAGTAGTTAGGTTTGTATTGGAATTAACTGACTATATAATGCGTATTAATGACCATTTACTTTACAGGAATCGTTCTTGTTATGAGATAGGAATGTTATAGTATTAAGCAAAGGTGAAGGGGAGTAATGGTATCTATTACTCAGGGTTTATTATTAGATTAGGGATTTTGAAGATTGATGGTGTGGTAGACTTCGTTATGGAAACAAGTGTAGGGGTTTAGGTTATCGTTATCGTATTGATAGCATATGATGATGCTATTGTTGGTATAACCACTCACTTGGGTACGATACGACTATGGTGGTGACTCTTGTAATTAAGGTATCACCTTATGAGGTGTTTTAGAGGCATTAATACGGTGACTTTGTACTTTCAGGCTTTAATACGCTTCACGAATTTTTGTGTGTTAGTGTGGCGCAGGGGAGATCCGTGTTGGTTTTCTCTGTTTCAGTCTAAATAAATGTGGGTACTGTATTTTCACTTTGAGGTGAACATTCACTTGTGTTAAGCACATTGATACACTGATTATTATAAAAACAATGGTGGTTTCGGGACACTCTTAATGACAGCGAGTGCAAAGAGTCACTGATTATAAGACAGTGAAGAGTGTAAATTAGTGTGGCAGTCTGTAACCTCAGAATCCCGGATGTGTCGGGTTATGAGCAATGTGAGGCTCATTGGTGTTTGCCATGTGCAATGGTGTGGTTTATGAAGAGGTTTTATGTAAAAACCTTTTGAAAATTTATGTTAGTACTTTGGGTACATTGTATTTGTTGTTGTTGTTGTTGTTGTTTTTGTTGTCATTGTTGTTATTGTGCCTCTTTCATTATTGTAAGCTCCCCTCTTCTCTTTTGAGCCTCATTTATGCATGGTGTGATATATTTTTACTTTACTTTTCTGTTATCTGGACCTTGTGCTATTCGGAACCTTTTTGCCTGGCTTGGTGGATGAAGGATATTACCATGACTTGCTTCTTGGTGGTTGCAGCTTCTGCTGCTGGATTTCCCCAGTCCTGGTCGTTTCGGCCGTAAGTCACTTAGGCCGTAACATCCAAAACAATGTAAGACGTTAAGTTTATGGTATTTATCGTTATGATTTTATGTTTTACGTACATCCCCAAGGGGCTGGTACTAAACACGGCGCCCATTTTGCACTCAAATGTGCTACGGCCTAAATGACTTACGGCCGAAATGACCCGAACTCGATTTCCCTTATCTTCAGAACTTGAAGAATTACACTGCATTACTGATATCTTCAAATTAGAAGTCCTCTTTGGATTATCAATCTGGAGGTCCTTCCAGATTCACCGCACCACCTCTGGTTCAGTTAGAAAGCCAGGGGGATCTCGCTCTCCCATGGTAAGGTTTTTATGCCTTTAAATTGTATCGATCATGGCTGTGGATTTGTTGTGGCTACTTGGTTGTTCCTGCGTTGGTTAACCACCTGTTATTCTACTCCAGATGTGGAGGATACCCTTATTCTTCAAGGAGAATATAAATAATTTATTTATTCAAGAAGCTAATAAGTGACAAGTTTATTTATAAGAAAATTAGTTTGTAACTTGTTAGGTTTTTCCTCCTTTGCGATTTCCTCCTCCTTTCTGGACCCCCTAATGTTTGGTTTTGAGTGTTTAATAACTATCTTGAGTGTAGGTGTATTTTGGATGATTATTATTATGAGTGAAAGTGATTCATTCTTGCACTTTATCAAGTTTTGTATGATTCCACCCTATTGTGGACTTCATATCGGTATTATATGGATACTTGAAGAGGAAATTTTGAGTAAATTTTGGTAACATTAAATGAGCCGTTGTAATATATATATGTATATATATATATATATATGTATATATATATATATATATATATATATATATATATATATATATATATATATATATATATATATATATATATATATATATATATATATATATATATATATATATATATATATATATATATATATATATATATATATATATATATATATATATATATATATATATATATATATATATATATGTCAGGCAACCAACGTAATTTTAAAGTAAATTTTCTTTGTTTTGCCTTTTGCACTGATGGCTTTAATTTTTCTATTGTTTGCAATTTTGTAAAACTAAGTTAGGTATTTTGCTGTTGGTTTTATGTTAATTTATATTTTGGTTAAATGTAGGGTTAATTTGTTTTGGTTGAAAAGCTTAAGTTTTTGTGGCGCCATCTATCGAGTGCAGTTTTGTGCGGCCTTCCTCAGTGTTTTGCTTCCTTGCCAAATTTGTAACTCTGTTTATTTTTTCTTTATGGTGACTGGGAGTGTTGTAAGGAGAGGTGACTTGTGGCTCTCCTAAAGTATTCTCGGGAGTCTACTTCAAGGCCGTTGAAGACTCTGGAGCTGCTGATCTGTCTGCTGTTGTGGATTATATATACATATCTTCCTATTGTGAAGATTTCGCTTGTTCTTGGTGAACAACAATCTGCCGGTATTGAGCTGCTTCTTAATGTGAAAGGCAGTTTTGTATATGGAGCTACATGTGGGAGTTTGACGTGCAACTGTGATTTAAGTGACCTACTGGCTTAATCTTGACGTTGGCAGTTGTGTGTGTAGATCTGGGCTCAAGAGCCTTTTTCGTCGATATATCCACTGTATCAGCACCAGAGTGGCCTTGTTGGAGCAAGTAGGGTGTCTTCTCTCAGGTAAGAGGAACATCTCTGTATATTTGGCGTGAGCTGTAGACTGAAGTGTTATTATCCACCAACTGTTTTTGAAGTGCAGTTCTTCTGATGAGAGTGACGTTCTGTGGCCGTATTTGTTGAGCGGTATATAGACTCATCTGCATTAGTACTGGTCTGTGTCAACGTACCAAAACATTGTGTCTTCAGCTACACCTTAAACTTGTGTAATTATAATCTTCAAGTGTGTGTTTTACGGTATATTTATTTGTTATGAAAACTGTCCAAGGTATAATGAGACTGAGTGTCATGAGTGTATAGATTAATATTAAGGTTTAGATTTTTATATCTTAGGTAGGATTATTATTTTTTTGTATGTCCTTCCACTTCTTTCCTTTCTATTTTAGCAATAGGTTAGCGTGGTGGGTAATTTTGGGTCCCTTATTAAGATTAAGATTTGGTTTCTTCACTATGAGTAGGGTTTAGCTTTAGTTATAGGTGACTCTTGGAGTTATTTGATGGTATTTTTGTACTTTATCAATTTATTACTTTTTGTGAGCCATCAGTGTTTGTGCATTTATTGTGTAATAAATATTGTGAAATTTTGCCTGTGTCTTTCTGGTTTTTCCTCACACCTACTGATTTGTTTTTGTCACTGGATTTGATATTAAAATAAAAGAACCCGTTACGGGCTTCCTCCTAGAGGGAGTACGTAACAAAATTCAATGACCGTGACAGGATCCAGGACAAAACACAATTGGTGGTGCGAGTTGTCAGACTGTGCTCTGGGTGAGATTAATCAATATTTATTTTTGTTGTGCCTCATCACCTTCCTTCTTTTCCTTTTCACTATGGCTGATGTAGAGTTTAACCCCGTTGAATATTTAGCTTCTGAGGATTGCGTTAGGTATTTGAGTGCTTTGACTAAAGAAAATTTGAAAGCTTGTGCTAGGTCGTTAGGCATTTCTTTAACAAATAGGGAATTGAAAAAGGATGTATATAAGTTAGTAAAGAATAGGCTGAGTGAGCTTAAACAAACTGCTGATGAATTAATTAGTGAAAGCATGAGTGAGTCTGATGTAGAAGGGGCTCCGGGATTGAGTCTTTTTCAGGATCCGCCCCACTGTGGAGTGATTTTTGAAGGGTACGGCAGTCTGCCTGATAATAGTCAGACTGAGCGGGTTCCTCAGACTGATAACGTTTGTCCGGCTGTTCCTACTCGTTCGGCCAAAGTGGAAAAAGAGCCACTAGTAAAGGATTTCCAGAGCATGGTGGAGCTAAAGAAGTTAGAGTTTGAGGAGTTGGAGAGAATCAGAGCACATGAAAGAGCAATGCTTGGCATGAAGTTAGAGTTGGCCAAGATCCAACAAGGTAAGGAGTTTGTGAGTACCCCCATCCATGAAGACATCGGGGAAAAGTTTAGTTTTGGGGATGCTCTAAAACTTGTACCTTGTTTTACTGAGGAGAACGTGCCTGAATTCTTTAAGGCTTTTGAAAGGGTTGCTTCAGGTTGTCTTGGCCTAGGAGGTCTGGACAGTGTTGATTCAATGTCGCTTGCTGGGCAAGGCTCAGAAGGTTTATAATGCCATAGAGGAGCAAGTATCTCGGGATTATGAGAAAGTGAAAGCTTTGATATTAAAAGCTTATGATTTGTTCCCGAGGCCTACAGGCAGAGGTTTAGGAATTTTAACAAAACCGCTGAACATGACTTTTGTGGAGTTTGCTCGTGTAAAGCAGGAGCATTTTGATGATTGGTTCAAGAGTCGCCAAGTAACTACTTTGGCGGCCTTGAAGGAATTGATATTGATTGAAGATTTTAAAAAATCGTGTGCTAAAGATTTAAGAGTGCATTTAGAAGACTTGAAGGTGACCTCTTTTCCCAGAATTGCTCAGTTGAGTGATGAATATATATTGACCCATAAGGTTGGTACTGAGAACTTTAGGGTAATTTCCTGTGGTCAAGGGTAACTGGGAGAGTAGAAAGAGAATGTTCTTTAACCAAAATAATTCTAATTTCCAGGGTCCTAATAATAATTCTAATTTCCAGGCTAACTCTAAAGCAAATTCCAATTTTCAGGTAAAAAATCAACCAAAAAGTAATCCTAGTGGTAATTTTGTAAATAGGAATTTTGCAAAAACTGATAATGCTCATTCTAGTCGTACTATAACTAGTGGTGTGGGAAGTAGTGGAACCTGTTATTGGTGTTTTGCTCGCCAGAGTTATCTACAGAGGCAGGCTACTAATCCCATTGCTTTGGTGAATCAAGTTAAGGCTTCTCAACATTCTATAGAGAACGAGGAAAATGGTAACAAAGGTAATAAAGAGAAAGATTCCCATATGACTGTCATTTAATAAGTATATTTGGCCAGGTAAGCTGAGATTTGAGAAGGAAGTTATAGATGTAAAATTTTTGAGGGACACAGGTGCTGCTCGATCTTTATTGTTGAGAAGTAGGTTACCTCTTAACGTGAAGATCGCTAACTATATTATTTTAAGTGGTTTTCCTGACACTGTTGTGTCGGCTCCTGTGGTTGAAGGAGAGATTGACATATCGGGTGTTGTAAAGAGTATTAATCTGGCCATTGTTGATAAACTACCTATTCCTGGGATAGATGGTATCCTAGGAAATGACTTATGTAATGTGGGGACGAGAATTGTTCCATTTTAACCTTAAATAAATTACCACACTGCTGTTGCTGTAGCTACTCGCTCCCAGAAAAAGAGGCGTAACCTCTTGATGGGCTGGAGTTACATTTAGACCCTGTACAAGTAGATGTAGCAGTAGGAAGGCTCGAGTCTGTAGGAAGTAGTGATAGTAGTAAGGTAGTTAGAGCATGGAATAGGGCTGATTTTATAAGAGCTCAGCATGATGAATTTGATGTGGAAATAACTGAGGGGGATGATGTTTCCATGTGTTTTGTATCAGAGAGGACTGTTGTGTAGATTAAGCCGTTCTGCTCTTATGGAATCCTCTGAGTACCATAAGCAGATTTTAGTTCCTAAACAATTCAGAGACGAATTGCTGCAGTCGGCTCATGAGGATCCTTTCTCGGGACATTTTGGGGTAACAAAAACTTTTAAGAGATTAACCAAGCTATTTTGGTGGCCTAATATGAGAAGGTGTATTAAGCAGTTCTTGCGAACTTGTGAGGCATTGCAGGTCATGGGTAAGCCCAATCAGGTATTGCGCAAGACTCGTTAAACCCATCCCTGCAATTGGTGAACCTTTGCAGAGATTGTCATTGATGTTGTTGGTCGGCCTTTACCTAGGAACCCAATCCAGGGATATATGTATTTATATTAACGGTGATGGATAGGCTTCTCAGTTTTCCCCAGAGGTTTCCCTCTTAGAAGTAACGTCAAAAGCTGTCATCTCTGGGAGAAGTTAGTAGAGATATTTTTTGTCGTTATGGGTTACCTTGTACCATTCAATCAGATCGCGGTACTAATTTTACTTCTAAGTACTTTCAGGACAGGTGTGCTGAACTGGCCATTCAGCACATCACCAGTGTCCCATACCATCCCGAAAGTCAAGGGGTTGTGGAAAGGTTCCACGAAACCTTAAAAAGTATAATTGGTAAGTACTGTTACGAACAGGAGAGTAGTTGGGATAAGGAATTACCTTATGCATTATTTGCCTTAAGAACTCACCCAAATGAATCTACTGGTGTTTCTCCTTTCAGATTGGTGTATGGTCATGAGGTTCGAGGTCTTTTGGAAGTGTTATTTGAAGTGTTGATTGGGGGACGAAAACAAATTCAAAATTTAAATATATTTTTATCTAATTTGAAAAATAAATTGAGTGGTGCCTGGAAGTTTTGCCCAGGATGATTTGCAGCTTCCCAGGCTAGTATGAAAATATTCCATGATACCGCAGGCAGTAAGTCGTTCTTTCGAATCTGGAGACCTGGTTCTGGTTTAGATATGGACCTGATGGTTTTCCTGAAACCAGATTTAAAGGTCCATGGAAGGTAATAAGAAAGGTGTCTGACCTTAATTATGAATTAGATTCTCCAGGTTCTACTAGAAAGAGTAGAATTTTTCACATTAATAGATTAAAGAAATGGCAAAAAGTGAAATCCAGATCTGCACAAATATTGTTTATGAAATACCATGTCCTCTAGCTACTGTATTTTCTGGGTTGAGTGATCCTGATAATGATGTTGATAACCATGTATCTGTAGAATTTAAAGCAATGTTGAGATTTTAATAAGGCTAATGTTTTGCTGGAGCATCTGGATGAAGTCCAGAAGAAAAGGCGTGTTATGTTTGATGAAGTCTTTTCCAAGTGTTTAGAGAGAGACTCAGGGCTTACTTCATGAAGCGAACATGATGTTGAAGTAGGTGATGCTCGTCCAGTAAAGCAGGCTCCTTGCAACCCAGACAGAAAAGCCAAAGTAGTTGAGAAGGAGGTGCAGTATATGCTGGACCATGATCTTATTCAACCCAGCTCAAGTCCGTGGAGTTCTCCTATAGTTCTGGTAAAGAAACCTGACGGTGACTATAGAATGTGTGTTGACTACCGTAGGGTTAATCAGGTAACCAAGAGTGACAGTTTCCCTCTTCCTCCGGATTGAAGATTTAATGGGCCGGATAAGGGAATGCCGTTTGTAACTAAATTAGACTTATTGAAAAGGTTACTGGCAAGGTGCCATTGTCTCCACAGGGCCCGTGAGATTTCGGCATTGTCACCCCAAATGGGTTGTATGAATGTAGGTGATGCCTTTTGGTTTGAAAAATGCAAGCTTATGCGTTCCAGCGCCTTATGAATAGGGTGATATGCGGGCTGGAAGTACGAAATATATATAGACGACTTGGTGGTATACAGTCAGGACTGGAAAGCCCATGTTGAAAGGTTAGAAAACTGTTTCAGGTTTTAGAAGGCTGGTTTTGTTGTAAATATCAATAAGTGTGAGTTTGGTAAGGCTGTAGTGACCTATCTTGGTCATGAGGTTGGTCTGGGGAAGGATGCTCCTAAACATGCTAATATTGAGGTTATAGCCAACCTTCCTCAACTGTGTAGTGTCCGTGGTGTCCGCAAAATTCTTGGCATGTTAGGGTATTGGGAGGTTCATGAGAAAATTTGCTGACATCGCCAACCTTTAACAATCTGTGAAAAGAACACTAAGTTTTTGTGGGTACAGAGTGTGGCGTTTCCTAATTTGAAATCGGTATTAGTCTCGGAGACAATTCTTAGCTCTCCCAATTTTAATAAACCTTTTGTTTTGGCTGTGGATGCCAGCTTGTGGGCATTGGAGAGTCCTGTTTCAGAGAGAGATGATAAGGGAAATGCACCCTGTATCTTACTTCAGTAAAAAGTTACTTCCGGCCGAAGAAGTACTCCACCATAGAAGGAAGCTTTGGCTCTGGTGAAGGCGTGTCCATTTTCCATTTGTTGTCTAGTTCTCTCCAGGTTGAGTGTTGACGGACCATAACCGCTGGTGTTCACTCGTAAGATGAAGGGAGCAAAATCAAGGATTCTGCGATGGGCACTTCTCAGCCTAGAGGAATATAACCTGAGGTCTTCCAACATATAAAAGTGGACAACAAGATCCCCGATGCACTTTCTAGGATGTGACGTGCTGGCTGTGATGCCGATCCTGATTTTCTAATTTCCTTTTCAGATGGTGTATAGGCTATTAATGTATTCTAATGTTGTTATTGCTTATTTTTGTGCAATCCCGGAGTTCCCTGTTTTTTTTTGTTCTTTTTTTTGAGCAGTTAGATTAAGTAGTCCTAGTGTGAGTGTTTTTGTTTGTCATGTTTACTTTACCTTATATTTTCGTATTAAGGTTTAAAAAAAAAATTCATTTTCCTGTTTAGTCAAATTAATTTTTTTTTTTTTGTTGGCGAGGAGAAGGTGTCAAGGCATTAACGTAATTTTAAAGTAAATTTTCTTTGTTTTGCCTTTTTGCACTGATGGCTTTAATTTTTCTATTGTTTGCAATTTTTGTAAAACTAAGTTAGGTATTTATTTGCTGTTGGTTTATGTTAATTTATATTTTAGTTAAATGTAAGGTTAATTTGCTTTTGGTTGAAAAAGCTTAAGTTTTTGTGGCGCCATCTGTGAGTGCAGTTTTAAGTGCGGCCTTCCTCAGTGTTTGCTTCCTTGCCAAATTTGTAACTCTGTTTATTTTTCTTTATAGTGACTGGGAGTGTTGTAAGGAGGTGACTTGTGGCTCTCTAAAGTATTCTCGAGGAGTCTAGTTCAAGGCCGTTGAACCTGGAGCTGCTGATCTGTCTGCTGTTGTGGATTATATATACATATCTTCCTATTGTGAAGATTTCTCGCTGTTCTTGGTAATTAACAATCCTTAAATATTGACCTTCTTAATGTGAAGAGCAGTTTTATGGAGCTACATGTGGGAGTTCGACGTCAACTGTGATTTAGTGACCTACTGGCCAATCTTCACGTTAGCGGTTGTTAGTGAATCTGATCTCGAGCCTTTTTCGTCGATATATCCACTGTATCAGCACCAGAGTGGCCTTGTTGGAGCAAGTAGGGTGTCTTCTCTCAGGTAAGAGGAACATCCTCTGCATATTTGGCGTGAGCTGTAGACTGAAGTGTTATTATCCACCAACTGTTTTTGGAAGTGCAGTTCTTCTGATGAGAGTGACGTTCTGTGGCAGTATTTGTTGAGCGGTATATAGACTCATCTGCATTAGTACT
>NC_089796.1:30237583-30242583 GCF_040412425.1 Macrobrachium rosenbergii | reverse complement strand
GTGTCTAACGAATGAGGCTGCTTTTTCCAGACATCTATCAATAATTAAGGCTCACGACCGAACTTCAAATAATACGGAGAGTATCCGTTACTGGAATAGAGGTGTCGCATTATAGACAAATGTTAGCTCTGAATATAACGGGGCCATTTCCCTTCACTCTGAGTTCTTAATAAACCAAAATAGTTCTGTTCTTTCACCATTCCATTCCCTAGGGATGCGGAACGTTCTAGTCTTATGAATGCTAATTTCTTGCAAATTTCCTTGACCACAGTACTTTCAAAATTCCTTCCCTGGTCGCTATGCAACGTATCAGGAACTCCAAATTTATAAAATATGTCCTCTATCAATAATTTTGCGACCGTCAAAGCTTTTTGATTCTTAGTTGGAAAAGCCCACACAAATTTGCTAAAATGATCAATGACAACTAAAATGTGCTCCATTCCACAACTCGACTTTTCGACAGAGCAAAAATCCATTGCAAGTAGTTCAAGTGGTCTAACAGTGGTGATATTTACGGGTAAAGTCTTTGAAAGTGGCGTTTCGGGCTTGGTCATTAAGCAAATCTTACATTTCATTATGTAATCACGGATGAAACCTCTCATTCCTGGCCAGAAAACTCTGCTCTCCAATAATTTCCAAGTTCTTTCCAACACCCTGGTATTGACAAATCATGTGCATTTTCATGCAGCATCGACACGCAGTTCCACCGGTAATGCCACTGTATCGATAACTTCCCACGAAATCATCATCCACTTTGTATAGAACACCATCAATTAATAGCAAATTTTCTTTCTCTTTTTTCCATTGTTTTATCTCCTCCAAAATTGAAGGTTCTTCAACGTCCTCCGTCCTCCCTTCCAAGTATTTCCTTAATGATCCAATAACTGGGCAGGATTTTTGTTTGTTTTCTAGATCCTGCCACTCTAACCAAGTCTTTAGCTCTATAGCTCTAATAACTTCATCATATTCATTGAGGTTCTAACCATTCATCTCCTACGCCCTCCGTTTTCAATTTGTCCTAGTCTGTCGAGACAGTATATCAGCTCGGCTATTTTCTCTCCCAGGTTTAAATCTGATTTCTAAATTGAACATCTCCAAATCAGCAACCCACCTTTGCTCTGTATTATCAAGCTTCGCTGAGGATAAGTGACTCAGAGGACCATTGTCAGTAAACACAAGGCATTTGCTCCTATCAAATAATTCTTAAATTTGTCAACCACATCCCATTTTAGCGCGCATAGTTCAAGCTTTCTAGAACTATAGTTTCTCATATATAACTCGTCGGGTTTTAGTGACCTGCTCACAAATGCAACTGGGTGTAAATCCTTCCACCGTATTGCGTGCTTTAGCACCTAGCCCATCGAAACTAGCATCAATTTCTAACACGAACTCTT
This sequence comes from Macrobrachium rosenbergii, assembly GCF_040412425.1. Lineage (NCBI taxonomy): Eukaryota > Metazoa > Arthropoda > Malacostraca > Decapoda > Palaemonidae > Macrobrachium > Macrobrachium rosenbergii. The sequence continues at coordinate 30,241,189 of NC_089796.1, read as the reverse complement.
TCCCAAACACAACACCTTGCAACACAGGGGCTTTCGTTAATGCAGATTTTAGGTTTACAAATGACTCTTCTTCATCTTCTCCCCACTTCCCTACAACTTTTTCTGATGATTTGACCCTTGTTCCACTTAAAAGTCTATTCAATGGTTTGGCAATTTGTGCAAAGTTCTTTACAAAGCATCGACAAAAAGTGCAAAATCCTCGAAATTGTCACATCTTTTACCGTTTCAGGTCTTTTCCATTCACTGATGGCTTTATTTCTCTGGATCTGGACTCATTCCTCCTTACTTACTATATCTAAATATCTCACTGATGTTTGCAGAAAAAAACACTTAGAGGTTTTAACTTTATGCCATACAGCACCTTTCCAATAGCTGCTTAACTCTCTAAATGTTCTTCTATGGTTTAGAAAACAAAATCAGGTCATCTAAATAAATTATCAAAACTCAGAAAACTAAAATCCCTAGGATATTTTCCATGCACCTTTGGAACGTGGCCGGGCTGTTTGTCAGCCCCATAGGCACCTACGATATTGAAAAATGACCCCAAGGGACAGAAAAGGCTGTCTTTGGCCTGTCGTCCTCTTTCCTTAATATCTGAGTGATAACCTTGAGCTAAATCAAAAGTTGAAAAGAATTTGGCACCTTCCAATGCATCCATAGTCTCTTGAATCCTGGGCAACGGAAAGGCATCTTTTATGATTTTCTTATTTAGTTGTCTGTAATCAATGCATAGTCTAAGACCGCCGCCTCGCTTCCTAACTAGAACTATTGGAGCAGCATATGGACTTTTGCTCTCTTCTGTTACGCCCCTCTCTTTTAAATCTTGTAATAACAATTTAGCTTCAGGAATTACAGTAGAGCTGGTGCTATTCGTCTGTAAGAGCAATTTAACAGGTGTCTCATCAGATAATCTTATTTCATGTTCCCACCTCTTATTAATCTAGATCCAGAATCATCAGTCTCAAAAGCAGTCTCTATATTCGTAAATGAGTTTGTCAATTCTTCAAGCTCAGGTTCTACTAGTTCATTTTCATTCACCTTTATACTTTAATCTCCTAAATTCCCGTCTACTTTCCTTTGATGAGTAATTATACTCTGAAGAATTTTGAATTTTTGTTGTTCTCTACTACAGTTTTGATAGTTTTTCAGTTACTATATCAGTGTCACAACCAGTTAGCGACACTTATATACCCTACACCTGATACACGAGTAAATCCTGGTATCACCTTCAATCCTGGCTGTAACCCATTTATTTCTTCATTCTCAATGTCTTCTATCATTATATATTCTTTAGGTACATTCTGTTCTCTACAAAAATTTTGACCATTTTCTTACTCAATTTTGGCACCCTCCTATTCTGCTGGTCGAAACATACCGCATATCCTAAATCCTCTGATAACCATAACCTTGAATTATGCTCAACCATTCGCATACAGCAATCCAAACTGCTTACTCTCCACTTCACTAAATTCCGCAGTTTGCTTACGTTCTGAACCAAAACTCTATTCACCCCATTTCTCAAAGACAGTTGTTAGAACATTCATACCTAACAAACAGTCTTGTTTAGTTGTTTTTCCTAATCCCGAAATTCCGCCTTCAGATTCCTTTATATAAAACACGCAGTTTTTAATCACTAATCCATTGACGCAAATGTCAGTAACAACGTGCCCAACAATACCTATTTCATTTCCATTCATATCGAATATAGTTGTAACATCTTTCCTTAACTCGACCAGTTGTTTCAGATGTTTTTCAAACCAATTTCTTGACAGCAGACTGGAATTCACACCCGAACCAAGCCCAACAACACTTTTTCCCATTGTTTAAACTTCTAGTTTTTAAGTCTTACCTCTCTATTTAACTTATGTGACATCACTTTGTGTATCAATATGTCCTGGGCTTTTGGGCTGTACAGTACAATTCCCAATGGGAGTTTCTTCACGTCCCACATTTTGAACAAAACTTGCAAGTGTTACTAACAAGCCGGACGTTCTTTTCTTTAACGACCAATACTTTACATCTTCCTGCTTTGAACCAGTTCCTTCGTTTTCCTAATGTCCTTATCACCTCGTATTTCATTACCGTCTCTCATTTATTGGCTTATTTCTCCTGAGCAACATCTACTTTAATATACCCAACTTTCCCACCCAGAGACAACATACATTCGACATTGTTACTTTAACTTCCCTTTGATGTAAAATTCGACCTTCATCCCTATCAACTCCACCAACGTTACTTGTATTACCACCTTTGCCTAATTTGATAGTTCCTGTATAATCGTACTGGTTGCTAATTCCACAATTCTGAGATACATGCCCCGATTCCCCACATTTCCAGCATTTTCCCTTAAAGGTATTCTGAAAAACTTCATTCCTATTGATCACCTTTTTGTTATACAACGGTTCCTCATTCAACTTCTCTAAATTTAATTTCAACCGATTTCGTGCAAATCGCCCAGCTTCCTCTAGGTCGAAATTCTTCCTTCATCCATTCTTTGTTTAATTCGCAGCAACTATGCGATCTCTTAGTCCTCTAGCAAAAATTGCACACTTACTTTTTTCCCCTTTCACCTGCATGCATTTTATCTTGCTTCAGATCTTCATCTAATTCGTTTATCCTATCAGCAAATGCCCATACATCTTCATCTATCCCCTGCTTAGTGCTCCACGCTTCCCTACGCTTTTTCAAATTCATCAGATTCATGACAGGCGTCCACATTAACTTCTCTCCAGTTCAACGAAGAGACTACGGTTTTGACATCTGAATTATCGTTAAAAGCAGGTTCAGCTAAATTATCCATTGCAAACAGCACCGCCTTACTACCTGTCAGACCCTAACTGTTCAGCACAATATCTTGCCCTCTTTACCCAATTCTTTATTGTAGCCTATGTCTGTTGCAATTCCGACCTGATAATATGCTCAGTTTAGGAACCTCACGAAAAATCTGGACACGAATCTCCTCATGTTCCTCATTAATATTACCATCCCTTTCGGATAACACCATTCTTTATTCTAATCTTCTCATACTGATTCCTTAATCTCTCAACATCTTCCTCCGAAGCAGAATTTTTCCCTCAAAGTGGAATCAACATCATACAATATTACCTCAGTAAGTTTTTTCTTCATCAAATTGATTCGACCGCTTTCATTCCTCCTACCTACAATCATAATAACATAATCCGGTCTATATTCCTGTTTTTTCAACATCTGATGCAACTTATCTTGGTTGCTCTTTAAAACCGTAATCAGTTCACTTATCCGACCTATTACCATGACTTTTTGCTTCATACTTCACTACTATCGTATAATCTGCAAACGCTCTATTCCCGCTGTGGTTATCTATGACCCCTCTTCAACAGTAATTCTTTGCAGTAGAACTGATTATTATTTGCTTTTAAACGAGATGTTTTAGTCATATCTGCTATGTCCCTGCATCAGAAAGTCCACAATCCAAATCTTCTCTATGTACCTCAGCTCGAATTGCACCTTTCCCTAAATTGCCATTGAACTGAAACTGTGGCTTTCGTTCTTCTTCCCTGTCACATAACTAAGCACTTCAAGACTTTCGTCATCCCATGACTCCCTTTCACTTAAATCCAACCAATA
>NC_089796.1:30175083-30230083 GCF_040412425.1 Macrobrachium rosenbergii | reverse complement strand
CCTATCACTAGGAAGCATTCACATGACTTATGTATGATCCACAAGCAAACAGCACGTCGAATGGCAACAAAAACTTTTGCTTCAACACATCACGAGTGCTCTACTTTGTGTGGAGTGCCTTTCCTTTCCATACAGTTGATTTTAAGGTCCATTACCATACAGTTCTCAGGAACTCCTGTGCATATTAGTGCCATCACCACTCTATACCTGTACTGTTAGGTATCGAGTGCCAACACCCAGCGTGTCTCATCACACTTGCACCATTTTACATGTTTCACCTCCATGTCCATGAGTGCCACCGCTCTCACCCTTCAGGACCTCTCACCTTAAGGGTAGCCTTGTCCGACACCCCATGCAACAGTACCATCCTTATTAAGGGGCACTCCCATTCCAGCCATAAGTGTCACCATTCCTAAGGGACACTTCCATTCAAGTGGAGCCTTCTAAAGCCCTCTTCCTTATTTTAAATACCCTCTGCCAGTTCAGAGTGCCATTTCCATTCCATGCAATTGTTCATGTGGCCATCCTAAGATTTTAACATTTCTGGGGAAGGTCAAATCCTGCTCTAAGCATTAGGAAGATGTCTGCAGTTGAGGAAATCAAGACCTTCACAGAGGCAGGGAAACTTCTAGGACTGAGGGCGACAGATTTGACCAGTTGTGTTCAAGCCCAGCTCGATGCTGTTAGGAAAGAAAGAAATGACAGGGAGGAAAAGGAGTGCCAGCATGAACTAGCCTTGGCACAAGAGAAGAAGGAGTGCCAGCATGAACTAGCTTTGGCACAAGAAAAGGAGAAGCATGCAGAAAAGCTCTCAGAGAGAATAAAGCAGCAACAGCATGAGCTAGCCTTGGCATAACAGAAGGAAAGGGAGCAACAATATTAATTAGCCTTGAAGGAGAAGGAGGCCAAGATTGAACAAGCCAAACAGAAGAGAGCCATGGTACTAGCCCAACACCGAGCCAAAAATCCTGCCCCAGTCTCCACGCCTTTTATCAATATCAGCCACCGCATGCCTAAATGGAACAAGGAAGAGCCAAAAGCATGGCTGGACCATGTGAAGGCCGACTTTTCTGAGCAACCCGACTGACACTGAGAAGGGCATGATTCTTGCAAAACACATGACTAGAAAGGGTCAGGACGCCTTCAATTCATTAGAAAATGGCGACAATGGAAACCTTGAAGTGGTCAAACAGGTTGTAGCTATCGCATATGAGATTACACCCGAGCACTAGAGGCAAAGATGGTGAGGTCTTCCCATAGAGATTGGTCAAACATGGGCTGACTGGTCCTATAAAAAGATTCATGCCTTAAGCTGGTGGATCGACATGTTGGAGTGCAAAGAGTTCGAGGATATATTGAATCGAATGCAGCTTGACGACTTCCTCTATTACGCTCCCAAACCTTTGGGCCTGTACAATGGCGAGAAGCAGCCAAAACTATTTGCTGAGTGCTGCCGCCTAGCTGATGCACATGAGACATACCACCCAGCCTCCAGCACTTCAAATAAGCACATAGTTCCTCCTGATCCCACTGCCTTGGCAGTCCGACCAAGAACCGGACCATATGCTAATCCCCCTGTAAGCACTAATTGTAACAAGGTAGGGCATTTAGAGTCCCTGTGCAAAGCTAAAGGGGGATCCATGTCATAGCCACCCTCCAATCAGAACTCCCAGCCTACTCACATCGTAACCACTCCTTGTAGAGATTACAGTAAGGTTTATTGCCATGCATGTAAGAAATACTGGCATTCCTCGAATTTCAATGATTGTCTCAGAAATAAAAATCCCACAATTATTGCTATAGCAGTCACACATTCACCATCTTTAGGACTCCCAACTCCAGACCCTATTTATGTTGCACCTCCTTGAGGTGGTTGTTGCACTAAACAGGTCTCAGCTTTTGAAGACAGTGGTACTCAAATCTCCCTCGTAAGGTGAGCAAAGGTATGAGGCCATTATTCAAGAAAACAAGCCTGTAACTTTTGAAGGCATTAATAATTGGAGGCTGACTCTTCAGAATGTCTAATTGAGGGTCACTAGACCACACAAAAGTAGGATTTGTATGGTTAGAGTAGTCAACCATATTCCTGGAGGCTATGTCCTCCTCTTAGGATAGGGGCCCCCTCCTCAGCCCCTCCCCAGGTCAGTTAAGGGTCCTCCATCAGCCACTGATGTTACTTCCAGCCCTGCCATTAAGCCATAGCCAGTACCTATGCATGGCTAGAGTAGTGCTCTGACCAGCCCGGTTGTTGAGCCCCCCCACAGAGCCAGATTCTGGTTCTTTTCAAAGTGCACAAACTTGGGCACCCTACACTCTTGGTCCTGAGGCTGTTGACGTCCCCCCTCCAAATCCAGTGCCTTGGCCTGCCTTAGTGCCAGCGCCCACTCACGATCCCAATCTCTCTTCAGGAGATCCCAATCTGGCCCCCTCTCGTCTACCAGCGTAGCACCACTACCATTGTCCGGCAGAGAGCCAGCCCGAAGTTCGGTAGGGTCTCTTTTGGATTCCCTGACCTCAGCAGAAGCTCTTCCCCTGGCACGGCCTTGCAACATAGGCCTGAGTTGGTCCTTGTGACCCTTTGAGCCCCTCGCACATACATCCACTTCTTCTTCCTCACAGTCCCCAGTAGACAAGCCTCTGGTGGACGAATCTATGCAAGAAGTCCTGTTCAAGCTGGTCACTGATGTGGTGTCTGTGCAACAAAGGCTAGTAGAACAAGTTGGCTGCACCACTGTCCAGGTTGCTGCAGCAGCTGGGCAAGTAGCCAACCCACTGCCTGTTTCGCCAGATGATGGAACATCCATAGTCACTCCAGGTCTAAGTCCCAAAGGTAATGATATTGTGGGCTCAGACCTGGCCCCAGGGTTTTCTCAACCTCCTCTGGAGCCACGTGCCCAGGTTCCAGCCAGTAGACCTGAGCCTAAGGTGGAAAGGAAAGCAATGAGGAAAAAGAGTAGGGAGCGTAGAAAGTTCAGGTAGTTACTAGAGCCGCCACGCTCTTATGGAATTCGTATCATATAGCTGTAACAGTGCCTGATCTTAATAGAGCAGTCCTAACCCCTGATCCAGAAAGGATGTCTAGGGTTGTCTCCTACCTTAATCAGTATTGTTGTATTGAGAAAATTTATTTTGTACTTCGCTAAGTCTGGTCTTTAGTCCAACAAGCTGAAGAGCATACCTTAGCCTGCTTAGCATTTCTGTTGCATTCCCTTTTACATCTTGTAGTATTTTTTAATGATTGTATTCTCTTTCAGCATGTATCATAGAGTATCTAGTCCCTGGGTATCTCAATACTATTACCTATATTTACCTGTGATTAGCTCATTGCCACTTGATATGGTCCTGCAGTAGCTTGAGTCTGTGTATCATCAGTAGCAGTGTGCAACTTGAATCCTAAATTAGGCTAAGATCACCTTTGACTGTCGTCAGATAAACAAATGGAAAGTTAAACAATGCAGATGCCAGGAGGTGAAAAAGTGTTAGGGACATGAAGTTAAGTTAGCTAGCAAGCTCACTCCTCCTCAGGGGATAAGTTAGGGTTATATCTCAGACTATTTCCATTGGCATAGACAAGGATCCATCAGGGGGAAGTACCTAACATAACCAATACCAGCGACTCATTAGTGCAGACCTTCTCGCCCGAAAGGGAGTGGAATATCTACTTAAAGGAGGAGCTTTTAAGAAAATTGCTGCCAGATTGCTTGCTAACTTTTAAGAATCTTATGGGGAAAATGCCAGGCGGTAGGGGTACAGGCAGGCCCACAAGCCTTGGAGTGAGAGGAGAGTTTTAGCAATTATCATTCACAACCCTCTTTAAGGGTTGGGCTTTATGTGTCCTCAAAGGAACACACCTGGGGTAGGTAGCTATTTTTATCTTAATCTCCAAATTTAATTAAGCTCCTGACTGAGTTAAAACACTTGATGGCCTTAGACCTCCTTCCTTAATTATTCCTTAATTAATTGATAAAACGAGGCCTTGTAAGGTGAGGGTGACCTTTATCTTGAGTTCAGTTCAGTTTAATTCAGTCAACTTTCAACCTTGGGTAACTTCAGCCCGATTGAGCGCCGAGCCGTGGGCTGTGCAACTCACCTTTCTCACACTGGATTGATAACCTCAATGTAATGTCAAACAGGGACCTATGTGTGATCCACCAGCAGACTCCTTAAGGTGCGTATCAATTCTCATTGTGGCATAAGCTTCCGTACTGTAGCAGAATTTCAAACCCAGAACATTCCAAAATTAGAAATCACTCCAAAACACATATTGATAATAAAGGCTTCTGCATTTTAGGCCATGCCACCAACCCTCAAGAACTTGTTATTCTGGAATTACTTTTTATTAAACAGCTTGTTCCCTCGTTAAACACATACGTCTAAAACCTGAGGCCCCCTCCTCTATTTGTCTTGACTTGTCTTGGAAAATTTATGTTTATGTTTGGTTTAACGCTTTAGGTTTTAGGTCGGTTCTTAATCTTTTGTTCTGTAATTTTGTTCACTGCTATTTTCATTTTTAGCTTGCTGTATATTCTGTTAACTTTCATTTTAATACAGAGATTTTTAAAATTTTGTTCATTCCTTTAATTTTAATATTGTGTATATTTCTGAATATTTTTAAGAATGATTTTGAGCTTTTTCAAGTTTAATTTTTAGTTTTAGCTTTTAATAATTTTTGAAGTAATTTTATGTTTCATTACAACAGCCCTGACGATGCAATTAAATGGACAATTAGGTGAAAACGTTGGATTAAAGAAAGTTTATACATCTCAATGTGTCCTCTTCCCTTTATTGATGTTTATATAATATGAGATATATATATATATATATATATATCCATATATATATATATATATATATATATATATATATATATTTTTATATATATATATATATGTATGTATGTATATATATCGCAGAATGAAACGTTTGTATGTGAACAAAAGAAAAAAAAAAGAAAAAAACAGCAGAATAATATTTTAAACAAATGCCGAAAACGGGGATTTTCAATGCTTACTCAGGGAAGCAGTTAACCCTTACACTGAGATAACAAAGCACCCACAGATAGCAGCCTGGATATCTCAAAAAAAAAAAAAAAAAAAAAATACCAAAATATCCTGCATAAAAACTCGGGTATCAGTTTCACAGCAGCAATGTTAGGGCTAAGTACGTTTAATTATGTAGTGCTTCCAATTATACGACACATATATGTGTGTGTGTGTGTGTGTGTGTACGTATATCCAGAATATTTAATTATTTATCGTTACGACAAAATATCCACGCGAAATTGTTATTTCATCAAAGTGATGAAAAGAAAAATGCGACGGGCTTAAGCTACAAATTATTTCGTGAGCACTAAAAGAAATTACGAGTTACGTTCAGGAAAGTCTATTCATCAGGTGCTGTATTTTAAACTTCCATGAAAGACAAGTAAAAAAAGGGAGTAGTAAGTAAAAGTAATAACTGCAAAATTAGCGATTTCAAGGATATCCACAGATCGCATTCGGTCATGTTCCAAGAAGCAAGACACTTCTAAAATTTTAGAGACCTTGGCAAATGACACCATAGTTCGTGTTCGGATATTTGAACCATCGGACCCTCGACTGTAGCATCGTTCTGGGAGGTCGACGTTTAACAGGAGTTGGCTAAGTAATCCGTTTTTACCTCAGGGGTGGCGTATTCAATTCCTCCTTAATTTACCGTAGTGTAATTGGGCTTGTTGTGATTTTTTTACAAAAAAGCCTCTTATCATGCGACTAGACAACAGTAACTGTTGGCGCTTGAGATTTCTATCGATTGTTGTCATTTCGTTGGTCACGTTATAACAAACCCCGGAATTCTGCAAGGTAACAGAGGAACTTAACTATATTAAACTATATTAATACTAATATTGTATATTCCCCTGGGGATTTTCGATTCTTGCTGCGTGTTTATTCTCGTACATATCTTTGGCAGTCATTATAACTAATTCTGTGGGCGTTTACCCATAATCTGCCGTGAGTAAACGTCTAGAATTTGCAAGATTTAGAGTAAGTTACGCACAGCTCTAAAGCTTTGTCTTTTCCAGGATGTTTTTGGTATGAGTTTGACTTTTGAGTTCCCGTTCTAACGATAAATATTCACGCATAATATAGCTTTTCACTTAATCAACAGGTATGTAGGGGGTATTTCTTTCTGTCAATTTTGGTTTTTTGTCATAGATTTTCTTTTTTAATTTGTCATAAATTCACTTTTAAATTTTTGTAATAAATTTAATTTTTTACTTTGTCATAAATTTACTTTTTAATTTTCTTTATAAATTTACTTTTTAATGTTATAAATTTACTTTAATTTTTGTAATAAATTTACTTAATTTGTCGTAAATTTACTTTATTAATGTTTTATGCATTTACTTTAATTTGCATATAGTGTTTTTTAAAAACTTCACCTTATCTTCCACCCTTTCAGGGGCGGCACCCTGGAGGGGTGGGGGCCACCCCCATGTTCTGCATAGTAGGTCGTATGACCTACTATGCAGGTTCTTGGGTGGTTTTGAACAACTAGCCAACTAGTCAAAGTCTTTCTTTCAGGTGATAAATGTAGACTTAATCTATTGATTAGTTTTCTTTTAAGTTCAGATATGTACTAAGGGTTTAAATGTGCGTGGCTACCTCCCACTCAGTTAAGTTGCAGAAGCTCCCTAAGGTTTGAGGAAATTAAGAATGTTTATGCCATCAAACGGCAATATTCAGCATTCAAACAAATTAAATTTATTCACAGACCAGGCGTCTTGGTATGTTTCACTTTAGAATTTTAGATTCCTGAAAATGGATTAATTTTGTGGTTAGGTCAGGTCAGATAAGTTTTGACCAATATCCATAAAGGTTTTGCCCGAATTTAAATTTTTAAGTGTAAAGTTGCCGTTAGACTTAATAGAATTTCCAGAGGATTCGAACTTGGTATTTCCTAGGTTTTGCCCGAATTTAAATTAAACGTAAGCTGGCATTGGACTTAATAGACTTTTGACCAGAGGATTCGAATTGATATTTCCTTTCTCAAACTGAAAATTTCTGGTTATATGGATTATGGGAACATCCTAAATGTTCCACCATTTAGGATAATAGGCCAGCGCAATAGCTAGTCTTGGTGAAAATCCAAAACCACAAAATATTCCCCAGACAGAGATTCTCCAGAGTCAAATTGTTTTGGATAAAAACTCCAAGCAGATGAAATTAGTTTTATGAGAAGTTTGTCAGTAACTCATGGCTATTTGGACTGTCAGTTCCTGTTAACAGACAGCATGAAAACAGTTTTTGTTTAGTTGAATATATGGAAATTTTAAGTCATGGATATTTTTTGCTTGAATAATTAGAATATGCTTACTTTGGGTGGGGTGTAGTAAAGTTAAGTTTGTCAGGTATTTTGGTTAATATTGATACTAATAGGTTACTCATAGCATTTTCAGTGTACTTATGATGCTATCTGCTAACATTGGGTTTGTATGTTACTCTATGAACACAGGCGATGAGTTTGTTACTCTATGAATAAAGGCAATGATTTTGTTACTCGATGAACCCAGGCAATGAGTTTGTTACCCAATGAACATAAGCAATAAGTATGTTGCTCATGAATACTGGCAGTGAGTATTGCTATATGAACACAGGCAGTGAGTTTGTTCTATGAATGCAAGCAATAAGTTTGTTTTTTGAACACAGGCAATGAATCTGTTCTATGAACACAGGCAATGAGTTGTTCTATGAACACAGGCAATGAGTTTGTTCTGTGAACACAGGCAATGAGTTTGTTCTGTCAGAACACAGGCAATGAGTTTGTTCTGTGAACACAGGCAATGAGTTTGTTCTATGAACACAGGCAGTGAGTTTGCTCTATGAACATAGGCAATGAGTTTGTTCCATAAACACAGACAGTGAGTTTGTTACTCTGTTACTTCTATGAAGAAAAGAAGTGGGTTTTACCCTTGAACATAATCAATGCATTTTACTCTATGAAAGCAGAAAGAGTTTTTCTCTATGAACACAAGCAGAGTTTTTATCTGTGAACACAAGCAAAGAGTTTTTATCTGTGAACACAAGCAAAGAGTTTTTATCTGTGAACACAAGCAAAGAGTTTTTATCTGTGAACACAAGCAAAGAGTTTTTATCTGTGAACACAAACAAGGATTTTTATCTGTGAATACGAGCAAAGAGTTTTTATCTGTGGATACGAGCAAAGAGTGTTTCTCTATGAACACAAGCAAAGAGCTTTTCTCTATGAACACAGGCAAAAGATTTTTTCTCTATGAACGCAAAGAGTTTTTCTCTATGAACACAAGCAAAGAGTTTTTCTCTATGAACATAAGCAAAGAGTTTTACTCCATGGACGCAAGCAGTAAGTTTTTTCTGTGAACACAAGCAATGAAGTTTACTCTATGAACACAGCGAGTGTTACTATGTATGCAAGCAATGAGTTTTACTCTATGTACACAAGCGGAGAGTTTGTTCTCATAAACACAGGCAATAAGTTTGATACTCATGCACAAGCAATGTGTGCACCATTACTCTCCAATACTGGCAATGAGTTTGTAATGTTTAGCTGAACACTGGCAATAGTTTTGTGATGCAATCTATGAACATGGGCAATGAATTTCTTTTCCATGAACCCTGCCAAATGCGTGTTAGGCTATACGTGAACACAGGCACTGAATAAATGTTACTATCGGCACAATGATTATGACGCATTTCATGGTCACAAGGCACTGAGACATTCACACTATCCTTGAATAAGGGCAGTGCTTTATGGGGCTGATCATAACATAAGCGGGAACTGTGATGCTTCCTTGAACAGTGCGTTGTGGAGCTTTAAAAGAACACAGGCAGTGAGTTTTGGATGCTATCCATAATCAAGGCATAAATTTCCAGTGGTATCCATTAACAAGGCTTTGATGTGTGAAACACGCATTAACATAGATAATGAGGTAGTGAAGATATTATCATATGAGTTGGATGCAATTGTTGGTACCCATTAATTTAGTGAATTAAGTGCTGTAATAATCGTCAGTGTTCACCAACCTATCCATGGCAACCAGGTATTTTATTGTATTTGCTATATAGCACCTGAAATGTTTAAAAGGTCATCAGGCAGTTAATGCATGTACTAATATACATTTTTAAATGCTGTGCACTAAAATACAATATACTAAGGTAGGAGCTGTTAATGAGTTTTTTTATAATGATTAGTGTCAAACTGATCTAAGACGTCATCATTCCCTCCCCTGACAAGAGCTAACATTGCACTACAGGGGTTGCTTTATTTTATTCAAGTTCAGCGGTTTCTTTAACTTTTGCCTGAATTTTCGAAGGACCAAGGGTATTATTTTAAGAATATGACTTTGATCATAGTATGTGTTTTACCTTAATTTTGATTTTGGCGATTTTCAGAATAGTACATTTTCTAAGAAATCGTATACAAATTTTGTTTGAGTGGTTTCTATGTAGGCTATAGTGAAAATTTAAAACTTTAAATGGCGTCAGAGTAGCATTATAAAGAATAAATGTTTGTTGTACAGCCTTAATACATAATTATGGTATAAAATGTACGAGATAATTCTACTCCAGGTGGTTAAAAATTTTCAGTGGGTAATTCCCTCTTTTGGCGTTGACTAGAGAAACGTAACTCATGGTTTTTATAAGCTAATTATCCTTAAAGTAAAAGATTATGTACCTGTTTCAAGAAATATTAGGGTTAACCTTCTTTATGGATTGCAGAATAGTTGTTTAAGAACATTTTCTGCCACCGTTGTTTTTCTGTTATAGGTCACAACTTGCTGGAGGAACCAGAATTCAAGAAAATGCGCAGACACGGAGTGGATTTGTGAACTTTTCAATATTAGTCTGATATTTCTAGGAATCAAAGATGTCCTCAAGATAGATGTAGTCTGCTATTCATTTAATTTATAAATTTTTCATGCTGCGCTTCTCATTAAAATCCTGATGGGTTTGTAAGTTAGTTTCCTTGGATATTCTGCATTCGTAAACCTAACAATTGCCTGTGTATTATAATTTTTTTTTTTTTTATAAATACTGGGTTTAATTTTTAGTTTTTGACTACTTCCTCGGTATTTTTTAAGGTAAAAACAAAGTATGCAGAATTGGTTTATCATTCATATAATTATAGATGTTGAATGTAATAACTATTTAATTTTAGGAGAACCCTTGATTGTTTACAAAAGGGTTTTGGAACTTTTTTCATTTTGTCTTTTTTTACTTGTAAAGACGTCAGACGTCTTCATTTTTGCATCAATCACGTCATTGCATTGCATTTCTTAATATGTCAAGACTCTCATGTAAATAGTCATGTATAGAATTTTCTGGCCTTTCCGCCAATATGTATTTCATCATTGTTCATTTATTATGTCTCTCAAAATTGCCATTTGTTTGTCTGTCAACAAACACAAATTGCTCAGAGTGCGGGTCACGCGATCGGAGGTCGGGCACCACGTTTCCGTCCGCAGTCTGCCATGTATATCTGCGCTCAGGTAATAAACAAGTTAATACCCAGTTGACCTTTCTTGTCTTCACAACTGGTGATTTTGAGGGTGGTAGCAAAAACAGCGGTTTGGCTTCACCATTAACAGACTACACGGCCACTTTACCTTCAGAGTTAGCCTTTAACGGAACCACACGGCGACAAAAGTCTGCATTTAGGCCTCTGAAAGCTCCTCCTCGGAGAACACCCACGCCACTAATGGACTTTTTCAGGTGGGCCTTCAGGTGTCTCCTCGGCGTGCTCAAATGGTTTGACCCCTGCCTTTTTAGATTCACGCCGAACCATAACGTTTGCAGAAGTCATTAATGGAACCACATGGCGTATAGTTTTGACTTTTGATGAACCCCAAACACCATCAATGGACTAAATTGGTTTACGTTATTCACATTTTGGTGTGAGGAAGAATGCCAGACACTGAGGTAGAAAGTCATAAATTGAAAAGAAACAGATCCTCTGCATCCCTCTCTCCCTTCGAAGGCAGCAATAAGCCAGGCAGTAAAACTCCCTCAGTTCTCGTGACAAAACGCTGCATCCTCATTTCTGCAGGCAGGTGTCCACTTCCCAGTGGCGAAAATTACAGACGAGGGGACCAAGGCAGATAACCATAACAACGCTTCCTGAGGAGGTCTTCAACAAAATCACCCAATGGTTGGACTCAAAGCTAGGCAAAGTCAAGTACAGAGACCTGCGAGACAAGCTCATCGAAACATACTCCATGCCCGTCCCAGAGAGAACCCAACACACCCTCGACCTGATGACCCAGCTCCTGGGAGGTGCATCACCCAGGGAGGCCTGGGATGAACTCCAAGTCCTCCTGATCCTGCCGGGGGTTGATGCAGACAGTCGGAGGAAGGAGATCAGCTTGTCATGAGAAATATTCCTGTTGCGCCTTCTGCAGGAGGTGAGGGGGCAAATCACAGGTGCGGGTGTCCTTTCAATGGGCGAATTGGTGAACATTGCACACAAACTCCACGAGGTCACAAAGGCCTCCAAACATCCTGCAACACCCGCAGCCTGTAACCTGGTAACAGAAGAAGACAGGGCAGAGGACATGAACACGATGTACTGGAAGAAAGCGCTGCCACAGCAGCAGAGGACGTGGACAAATCCAGCCTGGTGTTACTTCCATCGGAAGTTCGGAAGCACTGCCAGAAATTGCAGAGCCCTCTGTTCTTTCACAAAAAATGAGAAAAGTGACCACAAGTAACAGCAGTGGCTGCAAACCTTAAAGACTCCACGACGCCATATCGAAACGACGGATGCTGGTAGACATTGGGGCGATGTAATCTGTGTTTCCACCATCGAGAGAGGACCACAACCGCACACCCAGTGCCACAACCATACCAGTGGCAGCAACTGTGACCCGCAGAATATCAATCCTGGGCCGTAAATATGATTGGCCTTTCGTCATCGCAGACGTCAAGTTCCCTCTCCTGGGCGCTGATTTCCTTACACACCACAAACTTCTGGTAGACGTCGGCTGAAAACTCCTGCTGGATATAACCTGCCTCTCCCGACCGTCTCCACCACTTTCTGTTCCATCTCTTGCAATCAAATACAGCACCTCCTCCAGAGTTCCCACACGTCTTCAAGCCAGAGCTGTGTCAGTAGCCAGGAGCCCAGGCCAAACATGGCATCCATCACCACATCACCACGACAGGCCTGCCAACACACGCCAAATTCCAGCGCTTGCCCCCTAGAAAACTCCAAGACTCTAAATGGGCCTTCGCCGAGATGGAATGGATGGGCATCTGCAGGAAGGCATTGAGCCCGTGGGCGTCCCCCTTCCGTATAGTAAAGAAACCAGGTGGCTCCTGGAGGCCCTGTGGGAACTATAGTTGGCTGAACCTAGTAATGGCACCGGACCACTATCCCTTGCCGAACATGCAGGACCTAACAGGCACCCTGCACGGGGCCAAAGTATTTACAAAAATGGATTTACTTGAGTCTTATTTTCAGGTACCAGTGCACCCTAATGACGTTCCGAAGACAGCCATCATCACACCATTCAGAATGTATACCTACTCCTACTCCACCTTCGGCCTCAGGAACGCAGGGGCCACATTCCAACACCTTATGGACACCATCTTGGGGGACCTACCTTTCTGCGTTTGCTACATAGATGACATCCTGATCTTCTCCAGGTCCCTGGAAAAACACCTGTGCCACGTCTGGGCAGTGCTGAAACACCTGCAGGAGAATGGTTTGGTCGTCAGGTTCAATAAGTGTACCTTCAGAGCAGAAAAGGTAGACTTCCTGGGCCATGAGATCTCCCCGGCAGGTGTCCGCCCCATAGCCTCCATAGTGGATGCAGTAAAGAAGCAGTCAACAACCTAAAAACATCAAGTCCTACAGGAGTTCCTCGGCATGGTCAACTAAACGCTCGCTTCATACCAAACGTCGCCTGCATCATGTATCCCCTGACCGCAGTTCTGAAGGGGAAGCCGAAAGCTCAGGTGTGGGCAGCTCCGCAACAACAGGCATTTGAGCAGACGAAGGCAGCCCTAGCCAAAGCCACCACGATAACACATCACAACCCTACTGCCTCCCTAAGACTTACCACAGATGCCAGCAACACTGCTTTGGGGGGCGGTGCTGGAGCAGGTGTTAGAGGGCTCCCAATGCCCAGTGCCTCCTTCAATCACAAGTTAACACCGCCGGAGACCCGCTACAGCGCCATCGACAGGGAGCTGCTGGCAATCTACCAAGCCATGCAGCACTTCAAGTACCTCTTGGATGGCACCCCTTTCACCATCCTCACAGACCACAGGCCTTTAGTACATGTGTTCACTAAGGCGGGAGACGCATGGTCTGCAAGGCAGCAGCTGCATTATCTCCGAGTTTGGCTGCACCATTAGCTACATCCCTGCCAAGAAGAACCCAATAGCCAACGCCCTATCAAGGGTCGAGATAAATTCCATCCACCTTGGCATAGACTATGAGGACCTGGCGAAGGAACAGGCCGCAGACCTGGAAACAGCAGCCTACTGCACGGCACTCACTGCACTGAAATGGGAAGACGTGCCGATAGGAGGATCCAGTTCAACACTTCTCTGCAACACCAGCACGGGCTGTCCATGCCCACTGATCTTCGCGTCCAGGAGAAAGCAGACGTTCGATGTCATTCACGGCCTGTCCCATCCATCAGGCCGAAGAACGGCGTGCTTGATGACAGAGAAGTTCGTGTGGCACGGTATCAGGAAGGACGTTTGGCAGTGGCCGAAGAACTGCATACCGTGCCAAACAAGTAAAGTCACCCGGCACACGGAATCAGGCATCGGAGAATTCCCTCAACCATGTCAGCACTTTGGTCACATCCATGTAGATGATGTAGGTCCTCTGCCACAATCAGAGGATGCCAGATACCTCCTGATGGTCATAGACCGTTCCACACGGTGGCCAGAAGCAATCCCAATGATGGAAGCATCAACGAGCACCTGTTCAGAGGCCCTCCTGTCGAGCTGGATCAGCCATTTCAGTGTGCCTGACAAAATAACTACGGACAGGGGCTCGGCATTCTTGTTGGAGCTCTGGGTTGCCCTGGCACGCCTGATGGGGACAACTCTCCACAGTACAGCGGCATATAACCCTGCAGCCAATGACATGCTGGAAAGGGCACACCGTTCGTTGAAGGCAGCTCTGATGGCATGCTGTATTGGCGACACTTGGAAGGCCCAGCTCCCTGGGTCCTGTTGGGTCTCTGTACTGCACCGAGGGCAGACGGCAACATATCTTCCGCAGAGAAAGTCTACGGCAAAACACTAGCTGTTCCAGGAGAGTTCTTCCCCACAGCTCCAGATGATGCAGATACCTCCCTTCCAAGGCTCAGGGAAGTGGCACAGAAGTTTGTGCCCTGCTGAAAGACTTTCACGGACAGGACCCACGTCTACAGCCCTGGGGGTCTGGATACCTGCACCCATGTCTTCACCAGGATTGACGCCCACCGCCCACCCTTGACCAGACCGTACAGGGGCCCATACCTTGTCGTCAGCAGATCATCCAAGGCCTATCTCGTCAATGTCCACGGGCATGAAGACTGTGTTTCTGTCGATCGGCTGAAACCAGCGTTCCTGCTAGAAAGCGAAACTCGGGGGGAAACCCAGAATTCTTCCACAAAACGTGGCCGCAGATGATCCCTTTGCCATCCCAAAATGTGGTCGAGGATGTCCCAAGGGCCGCACTAAGGAAGTCATCCGCTCGGCTAAGCCTCCGGGCAATTCAGCAGTTGAAGCCATCCCACGTCCACAGGTATCAAGAACCCAGGGCCAGCTCCTGCTCCCAAGGCTATTCTGTGACTGATTTTATTTTTCAGATATCTTCCAATCATTACTTTTATAATTATTGTTGTTGGGGTTTACTTGTAATGACGTCAGACATCTCTTCATATTCGCATCAATCACGTCATGCATTAGCCTACATTTCTTAATATGTCAAGAGTCTCATGTAAATTGTCATGTGTAGAATTTTCTGGCCTTTCTGCCGATATGTATTTCATCATTGTACATTTATTATGTCTCAAAATTGCCATTTGTTTGTCTATCTACAAACACAAATTGCTCAGAGTGCGGGTCACGGTGATCAGAGGTCGGGCACCACGTTTCCGTCCTCACTCTGCCATGTATACCTGTGCTCAGGTAATAAACAAGTTAATACCCAGTTGACCTTTCTTGTCCTCAACCGTATTTTGAGGTTTTTCTCATGACACTGGACTTCAACTTGTGAGTAAGATGGCAGCGAACTACTTAATGCTTCAAGTTAACTTGTTTGTTGCATAAACTCTTGCATTTAGTCCTAGTTTGCCTCGATGCACCCTCTTAAGAGTTTTCAGGCCGGGGGCTTCAGGTCTCCTCGAGCGATGTGACGTAATCATAGAAAACGGAACGTTTTCTACCTGAGGGCGATGGCAAACCGCACCCCTTTGTCTGTGAGACTTAAACCAAAGACTTCAGTTGGTTTAAAAATTTCCTATTCCCCTAAAAAAGACTTCGCATGTGATGTAATATTCAATAAATTGAAAATAAATGAAAGAGACATACAAGGATTTCAGAATATACCAAATAACAGAGTTGTCGTGAAATTCTTGAGGCTGATGTTTTTGACGTCTTTATACGAGAGTATGAAGACAGTGATTAATTTTGACGGTTAATGTTTTTCTATAGGGGAAAAGGTCCTAGTAGTTAATTTGATTTGAAG
Organism: Macrobrachium rosenbergii; assembly: GCF_040412425.1. Lineage (NCBI taxonomy): Eukaryota > Metazoa > Arthropoda > Malacostraca > Decapoda > Palaemonidae > Macrobrachium > Macrobrachium rosenbergii. The sequence continues at coordinate 30,214,372 of NC_089796.1, read as the reverse complement.
ACTAGAGGGTTTTAACTAGTGTCCTCAGCCAGTATGGAAAAGTCCTCTGTCTGAGATATAAAACTTTTTCCGCATGGGAGGGCAAGTGGTCTGTTAATTGGAACACGCACTGTGAAAATTAAAAAAAAGAAAATACATTGACAAAGATTCCCTATATATATATATATATATCATATGATTATATATAGGATATATATGATATATATATATATATATATATATATATATATATATATAAATATATATATATATATATATATACTGTAGATAAATATATTCATTTTTTCATTGTTTCATTTTTATAATGTTTTTCTATATAATGGCAGTAAAAAGACATGGTACAAAATGCGGAAGAGACTCAGTTTTATGACAGTTAACTATAACTTGATATGTATAAATAATAAAACCTAAGTTAAATATTTTCAATTTGAATAAATTTTCCAGCAACGCCCATCTGGTAAGGATTCTGATGAGGGTGATGTAGAAAGGAAATGATATTTCTTTTAGTATTCACACGCAAAGGATAGTGAAGGAAATGCGGAACAACCATGTGATGAAAATAATATTAACAGTGACGGAGAAGAAACTAGTATACTTGAAAACGACCAGATGGATAATATATGCGAAGCAGTAGAACAACAACAACTTGTAACCATTCCCTTATCCCAAAGTGTTGATGATGTTGCTGGAATTCCAGTTGAAATAGAAGATAATTCACAAGACTTGGATGGTAATCTTACAACTTATAATGATAATATAAAGGATACTGACAGTGACAGTGACATTTTCGTAGAAAAAGTGCATGTATGAAGGTGCTTCTTAAATTGTTGCGGAAAATGACTGATGATGAGGGGCCTCCCCACAAGGCGAACTCGTGTTCGTTATAAGTCTGTAAGTCTCTTGTCCCGTTGATGATGATAAAAATGAAGAACTGGAAGGCCAGAAAAAATAGTGCACTATGGCTTCAGTGTATAGGAATGATGAATCTGTGGATGATATTGCTGAAGAATGTGAGATGGATTTAGAGGTAAATAAAGTTTTAGATTCTTTGGTATTGTTTATGGAGTGTATAAAGCAGAAACAAATATTGAAGATGAATTGTAAAGAAAATGGTGTAAAGGTTCAAGATTTGATGTCAGAAGGGCAGTGGAATATACATTTAGAAACTGTAGATAAATTAAGTCTCACTAAAGGAAAATCCACCAAAGAAAAAAGGAAGGAGGCAAAAATGAATGGGAAATATAGGTTGTCAAAGAAAAAGAAAATTTCATTGTTTCATTTTTTCTGGTTTATAATGGCTCTTTCTGTTGCCAGCTTAAATATTAATGCCTTAAATGAGGTAAATAAGCAAACGAAGGTTGTGTCCCTTATCATGTACTATAAAATTGCTATTCTGCTAATTCAAGAGCATAATGTTAAAGATATTTCAGTTTTGAGTTATCTCACTAATTTTACGAGTATAGTGTTTAATCCATCAATCAGTTTAAAAGGCGTTACAGTGATATGTATAAATAATAAAACCAGTGTAAAACTTTGAACCAAGGAAATGGGCATTAATGGTAGAATTGTGGGTGTAAGAGTATGTTATAATAAATGTATTATACCTATTATACATGTGCATACTCCATCTGGTACAAGTAAATCTGCTGAAAGGGAAGATTTCTTTAGAAATGAAATATTGTACTAACTGAGACATAATAATGATTATCTAATTTTTGGAGGGGTCTTCAACTGTATAACGTGCACAAGAGACTGCAGTAATAATAACAAAGCCTTGCTGTTTAAGTCTGTGAGTACTCTTGTGAAAAAGATTGTTTTTGAAAGATAGTTACAAATTCTCAAACAGAATACCAGAGTACACTTATATATGTGAAAACTATGGATCCAGACTACACAGGATGTATATTGTAAAGTTATTTGATAATATAATATCTGTTGACACCGTTCTAATAAGTTTTCAGATCATATTATGGTTGTTTTGAGGTTAAACATTAACACACATAAAATCTGCACAGGGTAATGGAAGTTAAATGTAAAAGTTTTAGATTCTGATGAAATTGGAGAAAATTTTGTGCACGTATGGCAGTGTATAAAGCAGAAACAAAGGTACATTTGATAACATGCTTGTATGGTGGGACTAGGCAAAATTACAGTGTAAAGATTTCTTTGTCAAATTGTGTAAAAAAGATATCACAAGAAAAGTATGGCTTGCTGAACTTACTACAAACAAGATTACGTCATTTTTATGACATTAACTACAAAACTAGTGTAAATTATGGCAGTATTAAACTTCTCAAGTGTAGGATTTGTGACATCGAGAATGAAATTTTAGAAGGTATAAAGATAACAGCCGAACTAAATGATCTTACAATGGATAAAACAATATCTGCACATCTACTTGGTACCTAAAAAAAGAAAAATCATGCTAACATTACTAGCATAAAAAAAAAAAAACAGATGGTTCCATTATAGAAAGCACAGAGAGGAATTTTTTTTTTGTTAAGGATCTTTTTGAAAGATTTTTAGTATGGTCGGAGGTTAGGAAAAAAGTCAAGACTGTTATCTTAGCTTCTGTCATTCTGTTTTCGACCACGAAAATGTAAATTTGTTGGGCAGAGATTTAGAGGAAGGTGAGGTTTTCGATGCTATCAAGAGTATGTGTAAAGGTAAATCGCCTGAATATGATGGGCTTCCTATAGAATTCTACAAAAGGTGGTTCTAGTAAGAAGTTTGTATAAGGATTGTGAAAGTTGTATTTTTGTAAATGGGTTTATTAGTTACCCTTTTTGTATTAAAAGTTCTGTAAGACAAGGTTGTCCGATGTCAATGCTGTTATGCTGTATATTTCAAGAGCCCTCATATAGGGCAATTAAGAGTAATAAGAAGCCCTCCTAATAGTGTAAATATATGTCTGCAGGGTAATGCAGATGATTCATCTGTAATTTTGTCATCTGATGATTCAGTTAGAGAGTGTTATGAGGAAATACAATTGTTTGAACTTGCGACAGGTGTACAGCTAAACAAGGACAAAACTAGTATAATTGGTTTTGGTAAATGGGAAAATCGAAACATCTGGCCTCTTAGTTGGTTGAAAACTGTTGGCCGTATAAATATTCTTGGTATAGTTTATTATAGTGATTTTGAGGTTGCGTGTGAAGAGAATTGGTCTCGCCTTGCTAAGTTATTAAAATATCAGTAGGAATGTTTAATCAAAGACAATTATTTATTTTCCAGAAGGCTGTTATTATTAATCCTCTAATTTTGTCCAAAGTTTGGTATATTTCTCACACCTTGCCTCCCTCAAAGAAGTACATTGCTCAAATAAATATGCATATTTTCCAATATATCTGAAGGGGCAGAGATACTCTTTGTTTGTTTAAAGAAAAAGGTGGATTGGGAATAATAAATGTTTACTTTAAATCATTAGCGGTTTTCAGTTCGATAGTTCTGAATGATATTAGAAAGGATATTGGTTTAAGTAATTTCTATTGCAAGATGAGAATAAGCTTTTTGTTGGATTTAAAGAAAGTAAATGAGGTTTCATTTGTGTCAACATCATTTTATTCCTAACTCAAGTAGTAAAGATGCTATAATTATATAAGGCCAGAAAATGCACCAAAAATTTAAGAGAGTTATCTACTTTTGGACCGGAAAATGGTATGGGAGAGCATAAAGAAACCTTCCATTGGTATCATGGAAAGAGATTTTGTTTTTAAATGTACTTATGGAGCCTTGGCGATTAACAATCGGTTGGAAATTTTAGATGTCAGAAACAGTGATAAATGTGATAATTGCGAAGACGTTGAATACATATTGCATACTTTTTATTTCTGTAGTCACATAAAAACAACACTGATGTATTTCAGAAGTGTGCTATTCCTTACGTGCAACATAAACAGAGACAATTTTTTAAACACATTAATATTCAGTTTCAATTATAGGACAAAAAAGGATTATAATAGTGCCACTGTATTAACTGTAGGGTATTTGTATGCTGTTTGGATTATCAAAAAGAAACGTTATACGAAAGAGGAAACAGATGCCTTTGTTAAGAGCAAATTTTGTTACGGTATGTGGTTATTAAAAAAATAATTACAGAGAGAGAATAAATAAAATGTTCACAAAAGAGTACATTAATTACTGTTTTTGAAAAATTTATTTAAAAATAAAAATTCATAGCAGGAACTCTATTAAATGTCATGGGCTTATGAAAATTAGGCAAGGTTATAAGAATTGTTATGAGGGTTACAAATATTGCAGAAATTGTAGTTGTGATAACTGTCATATATTATATCATTAAATTATGGAACTCAGAATTTAGGGATTATGATATTACCGGTGTTGAGATTGTTTTTAGCATTGTTGTATGCAAACTAACTGTATTCTTGGTAAGAAGAAAAATTATCATTATAAATTTATGTAAATACTGTGAAGTAACTGTAAAACTGCATTAATGTATTTTTCTAATAAAAGACAAAGGAAGAAAAAAAAGATAAAAAAATTTGAAATATACTAGACTGTTTAACAGAATTCACTTGCAAGTGAATACACATGTGAAAGGCCTATATCAAATTTTAAACGTAAGCAGATTAATGTTAGCCACCCTCATGGAATTGTTGAAAACTTCATTTGTTGAACACTTATAGTGGAAATGTGGTTTGGGTATGTATTTTATTTATTTTATATTGTAGGTTTATTGACATAGTAATTTTACTTAAATGGGGTGTATTAACATGCTCATACATCCACCAACAAATAATACATCTGTTCAGTATACATTACATATTTTCTGTCAGTAATACAAATCAATTGTCTTAACAAAAGTTGGGAAACTTTTGAACAATTCTAGGACAAGCACCATTATTCAAAAAATAACTTAATGGATAGGTAACATTGTTAATTTGAGTATCTCTAAGTTCTGATAATTCATTATATTCTAAAAATAATGTTGGATCTTATGTTTACTGTACGTGGCTCACCACATAGTTTACAAGATCTTCCTTCAGCATCAATATACTGCCAACAGTATTTATAACCCAAACTCAGTCTCATCGTAAAGTGTCCACTTTAGATAAAGTTTACCATACACAATATTTGTATTTTCTGAAACAAACAAATAGTGCCTCATACTTGCTCTGCTATCGTTTATCATTCTTTGAACTAAAGCTGTTTCCATCTCTATGTAAATAACATCTTTTTTTGTAGCTTCTTTGGCCAAGTTATTACCCACTTCATTTAAATGAATATCTACATGCGAGGGTATCCAGAAAAACTTAACAACATAGGCCTGTTCCTCTATCGCATATACTAATACTTTACAGTCATTAATAAAATCACTGTCAACTGGATTTTTACTTTTGAGAGCAAATAAAGCACTTTGACAGTAAACAAAAACAAACACATCCTTTCTTTTATTGACCACCAATTTCAACCCTTCATGAATCGCGTGTAATTCAGCAGAAGTAGTAGATGTCTTAGGTTATCCTCAATTCTTTTAGACAAAATCTCATCAACAAATGTCAGTCTCTTAACATTCTCGCACAATGACTCCACACCCAACCTTCACACCCTTGACAGAGCTATCACAGTACATGTGGATGGTGTTACATCTTAGCTAAGTACTAATTTTGGATAAAAGTCCAAAGTACAAATATTAACATTTATTCTACGACATAACTATTGTTTAATAGACACACCTTCTCCAACTTTACACAACATTATAAAATGTCATATTTCGTCATTGCTTTGTGCAGTTTATTAAAATAAACATTACATTTAACACTGAAACCTCTATTACCTGAACAGTTATCAAGAGCCACCTTCAGTGCTTTTTCACCTCTCCTAATCACATGGAGAGCAGCTATGCTCGCTATCTCCTGGATTCTGTCGACAATGCTTGACAGATTTAATTCTAATTTCATGCGTTCCACCCTTGTAACATGGAGCAGCCTAATATAATCCTCTGCACCGTTACATCCTTTAGCTAACACTTTCAATGGGCTTATTCTTGTTAGACAAACATTCTTCAAATGGTTAACTTCATCTATGGTCTTGTTAAAACCTATATACATACCTAGGTACTTATAAGAGTTAACCCTTTCCAAAACTTTACCATTCATTACAAAATTATTACCATTAATAGTCCGTACCTGAATTTTGCTTTTTTCATTCACCACCAATCCCAAATGCATGTATAAGATCTGCAACTCTGCCAAAGCCTTGCCAGAACTGTTTCATTAACACACTGTATTAAAATATCATCAGCATAAATAATAACCTCAGTTCCCCTGGGAAAGCTATGCCTCGCAATTTTATCCATTAAGATATTAAATAGAGTGGGACTGAGCTGAGCACACCACCTTGTGGAGTGCCTATTTCCATCAACTTTTCTTCAGACTCACATCCCTGATACCAAGCCTTGGCACTCCCACCAGTTAAGTAATTCTTAGTCAACCTCAACAGAGGTCCCTTAATCCCTCTATTAACAAGTTCCTCCAAAATAACATTGCTGTTAGTCCAGTCAAAGGCTCCTTTTAAATCCACAAATGCCCTGCATTTGATATCAGTATTACTTAAAGCTATAACACAATCAGACATACTTTTCCCTTTTATGAAACCAAACATATTAAGTGACAATTGGCCCCCAATCACATAAAGTAGCCTTTTAAGTATAATTCTCTCCATTAGTTTGCATAAGCAAGATGTGAGTGAAATAGGCCTACACTGCCCATTACCTTTTAGTATAGGCACAGTTAGAGCAACTTTTCACTTGGCAGGTAGTCTGACATTTTTGTAAGAAAAATTAATCAGATCTAACAAAGGGTTATCCTCCATCATAATTAAACAATTAATCACTTTATATGTAAGTCCATCCTCACCAGGGGCAGTGGATTTGCCTTTTTTAGTAACACATAAAAGCTCATCCTTTGCAAATGGTAAGCAAGTCGCATCAGTGACAGCTACTAGTAATGCATCAAGTCGACGTCTTTTAACTTGCCTGTTTCTCAAGCAAGCCTGAACATTTTGGCAGACAGCTGAAAGTTACATCTCCAGCCCATTTTCTGATTAATTCTTCGGCCTTACCCCTGGGATCAGAGTGAGCAAAAACTTTGCTCTTCCCCCCCATCCCCTCATTTTATTGACTTCGTGCCACACACCTCCAGTATGCTTAGTAAAGGAAATACCTTCCAATATATGATCCAAGTACTTCCCCCTTACCCTTTTCCTTACCTCTACTGTACAATCTGCAATTTGCATCATTGTTTCCCTGCACCGATATCACCTGGATTTTTACTCTAGTTACTCTGAGCTTTTCGGAGCTACTTGTTCCAGCCTCTTATTACATTGTCGTTTGCATATGTTAATTTCTTAAAATATTTGCCACAAGTTTGCATGGGAACATTTAAAACACCATCAATTACAATAAGCAAATCATAAAAATTTGTTTTCATCATTACCATGACCATTGACACGTTTATAATTTTTACCCCACTCACTAACCTTCATCATGAATTTAGCTTTTTAATTTAAAGATGTCTTTTCTATTCCTAAGGAAACTTCCACTGCAGAGTGGTCACTCACCAGCTCACCAGCAATAGATGCATCAACTGTACATTCAGACATATTAAAGAGTAAGGCATAGTGAATACTACTACCTCTCGTGTGTGTGGGTTCTCCGTTCCCTAAAACTCTTGCATTCTCTAGTGAGTTAAGGATATTATACATTATAAAACCATCCCTATTTTGACTACCTCTGCTTCCTAAATGGTGATGACGGGAATTCAGATCACCCAATAATAAACAGCACTCATCAAAAATGCACTGGCTAATTCTCGAAGTCCAACTTATCTGAATGTGCATACATATTGATTGCACAAAGCACACTATCCCTGAGATACAACTTGACAGACAAACGCTCAATGCCGTCAACTGTAGAAGCTGTAGACAAATCAGCAGGATACTATTCTTAACAAATGTGGTCAAACCTCTCGTATTATTTGTATTATCTGCATTAAGTTCAAAACTTCGATATCCTGGTAACTGAAAACCATTACCATTAATACCCGTTTCTTGTAAAGTTATTACATCTAAGTCACGGGAAAGTCCATAAGCATGGATATCGGTTAAACTTTTTTGGAGACTATTCACATTCCAAGATAAAGTTTTAAGAGAAAGTGTCTTCATTTTCCCCAATTTCTTGCCGAAACTTTTTAGTAAATATAACTACATCCATTTTAAGATCGTCATTTGGCTGCTGCATATAATCCAGTACCGTATCCAACAAGGAAGCCATCGTAGTAACAAGGCTGTTATTAATTTTTCCTTCTATGGCCAATGCATTCCTTATTTCACAGTGATTTGCATCCGTAAAACTGTCTTGCCTGAATGCACTTTTATCATTTCGCCTAGAAATGGAAATTCCGTGTCCATCCGTGTTTCTACTTACTATATTAGAAATGTTTTGTAATTCATTACACTTCCTATCTAAAGGAATTACCTTAACCTGGTTATCAAACCCATCACTGTATTTAGAAAAGTTCCGTATATCAGCACCGTCACATACTCCAATAGAAGTCGCTCTGTTATCATTAATAACTCTTCTGAACTATTCTTGCATACTCACAATGAGCTTTTTAAGCTCACTGATCTCCATACGGAGTGCTTGAATGACACTGTCATGTTTATCACAAATTAGGTCATGACTATCTTTGGTCTGATTGTTGAACATTTCAATTTGACTCCGCTTTGCTGCTTCGCTGCATTCCCACATATTTACACTTGGTATAATATCAACATTTACCTCCCCGTTCCCTGATGGTTGCTGTACCGAGCTTAAAGTCTCCTTACCCTCTATGACCGGCCTCTACTAACAAAGCCACGAATTTCCATTGTGGTCGCTACCACAATTACAACACTTTGGAACAATCTTAACATTCTCCTTTATTTCTTTAGACATTCTTTTCATTCATGGTTTTTGCTGCAGCACCTACATCTAAAGCTGTTGTCACATTTAAATGCTAAATGGCCCCTTCTGCTGCAATTGAAACACAATCGAGGATATTCCTTATATACAGATACCTTTCTATACCCAATACAGGGAACAAATAAGCTCTGTGGAACATCTCTTTATGAGCGCAATCGCCTTTGGCTTTGCGCTAGTTTGGCCATTTTGTTTAACCTATTGTCCTTTGGCCCAAACAACCCGATCATCAACATGCAAATCTTCTGGATCTAGACACAATGGGTATTGAGACACAACCACTTTGGTGCACTTTTCGTCATCCCCTTGGTTTATCTAGTAGAACATTTTCAAAACCGGCATTGTTAAATAGTCAGCTGCTCTATCATCTTTGACAGTTACACATGGCTTATATTTACCTTCCTTAAATAAGACCTCAAACTCTGGAAATTCCTTATAAAGCCTTACCATCCAGTGCTTTTTGTTGTCAAGTAATTTGGGAAAGGACAAACATTTCCGATGGCCAGAAACAGGATCCAAAGCCTTTGTGAAGGTAGGTCATGTCTGTGAAGTGCTCTGCGTAAAAATGCCTGACTTGAGTGATGTTCAAAGTGAATACGAAGAAGAGGAAGGAAAAAGAGAAAATAAATGCTGTAGAAATCAAATCATGTATAGGAAAGATCAAACTATCATACGAACATTATCTCATAATTATCGTAGCATCACCTAAAGATGGAACACTAAAGAAAATACTGGAGAAGGATGAGTCAACCCAAATCAAGAGAGAGTCAGCAACCTGCGGACATTGGTCTGGGGAAGTTGATGATGAGGGAACTTGTTGTGAAATGTGTGATGCATGGTTCCACTATGAGTGTTCAGGTATCGAGGTCAGATACACACCCATACTTGGGAGTGACAACATATTGTACATATGTATTAATTGCAAAAGACCTGAACAAAGAACACAAAAAACCCATTGAATATGACCTTGAAGATATAAAAGAAAACACAGAGATATTAACAAAGTTGATTCAGGATTCGGCTCAGAAAACTAGTGGCGTAATGATCAACATAGATGAAATCCGAAACAAAATTATAGTCTGTGTCCCGACGGATGACGATGACATTGTCGATGCCATTGTAAAGAAAAATCCATGGATAGGTAACCTCATTTCTGAAAATTACGACCGGAAAATTATAAAGGAAATGATAACCAAAGGCGACAAATTGTGTACACTGTAAAGCCACTGCAAAATATACGACTGTTACATGCCCTATCACTGCTATAAATGTCGGGAATTTGGTCATAGCGCAACAAATTGTAGAAATGACCAAGCTTGCCCTAGGTGTGGTGAAAATCACAATTCAAATGAGTGAGCTAGCAGCATCTTCAAGTGTAAAAATTGAGTAAAGAAAGGACATAGTGATACTAAAAATAAAACATATGGTGGCAATAAGTGCACAGTATATAAAGAATATGTCAAAGGTGCAAAAAAAAATTCGGATCATGGTTTTGACTAACAATCTTCCATGCAATTTAAAAACCATACAGTCCGTAGGAAATAAAACTATTACTATTAGACATGCAAGTGAAGCATATAGGCTATTTGAACCTAGAACAAATTGTAAGTCAGGCGAGAGAGCATTTGTACACTGTGCACCAAAACTATACAACAAAATACCGCCTAAGTGAAGAGCATACAAGAAGAAAGCAAATTTAAAGAAGAACTATAGACTCTCCTATTGTGCAGGAGCTACGATACTGACGAGGAAACACTGAAAAACAATTATGATATATAAGAAGTCCTTAGTGTAAATGGACACACGATAGGTGCGACTGAAGAATGTCTATAAGGATAAGATACTGGATGTTTTCGTAAAGGAATATTTACTTTATATAATTTTTAATTGGATAAGGTAGTCATCTTAAATAATACCAGTAAACTTTTTTAAAAGGTGAAAAAAACTTATGTCAAAAGTATCAAAAGTAATAATTGGTGTTTCTTGTACATTTTATGTAGAAGGTATTGACCTACGATTGTTTGTTTTGTACCAGATTTGAGTATCAGTAAAGGTACTTCATTCGGGAATGGTTTAAGTGTATGACTTGTATAGTCTAATAAGGATGTAAGTTTGATTATTTGATTATATACAAATGTATATATTTAAAATATTTATAAAATCTGATAATGTAGTTTATTTTATAAAGAAAAAAACGTTCAGTCAATAGCCTAAATAAAAGTAGTTATGATGGTGGAAATTCATTACTCAGTAAGATGCAGAGAATAAGTAATGATGAGCGTGTGCTGAATAATCCGCAAGCGAGTTTACTTTGTTCACTTTGGCTTTATGTACAGCCCTCCACAGGGATAACTCCCTCTCTGGCGGGCCCTTGTACCAACAAGCTCTTCATTGTTTGGTGTTTTTTGGAGTTATAAGTGGCTCACTCAAACTATGATTAAGATATACAGTGGTGTACTTTAAAGTGACGTGACTTCACAAATTGGTGTGGAACGCCGTTTTTGTTATAAGGAAGTGTGTATTTTTTAAGTAACATGCATACGAGTGCGTCACTGGGTGCTGGCCAGTAACTTCATATTCCCTGAGGCGTTTTGCCTCGGTGTCTGGTCCAGCGTTCCACAGACGGTGTACGTTTTCTTTTTGTTTAGCCCGACAGACTTGCAGAATGGGCTCGTTGTCCCAGTTTTTGAATTTTTGGGAGGGAAAGACTCCATCTGGCTTAATTTTTCGCTGAATTTATGTGTCAGTTGACCGTCTTGGTGATGTGTTATTTAGAATAATGAAACTTTGAATTTTGAACTTCACAGGAGTGCAGAATGCTAGCAGAAACAAAATAATGGTGAAATTTGGATCTGAAGAGAGGTTCATGGAAGTTGTGAGGGAATATCAGGTTAAAGTCATAAAGATAAATGATATAGATACGGTAAAGACAGTAAACATCAGCACTGCCGTAACATACGTATCAATAAGGAATGCACCTTTTGAGTTGGCAGGTGAGTCAGTCATGCACATTATGAGCAAGTACGGAGAACTTGAAGGAATAAGGAACAATAAGTTTAGTAATGGGCCACTTCAAGCTTTACTGACCGGAACGCGTACTGTTAAGATTGATTGGTTGATTTATAGATTTTTGGCATACATGCCAAGCACTGGGGCAACTAAGGCCATTCAGCGCTGAAACGGAAATTGACAGTAAACGTTTGAAAGGTGTAACAGAAGGAAAACCTCGCAGTTGCACTATGAATCAACTGTTATGAGAGGGTGGACAGTAAGAAGGAAGAAAGAGAATATGAACGGAGGTACAGTAGAAGGAATGAAAGCAGTTGCAGCTAGGGGCCGAAGGGACACTGCTAAGACCCTTAAGTAATGCCTACATTGCACCGCATGAGGTGCACTGACGGCACTGACGGCACTGACCCCCTACGGGGCGTACTGTCAAAATGAAAATTAGGGAGAATATTCCTTCACCAATTAGTGTTAATGGATATAATTTACCTATCTTGTACAATGGACAGAAAAGGACTTGCTACAAATGCCGTCAAGAGGATCACATGGCTAAAGACTGTCAGACTCTAATCAACGAGTAATTGACCACATGGAATGAAAGACTTTCCTGATAAGAAGTCAGACCAAAGGAACCAAGCTGAATCCGGTGATAGTGGGATCTTGAAACTGGATCTTGGAAGGAGCGAACGTGAGAAGGCAAAGGAAAAAAAATGGCGACGAAAATGAACAATCAAAAGGTAAACGCAATCACTGCAACAATAGAAACAGAAGCACCTTTGATACATAATGTTGACGGAGATTAAGAAGTCTCAGAAAAAAAAGGAAAACGGAGAGGAAAATTTAACTTCAGATCAAGCGACTGAAAGTGATGAGGAGACCTTTACTTGTATGCTCTCCTCAGAAGATGAAGGTGCTGTCAGTGGAACAACTACAAATACACAGGAAACAATATGATAATGACGGGTTGTTTTCGGCAATGGTCCAAGTGCCGTATACATATCTTTAATGTTAATGATTGGGAAATTTTTGTTTACATAATTTTCTAATGCCCTCTATTGCGACTGAATGTTAAACATTTGAAGTATAAGACATCTCCTTTATAGGCGTCAGATCCAATAAATAATTCAACCGCATATTACAATAGTCCAACATTTTCCGTTATATCTCTTAGAAAGGCAATATTGCTAGATACATCAATTATACCCAATTCTAGACAACATTGCTAGAATTTTTGCTTCTACATCAATTATACCCAATCCACCTTTTTCTTTATTTAAGCACAAAGTTCTTCTATTAAATGGGGCATACAGTCCACTCCAAATCTACTAGAAAACACTAGCGATTAAACCTTTTAGATTTTCCTGATGAGGCGGGAAAGTGTGTGCTAAATGCCATACCTTTGACAACAATAATGTATTCACTGTAATTCCTTTTTGAAACAGTGATGGTTTCCTAGCTCTCGGCATGTTTAGGGCATTGCCTGCCTTATTCCTCACTTCCTTCCAATTCATTTCCACTGTTACCAAGTAATCATTTCCATAATAATAAATAAATCCTTAGTATTTTCAGTGTGCCTGGCACCCGTAACCACTGAATTGGCCAGTCTGTCTTGTTTTTTTCATTTTCTTATACCCTTGATGCAAGTGTTATCTTTATTTATCTTCGCTCCAGTGGCTTTCTGAAGAAGGTTTATTTCTTTCAAACAATCAATAATGGATTCCTCTGTAGGAGCAAACACATATAGGTCATCGGCAAAACCCAACAGCTTTATTTTCATATCATTTGGTAAATTTGCTCCAACATTACTCTTGATTTCTTTTATCACTCGGTATAAAGGCTCTTGGAACATAGACAATAATAAATTGACAACGGGCAACCTTACCTAACTGACCTTTTTATGTGAAATTCCTTTCTCATAAACCCGTTTACACTTATTCTGCTTATTTTTCTTATACAGAACCCTCATCCAATTTATGAACTCGGCTGGGAGACCGAATTTTTCTAAAACCTTCAACACAAAACTGTTGAGTACACGCTCAAAAACCTTAGACCAATCCAGATTTATCACTGCCAAATTTCTATCAATATCATTAACATAATAAAAAATATCTGACAAAATTATTGCACTGTATAATTGATCTCCCATCTACCGCACAAAATTGCTCTCCTGATATAAAGGAGTTCACAGCCCTTTGCAACCTATTTTTCTAAACTAGCAAAATTTTGTAATCTACATTCAAGAGAGATATCGGCTTCCAGCTTTCTATTAGCAAAGGACCACCTTTTTCCAGCTAACTTAATATCACAAATGCTTCTAATTACCTTCAACATGTCTTCCTTTATTACCGGCCATAATTTTTTTTTATAAAATTCAACAGGCAAACCATCACTTCCAGGGGATTTTTTTTTTTTTTGTTTCATTGATTTTAAAACCAACCATATCTCTTCTATATTAAACTCTTCCTTTAGGTTTTCACTTCCTCCACTAGTACCTTATTACATTTACTTAGAAAATGATTAATTTTCACCTGATCACCTCTCACATAATGAAACAAATTCTCATAAAAACTCTTCGTATGTGATAAAATCAGATTCCTGTCCGTGGTAATTACATTTTCCCGGATTTTAAGTTTTGTAATACACATCCTGTTCGTCCTGAGGTTCTCTCTTCCCGACAAAAACGTCGAGATTTTTTCTCCTTCGGCCATCTCTTCTACTTTCAACCTTCTAGCATTTCATTTTGAACGTCATTTATCCTTTTTTTAACAACCGAATCTCTTTATATTTATTTCCATAGCAGTAATGTATTTCGTGTAGTTGCTATAATCTTGCATGCAACAAATTTACTGATCCGTATTTTTCTCTGGACACTCTTTTTGATAACTTCATAAAGAACTCCTTTACTTGTACTTTTGCCCAGTCCCACCATTTCAAAATATCCATAAGTACCCCCTTTTTTTTTTTTTTTTTTTTTTTTTTTTAATCCTGTTCCAAAATGAAATAAAGGTTTCCCTCATTCCCTCCTCCTCCAACATACTGTTTTACCACGCCAGCACTAACCTTTACCTTTATCAGCACCGTAGAGTGATCAGAAAAGTTTGTAGGAATTGTATTTGTGTTATGAATAAGTTCAGTTAAATCCTTTGTATATATACGATCAACTCGGGATCCATATTTGTCTTTAACGAACGTAAATTTCGGCATACCTTTATATACTGAATAGTTATCTTTTAGTCCTCAGGAGTTAATTAAATTTTTCATTGCCTTTGATACTAGAGGGGATTCACTATTACTGCAATCTCCTCTGAGAGCTATACAGTTTAAATCACCACCCAATATTAACCCATCAATATTGTGTCTTAAAAACCATAATAAACTAGTCCTGTAAAAATACACCACATTTATACCAAGAATTTTTCCCTCACAATCCTTTTCCGTTGTTATCACTTTTATGTCTTTCTTTTTATCTTTACAGAACATCGTTCCTCCTTTTATTAACAAGGTTGCATTAACTATAACATCATAATATTCACATTGTGTTTTTGTTTGGTCATTATGTCTGTTTCATATTTTCTCATTAATGACACCAATTTCATTTGCTTCCCGAGCTCATTTAGTCCATTTTTATTTAGAGTTGCCACTGATAAAGCCATTGTAGTCTGCGATTTCGATTTCCGTTTCTTTTTCGTGTGATTGGTTATGTTCACTTTATTACCTTTACGTTTTTCCTGTGAACAATTGTCTCGTTTTAATTTCATTTTCCGTACACTCTCCATATTTACAGTATATTCAGGTTGCTCGAATCTTCAATTTCACATATTGTCGAGTCACTTAACGTAGCACTCACAATATTTGCTTCACTAGTTCCCATTCCAGTATCCATATTTCCATTTCTAAATCCTCCCCCCCATCCTCTCTGGACACCGAACCTATACTGTGGTTAGTATTCCTCCATCCCGTCTACCGAACCTGATTTTTTCAAACTCTCCACTGAAGAGTTCAAGTCCTCCAGCATTTCTATATGCTCATCAGTCACTGGGTTTTTTAAGTCAGCCATCGTTATATCCACTACTACCGGGAAAGTCAGCACACTGTCACTCTCCATAACTTCCTTTTCGCCTTGTTTAACTAAAGCTCTTTCATCTTCATTTACACCTCTTTTCTCAGTTACTGGACACTCTAGACTTTGGTTGATGTCTTGCTGTTTTTCTCTTTCTCCTTTCCCCTCCATCTCAGCAGCCAGAAGGACATCCGCCTCCTCATCTAGTGGGTCCTTTTCAACCTTGCTTTGTACTTCTCCGACTTGCTTGTTCGTGTCTGTCATGATCATATCCAAACCATCTCTCCTCCTTTGACCAGCTACCCTTTCACTGCTTAAATAAGGAAAATCATTTATATCATATACAGTATATTTAACTGTGTATCCCTCTCCTTCACGCAATTGACTGCCATATGTGAATCGCCAAACTTATAATAATAATAATAATAATAATAATAATAATAATAATAATAATAATAATAATAATAATATCCTTTATTGCGGCTCAGGGCCATATACATGGAATATACAAATACAATACACACAACCTAGATACATAAGGTAACATGATAAAAATAATAATCGGCAGTATCCACACAGTTGCTGAAGAAGTAGAAAAAATAGTATTCATAATAATGGTAATGACAGTAATTATATGGAGAATAATAGTAATATATATATATATATATATATATATATATATATATATATATATATATATATATATATATATATATATATATATATGAAAAAATAATAATAACAAATGCAGATTGCAGATGATTAGTTTCCAGCTGGGGACCTTAGGTGGGTACAGGAGTCAGATCCAGAAGGCTAAATACGAATACTGAAAATTGCAGAACTCAACTATGATACTAATCAGAGTAATAATAAAAAAGTAAAAATACCGTAGAAATAATAATAATAATAATAATAATAATAATAATAATAATAATAATAATAATAATAATAATAATAATAATAATAATAATAATAATAATAATGACAGATTCTGGAGATAGCACTTCATAATTGCAAAAATAGAGAATAAGTAATTTAAGAAACATTATCCCATTTTTCCCACAAATTAGATCATCTCCTTGCCTCACTGCTCAGGATGCTTTGTATGAGCGAATTGCTGCTGTTTCTCAGTCGGGTGATCAGACTGGACATTGTTCGCCTCACAATGATTTTCAAATTATCCAGGCGGTTTTCTATGAACATCTGCGTGGCGGAGTGATACCGAGGAGTGTTTGTGAGGCGTCTCAGAATATCATTGTGAATAACAGTGACACGTGTAATGGTCTCTCGGGTGTAGTTCGTCCAAAGGGAACACCCATGTGTACTCTAGCAGTACTAGCAGAAGCGCAGGAGTTTCGTGTCTCGGTGACAGAAGGCAAACCTCCTTGCAATCATGTTGACAGTTGCACATAGTTTACGACGCCTCTGTTCTATGTCTGCCGTATCTTTTAGGTCGTCCGTGATAATGTGGCCTAAATACGGAAATTCACGCACGAATTCCAGACGATGATTTCTCGTTGATAGTCCATCCGATTGATTGGGAGTGAGCTCAGTTTGACATCAGGGCATCTGTGTACGTGTTAAACAGGTATGGAGAGAGAATGCCCCCTTGCCGGGCCCCGTTTAGGGAGCCAAAGGTGTACGACAATACATTACCCCATTTGACACAGGATTGCAGTGTGGAGAACCAACAACATAAAATGCCAATTAGGTATAGAAGTGTGCCTCGTTTGTGCAGCTTCAGGAAGAGCTTCAGGTAATTTACTCTGTCAAATGCTTTTCTCACATCTACAAAACACAGGAAAACAGGAGAGGCTGATGATAGATAAAGTTCAGCAATTCTTTCAGGATGTAGATGCAGGTGTCGGTTGAGTGGTTTGCTTTAAAGCTGAACTGGTTGTCAGTAGTGTGTAGAAAGGGGAGAAATCTCACTAGAAGAATGGACTCAAGTATCTTTGATGCAATTGTAGTAATTGCAATCGGGCGTTAATTGCCAGGGTCAGCTGCATCCTTTAGCTTGCTTTTTATTAATGGCATTAAGTGAACTAAGAGTAGAGAGTCTCGGAGAAACTGGTGAATTATGCATGCATTGAATTGAGCAGCTATAGCAAAATGTAAATTATCGGATGGCAGAATTTGAAAGCTCCAGCAGGCAGACCATCGAAGCCGGGCGATTTATTATTAGGTAGGTTGTTTATGACACTGCTGATGTTACCTGGCATAATACGATCGGCGAAATGAAACTGAATATTATCAGTAAGGATGTTGTTTACATCCCTTCGGGAGTCTTGATCGTTTATGTTATTCAGGATAGTGCTGAAGTGATTGCCCTGCACTCTTGTGATAGCCCCATCACTGACGGCTTCTCCTACTCCTCGTGATAGCTTTTTAGTTTTGGGATTTAGGGATTGAATGTCCTTCCAAAGATGGGGGTAATCGCCAGAATCTAATTTTCTAGACATTGCATCACCTCTTAGTAGCTTTTCATTCAGTCTGCAGTGCTTAAGGGCAAGTTTGAACTGAGCTCTCGCCTGCCTCATTAGCAGCGCAAAGTGTCCTTCCCTCGGGCTACCATTTTGCCTCCACAGTAGAAACATTTCTCATGAATGTGTATATGGATCTTTAACCAAGTCATTCCTTCCAGGTATATTACGGAAGTTACCTTGACGAGATCCAAAGGTATCCCTGGCGGAGGTAAGCATAGCGGAAATTATATTTGAATAGAATTCTTTCAGATCTCTCCTGTGTTGGTCGCTTCTACATTTTGGGTTAGTTCACAGTAAGGCATCTGCCGGTTGAACTATTGGCCGCAGCCTGGTTCCCGAGGTGTCCCTAAAGGATCTGGTTTTCTGTTGGTTTTTAAAATCCCAGTTAACAGCAGCTGGGTGATCAGTTAGCGGGTTCACAGTAGGGAGGGATGGGTACTGAGTGACACATGTAACGGGATATGATCATAGCCCTTTGCAAGATCTTAGCAAATGTTGCAGGTCACAACAGAATCATGAAGTTGAGGGGATGTGATGCAGTGGTCCAGCCAGGAGGTTGTAATTGTGTCCGTTCTATTTTGTACAAAAGTATAGGAGGGAGGGAGGGAGAAGCAATGCATCGCTAATTTGGAGAGCGTGATTTTGACAGAAGAAAGTAATTTTGTCGAAAATTGTTTTGTGGGTTGAGAATTAAGGTCCCCAGTGATTCAGATATGATCAGCAGTAGAGTTGTGAATAATGCTGTGTAACTCACCTAGGATCATGCAGTAATGATCAAAATTATTGTTCTTTTCCCAGGGTATATAAACATTAATTATTAGGATCTTTGATTCCCCTACTGTCACTTGAAGCCCCAGTAATCTATCACTTTTATAGGTCAACACATTCACCACATTGTCTAATGATTTGCGCTACAGGAAAGAAAGGCACCCTTTTGGGCGACTGGCTACGATGTGTTCTATAACTTGCAGTGATGAGGTAGAGAAAGTTCTGTAGTCTTCATGCACTGAATTGCATCGATATGGTAGAGAAAGCTATGTAGTCTTCATGCACTGAATTGCAGATGGCAAGGTCATGAGGCCAGGGGAGCATTCTTGTAATGCAATGATGCCTTTGAGGTTTTTGCAGAACATGTTTAAGGGAGGAATGTTCCACTTGAGGCCAAAAATATTCCAAGAGATTATATCTAGTGTATCCATGGCAACTCACAAAGATGGGAAATGAATGAGTTGATCATTTCGGTAGATGGGGGGTTGACCAGTGGGGGTGGGCATTCACTCGCCTTGGGATGTTGGCTGGTACTTGTGTAGAAGGTGAGTCTACACCTGAATCCCTGCTTGGGGTGTCAGTAAGTTCTCGTTGTGTGTGTGGGGAAGGGGGGGCCAGTTGCTCCCTGCTTAGGTTGTATCTTGAGACTTTTATATTTAGACCAAAATTCTCACCTTTAAGAACATCGAGGTGTTGAAATAGGCAGGTAATCCTGTAGGCCAATTTATGTTTACTTTTGCAAGGGAGTTCATGGGAGATAAGAGGGTCGGAGCCCATGAGAAACTTGACTCTCTCTATTATGGCATCTAGCTTCACCAATGAGCGTAAATTGTGAATCATAACATGACATCTCTTCTCAGGTTTTGGGGCGAGGTGATTCAATAAATGTTGGGCTTCGGTTCAGCAGACAATCGAGATGTTCTTTTCTTTTTCTACTTGTTTGTGTCTGCCAGGCCCCAATCCCCCTCATGATCAATCACATCCTCATCCACGACAGGGGATTGGGGGGAGAGAAGGGTCGGAAGACTCACGAGGGCTGGTGATTGTTACTGAAGATTTATCTTCCACCGGAGGCACTGGGGAGGGAGAGGAGGTAGAGGGTCCATTGGTCCCCTCCGATAGGTCTATAGGTGATGTGGGCGCTTCATCCGAGAGAGAGGGTAGTTCCCTCATGGGAGGGTATGGCCATCATGACTTCGTGTCGCACCCTCACTTCTTTTGTGTTGTTGGGAGGCAAGGAAATAATAGATGCCTCACTCAAAGGAGTCTGGTGGCTTGCTGTGCAATTGTCTACTGATTCCTGCACTCCTTTGATCGCATCCCAGATCCGTGAAAGATTGTTATTTGTTTCCACAGTCTTAAGACTGTCGAATGATTCCTGTAGTCTTTTGATCACGTCCCAGATCTGTGAAAATTTGTCTTGTGCTTCCTCAATTCTTTCTGAGGTTTTGTCAGTTTTCTTCTGGGAGGAATTTTGCTGTTAGAAAGGCATTTTCTGCCATATTATACACTGCAGGTAGGCTTAGATCAGTAGCCCCCTTTGGAAGCAGATTGTAAGGGTCATCGGTGTAGATTTCCACCGAGCAGGTGCTTACCCACTTAGTGATATATGATATTTTCTTGAAAGAGGATAAGTTTTTCGTGGGTTGCTCCTGGAGAATGGTTTCTGGTATCAGGTCTGCATTTTGTATATGCAGAGTTAATTTTCTTATTGGAGAAGGCTGCACTCTCAGATTGTATAGCAAGACTCAACATCAGAACAGTTCAATTGGTATTGTATAAAGTGAAGACAATTGTTCGTGAGTACGGAACTTATGTATGGGGCACAAGTATCGTTAGGTGCCAGGGTCACTGGCATGACAGTCGGAGGTTGGTCAGATGACATTTTTGTGATAAAGGGAGGGCCAAGCAATAACACATACACAGCACTCTATTACCCATTTCCCAGGGCCAATAGGCTTCGAGAAGTTGAAACTTGAAAATTTCGAAGGCACTGATTGGGGCAAAATGTACATTAATATATCTGTAATTACAAAACACTAACCGGCTTACGTGCCAGGTATTACATAGAAACACTATTAACACCTTGCCTTCTATGAGAGGTATAATCACCATGAGTGAAAAACCCCCTCTTTTTTTGGTAAAAAATGCGAGAGACCTCCAACACGTCCGCCCCAGACACAGGCCAAGCCAGTATAGCAGGTTTTCACTTGACCTTGTTACAATAATGTTAGTGTGCGACCTCCAGTTTTCATGGAAGATGATATATGATTTTTAATATTCATCTTTACAGTTCTAATACTGTTGTGTAACCCTTTCGCTCTTCCATATGCATAAACATTTTGTCTTATCCCATGCACTTTCCCATGTTTACTTAGAATTTCTACTAAAATGTCATCATTGAGATCAAAGTGTGCATAACGAATCGACACACAATTAAGGTTATTACTAATATTCACAATCTTCACAGACTTTCCACTACAGATTTCTACTGTTGTATTGTCAAAGATCCTGATAAAATCTTCAAAGATGGTCTTTTCTGTGAATCGTGACACCACTTGGTTTCCCATCATCAGCTGAAAACCAACGATCTCTTCTGCTTTAACACTAAGATGATCGCATACCGCTTTGCATGCCTGATCATACATGGGGTATGATGAAAAAAGTAAGCCCACGGAATTGATCCTTTTAATCGAACCAACCATTCTGGCAGATTAGCCTTGATGTTCTTCATCAAAATCAAGAACTGTTTTCCCAAACAGTCAAACTGTACTTGCCAAACTAGTACAGCCTTTCCTCCTGCGGAGCTAAACGGCAGCCAACCTTTTCGCACGGAACTTAGACGAGAAGTCATGGCACTGAGTTTATATAGTCTCCTTGCCCTCTATGACCGGCCTCTTCTTACAAAGCCATGACCACAATGCATTTGCATTGTGGTCGCCACCACAATTACAACACTTCGGAAAAATCTTAACATTCTCCTTTATTTTTCTAAATAAACATTCTTTTCATTCAAGATTTTTGCTGCAGTACCTACATCTAAAGCTGTTGTAATATTTACATGCCAAATTACCCCTTCTGCTGCATTTGAAACACAATCGAGGATTTTCCTAATATACAGATACCTTTCTGTACCCAATACAGGGAACATATGATAATCTCTCTGAAACCTCTCCTTTTATGAGCTTAATCCCCTGTGGCTTCGCAGTAGTTTGCCCCTTTTGTTTAACCTCTTGTCTCTTGGCCCAAACAACCCAATCATCAACATGCAAATCTTCTAGATCTAGACACAATGGGTATTCAAAACACAATCACCTTGGTGTATTCTTTATTATCCCTTGGTTTAACTAGTACAATGTTTCCAAAACTGGCAGTTAAATAATCAACTGCTCTATCATCTTTGACAGTTACATGTGGCTTATATTTGCCTTCCTTAAATAAGACCTCAAACTTTGCAAATTTCTTAAAAAGCCTTACCATCTACTGTGTTTTGTTGTGATGATCCATGTTGTTTTTTTTTTTCTTTATTAAGAAAATATACATTTACAATTCTTACAATTTGTAATTTTGTATATACATCATAATATATTTACACAAATAAAGTTAGTATTTTGAGTATATTCTCCACATTACAATTTTTGCTATTCATCCAAACATGTCTTTAAACTACATACACATAGACTCTTCCCACATTTTTTGGTATCTGCCTGCCAAATTATATAATAACATAACACAACCCTACAGATAAGTTAATTGAAATCATAATTGACATATTTTCTATTAAAACAGTTCAGCATTCTTTCACTTAACAAACGTTCAAGTAACCATCTAAGTATATTTAAACTTACTCTTTAAAAAGTTTATAATTTGTCTAAGATCATATTTCTTTTTCTTGCTCACCCATAAGACATACAAGTAATCCACAATTAAAACTAATGCAGCATTGTTACACTTTGTTGTTTTACAATTAAAATCTAACATTAAAATTCTTAAGAAACTATTTTTCTCAATACTACATATATTGGTCAGAATATTGTTAAACCATAGGAAAATATCTTTAATATAAGTACATGAATAAAAATATGGATTGAATTTTCTTCCTCTCCACATCTGTCACAAGAACCATCCGCCCTTATATTTAGCATTCTTAATCTTTGGTTAGTTGCTAGAGTCTCATGCAAATATTTATACATAAATTCTCTCTCTCGTAATCCTATATGTCTATTGTTTAGATTCTTCCAAATGCTTTTCCAGTTGAACAACGGGTAGTTACTCTCTATTATGGCCTCACAATTTGGACGGATACAATCATAAACTACTTTACTCGTCAACAAAGGGGAAATTTTTACAACGAAACACCTTTCTAATTGCCTCTATCGCTACAGAATAGTATGGACTAGGAAATATACGATACCTCTTTTTATCAATCGTATTCACCATATGACTTAGTCTTATACTACAATAATAAACAGCAAGGCATGAATCATTTGTTAGCTCTTTTAAAACAGTACAACATAAAATAGATAAAGCCCTGTGATAAACATCAGTAATCCCTAGTCCCCCTTCTTCCTTGGGTAAACAAAGTGTTGTTCTTCTAATAGGCTGGTACTTTCCATGCCAAAGAAATCTAAAATACAAGAATTTATGGCTAAGGCCTCTCGTTTAGACAATGGAAATGCGTGAGCCAAATATCACACTTTTGAGAGTATCAAGGAATTGATAATAATACCCTTCTGATATAGGGTTAATATTCTCTGTTCTGACATGGATGATATTCTGCTGATCTTGTTTATTCTGTTTTCCCAATTTTGTCTGCAAGTTTCTTCATAATTTCCACTATATTCAATCCCTAAAATATAGTTTTCTTTACACTTTTTACTCTGTCAGTAGGCCAAGACAGTTTATTTTCCCAATTTCCAGTTCCTAGAATTTTTGTTTTATCGATGTTTAGTTGTGCTCCTGTAGCCTTTTCAAACCTTTCTATCTCTTTATAAACAACCTGCAGAGATTTCTCAGCGGTGATGAAAATTGTTGAATCGTCTGCAAAACCTTGAAGCTTGATACATTTTTTATTTGGTAGTGGAGGAGGAATAATCTGTTTATTACCTTTAATAGCTAAGTATAAGGGTTCTTGAAATATTACAAACAAAAGCATGGACAAGGGACATCCCTGTCTAACAGACCTATTTATTTCAAACGAAGAGCTAATTACCCCATTGATGCATAAATAGCTATGATTGTTTTTATATAACACCTTTAACCATTTGATAAAGGAGCCGGGAAATCCAAAGCAATTCATAATTCTCCATAAGAACTTCGTATCCACCCTGTCAAAAGCCTTTGACCAATCAAGGTTTAAAAGAGCCAAGTTCGAATGAATTTCGGATAAATAATACACTACATCTCTTATCATATTATTACAGTCGATAATTGACCTTCCATTTACACCACAATACTGCTCAGATGAAATAATCTTATTCATTACCAATTTCATAAGATTAGCTAAAATTTTTGCACATATTTCATAACCTACGTTAAGAAGAGATATGGGCCTCCAGTTCTCTGCTAGTTCTACGTCCCCACCCTTCGGTATAAGCTTAAGAATGCCTTCATGCTGAGAACTACTCAAATCCTCCTTCAGAGCGTACCTAATTACTTGTATGAAGTGAGGTTTCAATAGTGTCCAAAACTTTTTGTAAAATTCAATAGGAAGGCCGTCCTTTCCTGGTGACTTTCCAATGCTTAAGCCCTTAATGGCTGCCCATATTTCTTCTTCTTCAATTTCCTTTTATAACATATCTACATCATCATTATCCAATTTATTCTTGCACATTCTAAGTAATTCCTCTTGTTGAATTTTATCAACATTAACGTTATCGTATAACTCTTTATAATAACTTTTAAAAAATGAAACAATACTGTCAGTATTAATGAGAACTCCTTTATCCGTTTTAACTCTAAAAATACCAGAGTTCCTATCCTTCTCTCTTCCTAATAAGTATGCTGATACCCTTTCACCGTCTACCCTGTCTTTTAGTTTTGCTCACAAAACTCATTCTGTATGTCATTCACTCTGTTTTTAATCACCCTTATTTCTTCAAAGTCAATTCCACCAGCATTAGCTTTTGCATACAATTGTTTCAGTCTTCCCTGCAACATATTTAGAAGTCCATATTTTTCTTGCGACATAATTTTCGACATTCTTATAAAAAACTTTTTACATTCCATTTTTGCAAAGTCCCACCATGATAGCAAATTATCAAAAATTCCTTTTCTAGCCACAATATGACTCCAAACTACACTGAAATTCTCCTCAGTTTCTTTAAAACCCAAAACTTTTGTGTTAAGCCTCCAAAAACCTCTACCAAATTTTACATTTTGTACATTAAATTTAACTAAAACCATGCTGTGATCTGAGCAGCTGATAGGTATTGTTTCCCATGACTTTATATGGTTAAATAGCCTTTTAACATATACTCTGTCTATTTTTGACCCGTAGTTATTTTTAACAAAAGTATATTCAGGTAACTTGTGACAACCTATGGTTATGTCTTTCAATCCTACTTGCTTTATCAAGTTCCTTAGAGCTTTTGACTGTAAATGAACATTTTCTGAACTACTGTCTCGAAGAGAGGTCACACAATTAAAATCTCCACCTAATATTAAGTTTTCAGTGTTATTCCTTAAATAAAATAACAATTTATTTCGAAAGAATTCTTCTCGTTCTGGTATTTTGTTTGTTCCTGATGGAGCGTACAAGTTCAGCAGAGGAATGATGATACCATTAAACTCAATCTTATTACTAATTACTTGCCCCTCTCCATCCATTTCTTGATTCAAGACCTTAATGCTAGGACACTTTCTAATATATATCGCAGTTCCACCTTTCAAATTAGTACAACAGTTAATAAAGACATCATAATCATTAGATAGGTAAACCATGTCTTTGACATTTTTAATATTATGCTCCTGCAACATCAATACATCAATTCTGTGAAATCTCATGAGAGAGTCAACGCACATCTGTTTGTTAACTACATTAAGTCCATTTACGTTTAAGGTGGCTACCGTCAGCGCCATGATTATAAAGAGGTTAACCACCCACTTATCCATTACGAACTTGTATTTTTACTATTCACCTTTCGTCGTTTTCTTTCACGATCATCCTTCAAATTTCTCTCATCATTTCTATGCATCTTGTCATTACTGTCTTTACTTTTTGATATAACCATTTTCCCATTATTTTCCACATGTACTTTCCACTTTTCAGTATTCCTATCTTCACTCTGTTCTTTGTGACTAAATTCCTCAATCCGCTGCTCAACGTCATCAGCTTCGTTCATCATTTCCCTTTCCAGGCTCTCATCGGTCAACATGTCTTCTGCTATATCGTTGTATTCAGTTGTCATATTTTCGTCGAAATTATTCCTGATCACTTCCTCCCTCATGACTGGTTTTCCCTACAGCTTCTGCTTCCATACTTGACAGTTCCGAATCATTTCGCTCACGATGAATCTCCACTATTGTTTCTATTTCTATTTTATCAGACTTCTCGGTTTCTTTTTCCTTTACAATGTTGTTTTGTATCCCATATTCAGATACAGTTACTTGTATGAAGTGAGGTTTCAATAGTGTCCATTTATATGCATGTCTTCATTATCAGATTCATTTATATGCGTAGAATTAGCTGGCATTGCAATGCTTACGCGTTCTAGCTCATCATCATTATCTATGTCACCCGAGACATTGTCTTTATCAATTAAATATTTTGAGTTAGCATCTGTGTTGTCTTCAGCATTTTGAACTTCTTTATGTTGGTTCAATTTTAAATGTTTTTCATTATCACCAGTGCAATCTTGAATTTGATCCTTTACGCTAAATCCTGGATTCTCCTTCGCTTTTCTGTTCCATTTTCCCATTTCCGGGAAGTGCGTTTCCTTATCCGTCAATTCCTCCCTTAATGTCTTCTCTGTAACACAGTTTTCCACTAGATGATCTTCACTTCCACATTTATAGCAGGTTCTGCTCTGTCCGCTGTACATGAAGGACACCGAATGTCCTGCTATCCTAATAGACGATGGAATGTTATTCTTGATTTCCATTTTTGCTGTTCTTATCCCATTCAATAAACCGTTTCCTTTTCCTAGCGTGTGTTGGTTATTCCTTATCCATATTACCTTTCCATATCCTTCAAGTACGGATTCTATCATCTGGTTGTCCATGTCAAAAGGTGCGTATCTGATTGATACAAAGGAGTAGCTTGCTCCCATGTTCACTATTTTCACAGTAATCCCATTCCCGATCTGAAGTTCCTTCTCATCGTATTCACTGATGAACTTTTCATATATAATGCGCGACCTGAATTTCATGATAAACCTATTCCTAGGCATCAACTGGAATCCTATCAAATCGCAAGTTTCAATTCCAAGAATCTCAAAAATTACTCTACAAACTGTTTCATTGCCAGGTTTGCTTGAAAAAATCAACCCAATGGAGTCCTTCCTCCTGATTTGAGGATAGAATCGTGACGTCATCGTTGGGCGGTCTCACGGCTACGTCACTCATAGCCTCGGGGCATGCAGCCTTTCCGGCGATGAGTGACGGACGACCACTGATTCACTTTTTATCCTCAAAAAGCAACTAAGTCTAAACACAACTATAAACTCTTTACAGTTATTGGTTCCCTGTACCTTTATGATTCTTGTAGCAACTATACATCACTAGGATACCATCAAAAGACAGGGAAAGGCTTGAAAAAAAGAACGGAATACAATCACAGCCGTGTTTACACTTCGACGCTTCTTCTTCCTTCCTTCACGTGTGGCTTCGCAGTAGTTTGCCCCTTTTGTTTAACCTCTTGTCTCTTGGCCCAAACAACCCAATCATCAACATGCAAATCTTCTAGATCTAGACACAATGGGTATTCAAAACACAATCACCTTGGTGTATTCTTTATTATCCCTTGGTTTAACTAGTACAATGTTTCCAAAACTGGCAGTTAAATAATCAACTGCTCTATCATCTTTGACAGTTACATGTGGCTTATATTTGCCTTCCTTAAATAAGACCTCAAACTTTGCAAATTTCTTATAAAGCCTTACCATCTACTGTGTTTTGTTGTGATGATCCATGTCAAGTAAGTTGGGAAAGTACAAACGTTTTCGATGGCCAGAAACAGGATCCACAGCCAAACTCGTTTGTAGATTATTTGGTACACATTCATCATTACTTATTCTCTGCCTCTTATTGAGTAATGAATTTCCAACACCATATAACTACTATAATAGTCTATTTTATTAAACCTGGCGAACTTGCACTTAGCTGCTTGCTGCTGATTGGATGAATGCCCTGTTGTCCGAATCACAGTTTTGTTTTCACACTTGTTTCGGAATTGTGATTATACGGTCATAGAGTGAGTTAAGAGGTAAGTTATGTAATGTTGTGTAATACCAGTTGTAATAAACGTAAGTTCTATAGGGTTGAAATGTAGTAATAGGGAGGTAAACGAAGCACTTTATGTCCATAGTGAGCAGCGGTTTCATCTAGTTGGTACATCTGATTTTCCTTGTGGTGCTTATAAATCTGAAGAAGTTGGAGTTTTGTAACAGAAGGGTTATGGTGAATGATATTTAAAACCAACCATTCTATGATTTGGGATTTTCTGTTACTACTTGTTGGGACCTTGTTGGTTATTTTAGAGTGACAAGGAGCATTATCGATGACGATAAGGGACTCATTCTTGATATTAGGAAGAAGTTGTTCTTCTAACTACATAATGAACCTTTTGTTATCCATCCATTTTTTTATTTGAACATAAGCAATGCTCCTGGTACAAAACCCTCATCACTTCTTGACAGTGAGGTTCTGGTTCATCCAAGTCTTGTCCA
Organism: Macrobrachium rosenbergii; assembly: GCF_040412425.1. Classification (NCBI taxonomy): domain Eukaryota; kingdom Metazoa; phylum Arthropoda; class Malacostraca; order Decapoda; family Palaemonidae; genus Macrobrachium; species Macrobrachium rosenbergii. Next base: position 30,185,185 of record NC_089796.1, on the reverse strand, counting down.
CGAATACCTCTGGTCTCAGGTTTGGATTCTCTTGATTTCTTTTCAGTTCTCTAAGATACTTGTTTCTTGCTACAATGATGTCCTCTCTCTCCATGAGTATCTTCATTCTGCTGGTGGCTTTCTTATACCTAAAACCAAGATTCCTGACTATTTTGTAGAGGGAACTTCTTGAGCCAGTGAAATTAGTAGGAGATTTCTGAAGTTTTGCCAACAAACTTGCTAATGTAGGGAGACCCCCTCTTTCATAAAAGGATAGCATCTCTCTCCTAACACATCCTCTGTCAAAACTGTCAAGATGGTCAACACCAGTCGATTTTCTTTTCCGTCGGAAGATTTAATCTTCTCAGATTTGATACGACAGACAGTTCCCTCTGAAACTTGAGTTGCTGCTGCTGTCACCTTTATGATTTTATTCATTGTCTTCATGGGACCCTCTAAAGTAAAAAATTGAAAAACATTCATTATCATATTGCAACTCTGGCTGGTAAACCTACTGCCAGCAGAATGTCTTTGCCTGGTGTTGGGAGTTCCTTTACCTATGTTTTGATCTATATTGTTTCTTGTGGCCATGGCTGAAATGGGTGAAATAGATAGTGTGGCAACTGCTCGATAGACGATTCCAAGCTACATAAGTCTGGTTATAAACGGTGTGTGCAGACGACAACTCACCAGCTGCTCCTCCCACAACTCCACTTCCTCAACTTTTCCGGCAAGCTTAAATTTCTACGATAGTTTTTTGTTCTTAGGCGTTATATAATCTTTAACTATGTACAATAAATACGTCTTGGTTATTTTCAAAACACTACTGGCATGATTGCGCTAAAAATTTAGCAAGATTTTAACCATTAAAGTCTGTGCGTTTGAAGCATATTTCTAGTTTACGGCTTCAGTAAATGTTGTTTCATAACTATTAAATACATAATAATTCAGTAGGTAAGATCTTAATACTTACGTTTCTTACAACTGGTATTTACATGACTGGTATTTACATAACTTAGCTCTTAACTTGCTCTATGACCGTATAATCACAATTCTGAGACAGTGTGAAAACAAAAGTGTGAGATTCGGGCAACAGGACATTCATCTAATCAGCAGCATGCAACTACATGTAAGTTTGCCAGGTCCTAAATAAGTAGACTATAGTACTTTCCTCAGCTACCTCTTCCTGGACGGTGTGCAGTTTTTTCTGATTCTTTTTTCTCCTTTTTTCAATAAAAGGAGCTTCATTAACTTCATCTTTATCACCACTAGATAATGACAAGTCCATTTCAGCATCTCCTATGGTATCCTTTGAAGCCATGTCAGTCAAAACAAAATACAAAGACTCAGAGGATAAGGGTCAGCTGATGTGGTTTAGGTTTTGACAGCTCAAATGCCCTTAGCTAATTTGTGGGACAACGAGCTGAAATATGACTCCATACCAATGAATAAATGTACAATACCTAGAAAGCTGTTAAATGTATTGGGAGCAGAGAAAATATGTGAATTACATAATTTTACTACTTTAGAACAGTGTGTAATTAGAAGGTAAAACTGAATATCAAATTAGTTGTTTCATGGAACTAATGCAAAGAAATTACTTTCATTCATTGGTATGAAAATTTGGGTAGAACTAAGTAGTAGCTCCACGGCGGCGATTTCTTTCTAACTTAACTTTTTCTACAGTTTTTTGTTTGCTATTAGGGATTTACCTTCAATTTTTTTGTATGATTGTAATTAACCTGTAATTAACCACAGAACTTCATCCAACAAGCTAGGGGACCTGATGGCAAAGTGGGGTTATGGGTGGGGTATACCTCCGGTACAGGGTGATTTGCTCCCCCTCTTGTTACTATCCTACAATTTAGGGGACCCCTAGGGAAAGCGGGGTTATGGGTGGGGTGGACCACGGGGTGTGAGAAGGCGACCAAACTTTACTGTATATGGCACTACAAAGACGAAAAACCCTTACACAAACACAGGAGGAACAAGACGACAGAGGTAGCCTTTACAAAGACAAAAACTTTCGCTGCTACTGCTATTTCAAATGCTGCTACGCATGCGCACTCTTATAGAGGAGCTTTTGGTACACAGGTCGACTCCTTACTGAAGAAAAAGCGGGTGCTGGGGAGATAATGTTCGTTTCCGGTCCTTCTGAGTTTCAGTTTTGCGAAATGCACTTAGGGACATTTGATTTCCCAGGGGCTAGTACTGAGCACAGCAAAATACATTTGAACCCCCAGGGACTAGTACTAAACACAGAGAAAGAGTGTACATGAATCACTGTTTAGCACCAGCCCTCATGTGGAAACTAACTTTTAACCACTTGGGGACCTAAGCCTATACTGTAAATACTTATACAGCCAATCACATTACACCCTTAACTCTGTATTGAGGAAAACTCCGTTTGCATTCAGACTGTGAGTTAATTATATTTCTTTCTGTTTTCGTTTTTTTATAACCTGCTTTTCTTTCTGCTTGTCTACACTTTGAGTTCCTTACTCACAATTATTACTGCTCCTGTACACTAATGCATTCACACCAAATGCTGTTTACCTTGTACACATTACAATACGGCATTATAATTGATGATAGGCCTCAAAGAATGGGGCTGCACCCTAGAGGAACTGTAAGGAAACAGGGGGTTTCAGGAGGAATTGAGAAGTTTCTCCCGCCGTTGGAGGGTGTGTGGCTGGTATTCATATGCGATCCTCACAGTTTAGACCACCGTCTTTCCCCGTCTTTCCAGTTGTTGCACCTGTTTGTTTGCTTTGGAATGGTTCATAAGTATTTTGTTTCGGTACGCCGGCTGATTCCTTGCAGTAAACTTAACGCTCCTTTGAACCTGTAACACAACACTCTTTGGCCGTTACCTGCAAAACTTTTACGTCAACTGCCGGGGAATTGGCGTATATTATTAGGGCAATTACAAGATGTTAATTCAGCTGTGTCAAGATCACAGCCTTTAAAAAAAAAGAAAACAGAATTTTAGCCCCCGGTGCGGTAGTGAGTGCAGGCTGGATATTCAGCAAAAAGCATTCTGCTCCCCCAGAAACAGGGTCAGAGTCCCTAAGGTAAGTTTACTGGGGCTTGGTTTCTTAGTGTACTGAACTGTTTTTATCCAGATTATTTTATGAGTTCGGAACTCCTGCAGACTGATAGGTGCCTTGGAAACTGGTTTTCCCCATACTTTTGGGGCTTTTGGTAAAGGAGATGATGTTTTGTTTTTTGCCGGTCTGTTATTCTTCCTAATGCATTCTACCTAACCCCCGCACCCCCTGTATCCTCAGTGACAGTGCGTTTTGCCTCTGCACAGAACCCTCTGCCTCCCCGCTACCACCACTTCTCACCTTCCCCTGCATTTTGGGGGGACGTGAGCAACTCTCTCCCTACCTTCCCCCCAGTTCCTCCTCTTCCCTCAGCCTCTCCCTCCCTGCAACGAATGGCTCCCTGGCAATTTACACTTCCGAAGTGCACTTCCACAATGTAAACATGTCAGCTTCGTTTGTGCGTGTTCTCCCCGACCCCAAAACCCCGAATACCCACAGTCCCCCTTCACTGTTGGGTAGAGTTAGGGGGCAAATAACACTTGACTGTCAACAAGCAAATGCATCTCCTTTATCAGCAGCCCTAAAAGTATAGGAAAAACCAATTTCCAAGGTAAAAATAGGCGTGGAGCTAATACTTAGAACTACCAAAATTTGATAATGTGATGGTCAGCTACACTTCCACGGATAAAGGTCTTAAGGTACGTGGCCAAATATAGGATTTAACGCAGGTGAAAATAATTTCAAGTTATAGATTATAAGAAAAAAATTCTGAAATGCTGAAGTTAAATTCTGGTTAAAGTATTGGGAAACGTTTTTAATTGGGGGTGGGGGGAGAGCGGAGGTCGTATGGCATACAAATCTGGTTGATCATATACAGTTCTGTGATGCAGTTTCTTTTACCGAAAACATTTAATAATTCATTTTAAAGATTTCCGTTTAAAAGGTCACTTCGATGCTGAATAACCTCATGGGTCCCAGCGCTTTGCTTTTTGCATAAATTTCATATTCCATTCAAATTAATACGTCACTAGTATAGAGTAATGACTATTTATTTTTACAACTATCCACCGTAGGGTGGTAGTGCCGTCAGCGAACCTCATGTGGTGCACTGTAGGCATTACTTAAGGCTCTTTGCAACGTCCCTTCGTCCCCTAGCTACAATATATTTCATTCCTTTTACTGTACCTCCGTTCATAGTCTCTTATATCTTTCTTTCCACCCTCTCCTATTAATTGTTTCATAGTGCAACTGCAAGGTTTTCTCCTGTTACCCCTTTCAAACCTTTCTACTTTCAATTTTCCCTTCCAGCGCTGAATGACCTCGTAGGTCCCAGCACTTGGTCTTATGCTTAAATGCTATATTCTATTCATGAAACCATTTTAAAGACTAATAATTCTTGGGATTGGTTGTTTAGGATAGTAGCTATTACGGATACTATTGGATTAGTGATTCTGTGAATTTGACACCGAATAGATGAATAAGCAAAACAGTTGGAACTTAGTAATCAAAGATGTTTGGAGGGTTTTAGCATGACTGCTGGTAGATATGGAATGCTTCATGTGGATGTATCATATGAAATGGTATTTGTGTTAGCGGGTCTCTTTAATTGCTATCGTTTCTGCTTATTACGGAAATGAAAATTGTAAATTACTGAAGGAATTTGTAAATTAGCAAATGAAGTAAAATACAGGTTATAAAAAACTTACTGGTACATAGGCCCAATATTTTACAAATTAATTCTCAATACTGTTTTTAATGAACTGGTTGCTCTAGAACAGAATGGTTGTGGTAGGATATTATTACTTTTAAAATACGTTTAGTTAATTGTAAAGAAACGAATCTGATAAACTGGTACCAGGCATGAACAATAAGCAGTATAGTGAAAGAAGTAACTCTAAAATTATGGAGGTTACTTATCAGGATGATGGTCTTAGTTTATTTGGAAAAAGTTAAACGCCACTAATGGTTTCTTTACGAAGACGCATCTCGGGATGCTGCTAAGTCTGTTCTTATGTAAATCGTTCCGTCGTTTAATATGGGTCTTTCTATAAAGGCCAATAGATTTACTAAGCGAACTTCATCGTAACTGACCGTTCTTTGAGGGGAAAAACCGGAAGGGAAAGAAAGAGTTGAATTGGAACTGGAATATAGAATTTGGGCCAAAAGCCAAGAGCTGGAAAAGCAGGAAGGGAAAGAAAGGGTTGATGAATTGGAACTGGAATATAGAATTTGGGCCAAAAGCCAAGAGCTGGGACATATGAGGTCATTCAGCACTGAATTCCTCATTGAACGGGTTGGTATCATTCTTGGTTAACACTCTGCTGGACCCGCGTTCGATTCTCCGACCGGCCAATGAAAAATTAGAGAAATTTATTTCTGGTGATAGAAATTAATTTCTCGTTATAATGTGGTTCGGATTCCACAATAAGCTGTAGGTCCCGTTGCTAGGTAACCAGTTGGTTCTTAGCCACGTAAAATAAATCTAATCCTTGGGGCCAGCCCTGGGAGAGCTGTTAATCAGCTCAGTGGTCTGGTTAAACTAAGGTATACTTAACTTTTTTCATTCAGCACTGAAAGGGAAATTGACAGTAAGAAGGTTCGAAAAATGTAACATGAAGAAAATCTTGCAGCTGGACAATGAAACAATTGTTAAAGAGGGTAGAAAGTCAGATGGAAGAAAAAGAATATGAAAGGAGGTAGAGAAAAAGGAATGAAAGAGGTTGCAGCTAAGAGCCGAGGGGATGTTGCAAAGAACCTTAAGTGATGCCTACATTGCACCAGGTAAGGTGCACTGACGGCACTACCCACCTGCATGAGGGTTGAGGAATTGCTTAAGCTGAGGATGGCAGACTCAATAAAGAAATGCTTAGGCCGGGGAGGATAGACCAGAATTTAGGGCGAGGAAGTGAGGCGAGAAAACAAATTGCTTAAGCCGAGGAATAACATCAGCAAGTATAAAGCCTTTGGCCCCAAGCTGCAGCCCCTTTCATTCCTTTCATTGTATCTCCATTCATATTCTTTATTCTTCCATCTTACTTTCCACCCTCTCCTAACAGTTGTTTCATTGTGCAATTGCGAGGTTTTCCTCCAGTTACAACTTTCAAACCTTCCTACTGACTGTCAATCTCCATTTCACCGCTGAATGACCTCATAGGTGCCAAAGATTGGATTTTGGCCTAAATTCTATATTCCAATACCAATTCAACAACAAAAAACTATAAATGGGTGAACAGCAATATACGTGATTGTGCATGACACTTGGGAATGATAGTTTGTGCTTATAGTTTAGGGAATGAAAGCCTTCTGGTAGGGAGCCGTTCGACCTCATGGCATCTAAGCCCTGTAAATGGGTAGTGCTGTCTGTGCACCTCACGTGGTGTACTGTAGGCGTTAATTAAGGTTCTTTGCAGCGTCCCTTCGGCCCCTAGCTGTAACCTCTCATATCTTTTACTGTACCTCCGTTCATATTCAATTTGACTTTACACCCTCTCTAAAAAATTGTTTCTTAGTACAACTGCGGGTTTTTCCTCCTGTTACACCTTTCTAACCTTCTTATTGACGGCCAGTTTCTCTTTCAGCGTTGAATGACCTCATAGGTCCCAGGACTTGGCCCTTGGCCTAAAAATTATTATCTTATCTATGGCATTTAAGGCCTTGTCCACACGTTCGGTTATCGCCCAGCTGCATTGGTCATTCAACAGGCTCCATCTCCCTTGGCATAATTGCTATGTCCACACTTGCTTATAGGTGAATTGGATTATTGTCTTGTTGGGGAGTAGCAAATGAGTGGTAGCCAGGCCCATTCACGATTAAAAAAAATCAGGAAGAAAGTGCATAAAATTTTTAGCCTTTGTAAACAATTTTGTATAAGATAAATATTGGGAAACCACTAAACTAAAATTTTCATCCCGATCATCTAAATATTTCCAGAGCTATAAAGTACCAAAGTCGGAGTTTTTGTGTACTACTGTGTGTGTGTTTATATATATATATATATATATATATATATATATATATATATATATATATATATATATATATATATATCTATATATATATATATATATATATATATATATATATATATATATATATATATATATATATATATATATATATATATATATATATATATTAGCTGACGAACCCGTCGCTGCCCGGGAAAATTCTGAGTGACAACCGATAAATCTCTCTCTCTCTCTCTCTCTCTCTCTCTCTCTCTCTCTCTTTCTCTCCCTAACACCACCTCTACACTCTCTCTCTCTCTCTCTCTTTCTCTCTCACTTCCTCTCCCTCTCACTCGCTCTTCACTTTCCTGTTAAGATAGTTGCTTCAGTTTCATTGACCAGAATTTTTTATATTTTATATATCATCCTTTAACATCCACGATTCCTATCGGGGCTGAACTCGGACTTAAAGGCCATCGGGAGTGTTACTATTCATGTCAGTGATCTCGGGAACTATGGATCAGACACTGATATCTGTCGATATCAGCTATTTTTACATGTAACCCCCTTCCCAACCCCTCCCCCTTTGGTGCCAGTGATATATTAACACCTCCCCCACACTATTCTTCTCCAGACGGTAAGTCATATGTATACCGAAATGAGGTATGATAAATTTGTAGAGTTTATTTAGTTCCTAAGTCTACGAACAGAACCAGCCACGTTTCAGGGAAGCACTTCCCACCCCCACCCCATTTGGTGCTAATAGTGCCTTATCCCTACAGTACTCTTTTCTAGATAGTAAGTCAGATGTACATCAAGTTTGGTTCAAGTCGCTCAGTGCGTCTCAGAGTTATGCTGGGGCATACACACACACACATACATATATACATACATACAACCATTTATATATAAATAATATATATATATATATATATATATATATATATATATATATATATATATATATATATATATATATATATATATATATATATATATATATATATATATATATATATATATATATATATACACACATATAGTGTGTGTGTATATGTGTATATATGCACAATAATATAAGCAGAAAGGAAAATATATGGAAAAGCAATGCAATAAGTAGAAGAACAATTCAATCTCACGGGAACCATTTTTAATGCATTACGAACGTCACACATCCATGGATACTAAAAGAGTTAATTATGCAATCCATAAATATAAAAAAAAAAACAGGACATAAATATGCAAAAAAAAAAAAAAAAGATGGAAATAAGAGCCACAAAATGCGATGTAACTAGAGAACAATATTTCTCCACACAAAAAAGGTTCCGCCAAGTGGTTCACTTCTATCATCTCCTGAGCGATAGAAAAAGGGAGACTGCAGAAACGAGCTGGTGCTCAAGTGGAGAACGCCCACACGTTTCCCGAACCTCTTTGCTTTTGAGAGCTTATGACGTTTTCAAGAAAATTTACTATTTGTAAATCTTTCTCTCGAAAGAAATGAATGAAAAAAGGTTTATTTTTCGTGACTATTCTTATGAACCTACATATTTTCACATACACTCACGCGCACACGCATATATATATATATATATATATATATATATATATATATATATATATATATATATATGTTATATATATATATCTATAAATAATATATATATATATATATATATATATATATATATATATATATATATATATATATATAGAGACCTGTTAATCAGCTCAGTGGTCTGGTAAAACTAAGGTATACTTATATTTATATATATATATATATATATATATATATATATATATATATATATATATATATATATATATATATATATATATATATATATATATATATATATATATATATTATCATTGTTCAGGAAATTGAACCTATTCAGATGGAACAAGTCCACAAGGGCCATTATATCCGAGTTCAAGCTGTCAAAGAGTATGGTGTTCATTAGAAAGAAGAAGCGGAAGGTTATGGAAAAAAAGACAGAAGGGATAGTTTATTAAAAAAAATTTAAATATGAATCAATAAATTTATTAACAAATATATAAAAGCTTAATTATTGAAATACAAGGAAAGCTGTATTAGGGTAGTAATGTATTGCATTTTCGCCTGAACTTCTGAAGTCCAATTGCACGACATCCACAGGGAGACTGTTCCACTGTCCAACGATGTAAAGAACAAATTGAATCTGGAACTTCAGTTGGACACAAGACACATTTACTGCATATTGGTGCTGCTGTTCAGCGAATCTGATTGCTCTCGGTAGGAAAGGGTATCAGGGATTAATTGTAAATATGAAAGATTTCTGTTAAAGTACAACTTAAGAAAAATTTACGAACAAGAAACCATCTGTCATGGTCCAAGTCATAACTGCCAATATTAGAAAACAGACATCTAACACCACGAACCACGCTGACTAAAAAATTTATTAACAAATCCATCCGAAGAACAGTATTAATTATTGAAGGAAGGGCAAATAATCTAAAACACAATACACTGATTTTAACCGGGGAAATCAGATTCGAGATTAATTCAAATAACAAATGTTAACGAAATTAACATAATTGATGAATCTGATTATAGGCTTATATTCCCTGCTTATGTTGGCTTAAGAAAGCCAATTGCTGTATATTTTTACACTAGCTCTCCTAAAGATACTATGAGTGATAAGGCATACCAGGAATACTTCTCCCACAAAAATTTAGAAGCGGTCCCAGATTGACGATTTACAGACGTTCATGGTAATAGTATAGGAAATGCAGAAGAAATTGATTTTCCATTTCTTTTGGGAAAAATTACGCTTAAGGAAAAGGTTCTAATTGTAAAAAGTGTATATTTGGCATCTGCCACTTATAAATCCAACCATCCAACCATGACCAGAAGAAGAATCATTATGATGCTGCAAGAGAACAGCTCGTTATTAGAAATGGTAATCTAACTTCGAGAGCTCCTCAGCAAATTCCTTCTGATTTGGAAGCTAATCAAAAAACTTATCTGAACTGGGATGAGATTTGAGACTCGAACCAGGAGACATCACAGTTGGTTGTAAATTTCATCACTTATTGTCCCCGCTGATTCTAAAACATTTCAGCTAACTATGTGTACAGCTTCTCTGG
>NC_089796.1:30125083-30167583 GCF_040412425.1 Macrobrachium rosenbergii | reverse complement strand
TATATATATATATATATATATATATATATATATATATATATATATATATATATATATATATATATAATATATGTGTGCGTGAGAGAGAGTGTGTGTGTATCTAAGTTATCCAGATTAATGATCTGGATAATTTAACAGTGTAATTTAAAATTAATAAAATGTCTCTTAATAATAATGTACTAGAGAGAGGAGATTTAGTCAGACCAGATCATGTGTTCTTGGGTTGTCATTAAGAGATCGCTCTGTTTTGATTTGTATGTCAACACTTCAGATAACAGACAGGCACTTGCTACAACAAGCAATTTCCTGTTAAATATGTGTGTTCACAGACAAGAGATAAGGGATGGGCGCTGAGTCATGTAGACCAATTTTTTCTCTTACGAGAAGGGAGAAATGATCTCAGCAAAGCATGTGTTGAAAAACCATACCCTTTGTTTGAACTTGTCCTGCTCTGGGAAGAATTATTGAGCATGGTAATTGCATCATATAGTTTCTAGGACGTATCTTGGTCCCAAAACATTTTGGAGTGTTCCATGGATCTTGTTTCCAAAATGTTTTAGATGATGTCATTCTATGGGAGTTTTGCTTCTAACTGGAAACCTAAAAATATGTTCATTCTTATTCTAGAGACCTTTTTTGCTGGTTCTCTCTCTCTCTCTCTCTCTCTCTCTCTCTCTCTCTCTCTCTCTCTTCAAGAGAGAGAGAGAGAGAAGTGTGTAACATAAAGTAAATTTGTTGTGGTCTTTTATATTAATCTTAGCTTTTGAAATCTGATAACCATAGTAATTAGTGTTTTCCCGGTAATGGAGTCTATCAGGAAAGTGTGTTTAGTGAAAAGCTGCAACATTTGGATTGATCGTGTGAAAGGTTTCCCAAACTTGTGTAAGGTACAATGAATTTTACAAGTTTAAAATGGTTAAAAGCTTATTTTTGAATTGAAGACATGTGAGTTGGAATTCAGTGAGTGTTGTTTAAACTGATTTGTGTTTATTAGACCTGTCAACTAAGTGAATTTTTTTATGAATTTATTTCATTTTTTACACATTTCATTGTTATCTATTTTTGTATGTTCTTGTATTTGCAAATTATTTGCTTAGTTTTCTTATGTGTTTCTTAGTGGTTTACCTTTCACTTAATTTTGTTTCACAAATTTGATGATTTGATTTTGTTTCTTATCTAAATACAAAATTAATTATGATTGTGAATTTTGATTTCATGTAATAGTAAATATTTATTCAGAGTAAAATTGTGAATTTTGATTTATTAATCTTACATTAGGAATAATTTTTTGTTTATTTAAAGTTTTTACAATAGTGTTTCATGTATTGACCACCAGTGGTAGGAATCAAATGTGAATAGATTAGACTAATAGATATGTTTTGTTCCTTCAGTTTTTACTGATGTGATTCTAAGTTGGGGAGACGGTTACAGTAATAGAGTGATGCCCTTTTGCTTTAGTATATTCCTTGTTTAGATAACAGTACCTCACATGGTTGATAAGCTTTTTTAAAGGATCACTGAGTACTCAGTCATATTTTTGTAGTTATGAGAGTTCAGGTATCTGGTTGTAAGTGAGGTAAGATTTGAATCCAGTGATCAGTAGTGCAGTAACCAGGCACTTGGAACACTTTAGACAATACATATATATATATATATATATATATATATATATATATATATATATATATATATATATATATATATATATATATTTTTATATATATATATATATATATAATTCTTTTTTATTCAAGATTAACAAATCAAAGTTCACTGTTTCACATTGAATAAAAATTTAATGTTACTTGAAATAAAAATTCACAATCATAATTAATGTTTGATTTTAGATAAGAAACAAAATCAAATCATCATATATATGAAAAAAAATGAGATTTCCTGCTACTCTGTATTACATACTGTCAGCAGTACTGAACATTGTTTTCATCTTGAACTAGGATTAAAGCTACATTTTATTGTTATTTATTCCCTTTAAATTTCTAACCAGATTATTCAGTTCTTTAATCAGGTTAAGTGATTAATGAATTTCATCCAAGAGCCAAATGAACTTTCCGCTCATGTTTCTTATTGGAAAACCCTATGGCTGTCTAGTGTGTAAGTTGCATAAGCAAGCGTGAAATCCTTTAACTTTGAGAAATTTAAACTTGAATTAAAACGTATCGACTGCACGTATCTTCAAGGAAAATTATGCAGTCTGAGAAAATATAAAACATATAGGATATAAATGTGTCATATTACTAATGGAAATTGTGTTCATTTCCTCCGATAGCCGTGTGACAGCTTTTGTGCACTATGAGCAATTAATTAAACGATGTAAGATTTAGTGTCTTAGAGAAAAACGACCTCCAAACCTGTTGCATTTAGTCAAGACTTATTCAATACGAACATTAGACCCAATGGCTATAGGAAATGGGTTACTCACTGCAGCCCACGTGCCTACCCTTGATTATTGGAAAGAGAAAAGGTAAAATATATGAGTTGGTTTTGTGCATTAAGAGAATAATTTAATATATAAAAAATGTGTAAGAGTACATTCACCATCGTCCTCGTGATGAATAATATTAGAATATTTGACATGAAAATCAAATGAAATTACTTTTATTCCAAGGTTATCTCCAGATGACTTCTTAACAAATGTTAAAAAACTTGGTATCTTTTAAATTTTCATTATATATATATATATATATATATATATATATATATATATATATATATATATATATATATATATATAGATATATATATATATATATATATATATATATATATATATATATATATATATATACTTAGATACACACACTCTCTCACTCACAAACATTATATATATATATATATATATATATATATATATATATATATATATATATATATATATATATATATATATATATATATATATATATATATATATATATATATATATATATATATATATATATAAATATATTAAAATAGATATATATAATGAAAATTTAAAAAGAGATTTTTTGATCCGAGTTCAAGATGAAAACAATGCTCAGTATCGCTGACATTATGCCATGCAGAGTAGCAGGACATCTCGTCGTTTTAGGCACCATCACCTAATTCAGATATTCTTTATCGCTTTCGGTTTCCAGAATATCAAATGACTTACTTTCATTAATTCCTTAGACCTGTCACAACCTTTCTCATTCCGAGGAAACATTTATTCACCACGTTTCCTTTGTCTTCATTCCCCCGTTTCCATTCTTGAAAAGTGTGAACGACTCCGTATTACAAAGGCAGATTTAAATTTCATTGGAGAAACGAGCCGCTATAACAATCAGGTTTACGAGGCCAGTCTGGGCAACCGAAGGTTATTCAATTTATCGACATGGAGATTTCATTCGGTACCTCGTTGTTTTCCTCAGGGGTTTTGGATTATGCAAATGATGTGGGCTTCCATATTGTTCGCTTCTCAGCTTACCACCACCGCTGATGAATTATTTGTTCTTTGTCTTTTCAGTGGAGGTCCCCTTGAATATCCTATTGGAAGCTACTGTGTCTCTGCTAACCTAAGCAGTGAATTACGCAGCGGATGGTTAGCCGACTATAGTGGGTTACAGTCAGGTAGGAGGGGGCATGCCAATACTGAGCACCGGAAGTTAACAACTCATTGAAAATAGCTCATTCCAAAAGAAAATAGTACATATATATATATATATATATATATACACACACACACACACACATATATATATATATATATATATATATATATATATATATATGTATATATATTTTATTTTTTTTATTTTCCTCCTCTTAGCCAGCCAGATAATATTTCGATTTTTTAAATAAAAGAGCTTCTCAGTTAACTGGTAGGCTAGGACTTACCGGTGGGGAGAGAAGGGTAGCGCCCTATTTTGAACTCAGGTAGGACAATGACACACCTTAGGTTTCTCCCCCTCACCCCCTCAATCACGTGATCAGTCGATGCATTTCCTTCGTTAGGGTAGGAGCGAGACTAGGAAGTCCGTTAAGCCTAAAAGGTGAAAGCCTTCCGAGGGGGCTACTACTTTGAGCCTTATGGACTTAGTTATAAGGCCTCTTTCCCTGTGACCCCTTTACTGGCTTAAGACTTACTTTTAGATGTGCCCTGTTTGTGCACGAACGAACGCACTTGAAGATGTTTTTCGAACCAAGAGGCGAGGCGAGACACAGCAGAGACGCACTCAAAACCCCGGCGCAAGAGGACGTACAAAACCTTCTCCTGTCTTTCCTTTGTGTGGTGGTAGACAAAGCTTCAGCGACCCAGTTTGCTTTGCAAAGAGCTCATGCAACAGCATAAGGTATGTCTGAGTAGCAGTCTACTGCCAGTACAATTCTTTCTCTCACCGTAAATTTCTCCCCAATTCCTAATTTTCAACTTTTCCATTCCCCTTCAAGCTCCCCCTTGTTTTGAGATTGATCTCCCCAGTGCCAATACAAGTTTCAGTGACCAGAAGTAGACTACTTAAATTAAGCACTCAAGTGATTAAATTCTTCCTAGTGCATAGGTTTCATGTGATAACTTTCCAGTGCATGCGATTACTAAGACTGGCTCTTTATTACAGGAATCTTGCTTTGCGCCTCAGTCAACCAAGCCTTGTAAATTAAGTCCCCTGGAACACTGCCGTATAGAAAATCCAAGAAAGTCTAGTTAGCGGCCCGTTGCAAGAAAGCCCCCATCAGCAGGTTAATTCACGCCTTATTACGATGTCCAGTTAACAACGTGCTATTTAAATCCTTGTGAATTTGATTCTTCCATCATTCTTTCTTTTGTTGTTTGCTGGCTCTTCAATTCCCAGTGTCATTTCATTGCTTCATGTGTAAATAAATTCATTTCCCATGGTGACCTTAACAATATTTTATCTAATTGGGTAAAATAAGGTGAGTGAAAAAACCTCCCCCCTTGCAGTTTGTTTACAGACTGGTGTTCTCTCTTGGCCCTATTGGCAGTATCGAAATTGAAGTAACCCCTTCCTTCCTCCAAGGACCCCCAGGTTTGTAAAGTATATATTTGCGAGATGATATGTGGGAAGCCCAATATACGGAGACCAAGGGCAGATGGAGAGGCACATGACAATAGTTTTTATTGTGGCCGACGGCGTTTCGCAATAATCCATTGCATTTTCAAGGCTGCAATGACACAATTTTGTTTAATAAAGAGGACGTCACTATATAAAATTAAAATAAAAAAATAAAATAAAAATGTACATACATTTCTTAAAAATATCTTAAAACAAACCTACCCAGTACATGGCTAAAAAAGTGACTAAACAGAAGAAGGTAAAACTACTCGGAAAACAAAGAGAACAGCAGAGAAATCACAAAATAAACAAGGGTGTTAGGACGTCTGGGCATTTAACGAGAGAAAACGCAGATTGAGTCAGCCCAACACGAGGACGAGCTTACGACTTTAGAGTCAATTTTCATTAAAGCATGTTCCCTCGTTAAATGCCCAGACGTCCTCAACACTTTGTTTATGATAGTTTTACCTTCTTCTGTTTAGTCACTTTTTATATATATAGGTTTGTTTTAAGATATTTTAAGAAATGTATGTATTTTTATTTTATTTTATTTTTTTATCTTTATAATTTTATATAGTGACGTCCTTTTTATTAAACAAAATATTATGAAATGCAATATATTGCGAAAACACAATAAAACAGTGTGCCTTCCACACACACACACACACACACACACTATATATATATATATATATATATATATATATATATATATATATATATATATATATATATATATATATATATATATATATATATATATATATATATATATATATATATATATATATATATATATACATACATATATATATATATATATATATATATATATATATATATATATATATATATATATATATATATATATATATATATAATAATATATATGTATATATATATATATATATATATATATATATATATATATATATATATATATATATATATATATATATATATATATATATATATATATATATATATATATATATATATTTATATACATTATATATATATATATATATATATATATATATATATATATATATATATATATATATATATATATATATATATATATATATATATATATATATATATATATATATAATGTGTGTATATATGTATGTTTCATGTAACCATAATAGGTGGAACTCATTTGTATGGCGTCTTCGTAGGGAATGTTTATAGTAGGACAGTTTTTTCTTACTATATTAGTATAGTGATTAATGTAGTGATTTTCAACAGATTACCGTTACATGGACCCTATAAATTGTATGTAATGTATAAAATCTACCTTTATTTCTAGTAATGTACTGGATGCAGTTCGAACCTCTATTTAGGCTGTAATTAAGGCCAAAATTTTTTAGTATGATTATGGTTACCTCTGATTTTTGTGTCATAACGAATGGCAATCTAATTAACCAATATTTTCCAAACACCGCTTTCAGTCCTCTTTGCAACGCGTTACCCTTTAAACAAGACTGCTTTCTTTTATAAGGCTGACTCGTTAACCCTACGCTCAACCTCCTCTTTTTCAGGAACTGGGTCGACACTGGTGTATAAACTCTCTTTACTGAGTTTTTAAGTACATTTCTCCCTCTCTCTTTTTACTGCCACCTTTATAGTAGTATAAATCATTATGGCTTCTTTTATTCATACGGTTGCAAAACTGCAGGAATTCGAGTACTTCGTTTTCCGGTCTTTTATGAAAAACTTCATTCTCAAAATTCATAGTTAATGAATATAGTTTCAACCCTCTAGCAAAAAAAGTTTTCTCTCCTGTCACAATAACAGTTTTTCTTTTATGATTAAGTATGGAAGTTATGTTTAGATGATTAAGCATACAAGTTTCTATGAACCTCAGTGGCTAACAGTTTGGTAGGTTGGAAAAATTCCATTAAACTTTCAAAATAATTTAGAGTCTCATTAGTTACAAATTTTGGTAAAATTTAAGTGTTTTATTTTTTCTTGCCTTTCATCTTCATGTTTTGTCTTGGACTGAAAGCGCTTGGTGTGGGCACGTCTAATCATCTCGGTATTTCATCACCAATGTATCAGGAATGGTTTCTTTCACAATATCTTTCTTACGAAATCATGATGCAATGTGATAAGACATATTTATTCAGAAATAATTTTTTGTTTGGTTGGGTACAGTACAGAAAGGATAACAACGAATAAATGGCCCCTGCCTTAGGAAAGAGAACGTTTTCACTGACCATTGTAGCATTGATTAGTTGTGATCTTCAAATCCTATAAACCTTTCTTCATTTGAACAGAAAAGAGAGGACCGTGGACTTTGGTTTTGCTCCTGGAAGAGATACATCATTGACAGCTTGGTTCAGATTGTTTCTTGCTTTGCTATACACAACAAACCTTTCTTCGTACCTACAACTTTCCAATCACGCTTATGAACTTTTTAATTTTTAGACCCTTTTATGTTTATATACATCACTTGTTATAAGCGTTCCTCATATTCGCAATTCATCATACTTGTAGCCTTCTCTCATATCTCCAAACGTCTACTATAAGTATTACTTCATCATATCAGCTCTTTCATGCAAGCTGATGAGCTAAGAATTGCAATATTCCCTCAGACTTGCGACCTATACTCATGCCCAAGTACTTCCTGAACCTCTGCAACCTTCCATCGTTTGTATATCATTTCCATAACAGCTATAGCTCTACTTTTTCCTCAGTACCTCCTGCTGTTTTTCTTTTCTCATTTTATAATACATCAGTCATTCTTAAAGTTTTCCTTCGTATTGAAAAGCTTCATTCATTCTTTAAACAATCCTTCTATCTAAAACTTTAGCTCATTTATTCATCCTATTATTTTGCACTTCGCCTGCCATACTCACATCATCTTCTCACGTTGACAATTTTATCTTAAAATTTAAGATTTCCTTTTGTTTCACTGTCTGCCATCATACTTACAAGTACCTATTACACAGGTGAAGTGTGTTCTAATGCAGGTTGTTGTTTGCTATCATGTATAAACAGAAAAAATTTGTAAATCGTATGTGACACTGATATTTACATATACATCATAGTCTATTGAAAATTCCACATAAAGTGGTAATGTTGAGAACCGATCTTATTTTTTTTTTTTTTTTTTTTGCATTTGCTAATAAAATAGGGTATAACAATTAAAAAAAACTGCCGGGAGAAATTCTGTCACCTTTGGGGAAAATTATCTATGCATTAATTAAGTTTTTGGTATTTACGGGACAACAAATCTGTACAAGTTTATACTTCCGCCTGACATTTTTATTAATCTCTTCTTTCGAACAGATAAATAGTTTTATTAATTGTTATTTGGAACAAAAAAACAGGGTCATCATTGAGAAGAAATTACTAATATTCCGAAAAAAGCCTCGTGAAAAATCAATGAAAAATTTAAATAGTTGACATTATTACACCGCACAAACTGTGAAAGATTGGTACCGCATTTAAAATGCTTCTAAGAATAGCCTCTTCTACATTTCTTTCTAAATCTTTCTCAGTTTAGTGAATCGGTTCAAAAATCTTTTACATAGACAAAACAAAATTTAAATCACGCAAGCAATTTGACATTATTCCCTTTACAAAGAAAGTTTAATAACTGCAGAATATATATTTCAGAAAATATGGCTGCTACAATTTTAAAGACACATATTGCATTTCATAGCTTCAATGCTTTAGATGTGATAAGAATGAGTGAGATTTGACTAAGTAAAATCTTTGTGTTCAGCAAATAGTTTGATTCCTCAGCTATCTGCGTGGAGAACCTCAGCAATACATGATCTCGAAGTGTTATGTATATTCTACGTTTCTTCTGCAGTTTGATCGTTCATTAACGTGATATCTTAGCTTTGGAGGATCCATCAGTTTAGTTTGAAATCTCTGTTTTTATGGGAGGAAATTGAACTTGTGATTTTTCAAACATTTTCTAATCATTATGAACTTTTACTGGTGTGGGAGATTTAATATAGACTTTTATATTATTAAACAACATTTTACACTTTCCATTATTGTGTTTGCATTTCATATATTTTTGGGAGTTTTCTATCATGTTTAAGACAGATGTCTGTGGACAGTGTGGACTGGTTCGAATAACATGTGGTAGACTGTTTTTGACATGACTTTAGTTATTGATTTGGGGAGTATGTGAGTTTGGATATTTTCAGGCTATTAGCCATAGTGAGACTTCTTTAATCACAGTTTAGAGTTTAGTTATCTGACTCGATAATTCATTTTTATGCATTTTAATCTTTGCTTTGTTTTATTCATTTCTTGTTGGGTTATTTGAATAGCCTATTTTGTAGAAACTATTGCGTTTCTTTAAATGGTCCATTTAATTGATTTGGTGAGAAAGTTTAATAGTGTTTCCATGAGCGTAACCTTTTCACGCCTTTTTCTGAAGAAGATCAGAATAGGTGTTAATTCTGTTTCTTGTAACATATATTCTGGAGCACGTGATACTCCTTTGGGTGTGGTAACTGGGACTAGAAAAGTATGAATAGTGTCCAATTCCCACCATAGTTAGTCGGGTCCACAAGGGGTGGATTGACTTAATCAGCACATTTCCATCGGGCAGCTTGTAGGTGACATTGATAAACATGGTCTCTATATGCGGCTGCTTTTGGAGGCAGTGTCTTTAAGTGGGGAGCTCCTACAACCTTACTGGCGGATCATTTTTTTTATACTGCATACCTAATGTCAGACAGTGCCAGAGGTTTTTTACACTATGCCGTAGCAGCGTGATATAAATGCAGTTGCTTGTTGTATTACATCTAACAAGTTTGCATTGGTATCACCAAACCCAGTAATCAGGTAACCTTGCCTTAAAACATTACAACAGTTGCCTTTCCTATTCAATGTAGTTGTGATGTTGTGTCACAACCAGATAAAGCATATGTTTGAAACTATGGGGCGGTGTTTATTTAACTACGTCCCCCAGAAGTAGCTTCCATCATTACTGTACAATTTAGCTTATGGTAAAGGTGTAATAAAAATACAAAAATATCTGTATCATCACATACTATGATGAAATTATCAACTCCAGCCTTTATTAAATAGAGGAGCTGATGGATTATTATGACATCAACTTCTTCTTGAGTTCTGTGAAGGTCCTTATGTGGTTTCTCTTGACCATTTTGAATACAAGTGGGGATTGGAGAAAGCCCAGTGACCACTAGCTTATTTTTGTGACTTCTTTCTACACCTCTCTCTGTCAGTCTCTGGATAATGTACAGAATGACCTGAATTTTGTTTTTGGTGACAGAGTGAGTCACACTTTGACTAGGGAGAGGGCTGGCCATACTAAGTTTGTATTTTCTACTACTTGACTTGGCTCTTGACTCTCTTGTATCCTTTGTGATACTGTCTTCATCGTATCGATCAAAAATAAGATATGCATCACTCTTATCAAGTCTTTCCAGTATGTATGAGCAATAAACATTACAATATTCAGTAACAGATCCTGCATTGGGCCAAGTTATTGCCCACATGATAGCCCAGCCATCTGTCACAACTACGTTTGTCTTTAACAGTCTCCCAGACTGTTCAACTTTGAGTTTGTTTTTCAAAGTGGCTTTATTTGCCGGAATAGACATTTCGCCAGGCTCTGTGAATAATGATGAGCAACTTCATGTGCTATGACATCACTAAAATCAACATTACAAGTTGCACTTAAAGCTATCATTCTGGCGTATATCAGTTCTGTATCATACAAAGGCATGTCACCAATATGGACACTCTTTTTTTTTGTTACTGCAGCAATGGAAACTATAAACATTATTACGCAATTTACAAACACTTAATTTAGCTTCTTTGAAAGTTTTCTCTGTATCACCACCGTCTGATGCGCTGCATAATGATGCCTTGTCCCACCTTTCAGGATGGCGTGGATCAGGTGTAATTGGACAGTCATATCCACAAAATATACAATGTTCTTTAAATATGAATTGCCTTGTTTCTTTCCTTTTCTTTCTCTTGGGGGAGGTTGGGGTAATGGGTGATTGCTTCTGATGTTTCTTTAAGTATCGGGCGATATGCAGAGAAGATGTATAAGTTGATATACAGTCTTTGTGAGATTCCACTGTTGTATATGGATCCAAGCTTTGATACAATTCATCACCTCTCTTTTTACTTGCTTTGATAATTCTATTTGTTGATGTTCCCTTAATATCAATTGAAAGAACAATCCATCATCCTGGAAAATAATTGTATTTTTCTCTGAAATTTGTTGCTCATGAAAAAATTAATGGTGATAATTCACTAGCCGATATACGAAATAAGTTATAAAAGAGAAAGGTGAACAAATGTAGCCTATATCAGCGCTATATTTAACAATATGCTAATATTTAAACTAAAGAGCAAACAGCTGATAATTCATAAAAAGACTGATAAACCCACCTTTACCTCAAGTTCTTAAAAGTAACCCTTATACTACTCTACAAGCGTCTTCATAAATTTCCCCTTATCTTAAAATCTGAAAAAAAATATTATAATCTGTAGTTCTATAAATTACTGAATTCATAATTATAATTTCTAACGCATATCAAACACATTCTGAATGTTTATGAGCTACCTGGTAAACACATTTCATAAAAAATTACAAGAAATCCGGGCCAAATAAAAAAATTGTGCCAAAAACGATGATTTTATTTTCGGTCGTTTAAAAAAAGTTCCCAAATGGTGACAAGGTGTCACCAGGCATTAGCTGATTCTCCATCCATAATAGTATTGAAACAATGAAAAAACATTAGATTCTCACCATTACCCTTTCAAGTGAAATTTTACCCCTTTTTTTAGTAGACTATTGAGAGAGAGAGAGAGAGAGAGAGAGAGAGAGAGAGAGAGAGAGAGAGAGAGAGAGAGAGAGAGAGAGAGAGAGAAATATTATCTTAGGAATATATTATAAATGTTTTCACTCCAGGGTGTGAGGATTACCAAGTCGAAGCCTAACTATTCTGATGGTGTATATTTTAACTGATCCGTGATCACCCACGTCTAATGTTTTTCAAAAGAGAGAGAGAGAGAGAGAGAGAGAGAGAGAGAGAGAGAGAGAGAGAGAGAGAGAGAGAGATGAAAGGAGAAGCTTAATTATCAACTAGTTAGTTTAATTTTCAGGGAAAATTTCTATCTCTTGTATCATTCCGGATCAAAGAACCCAATATCCATGGGCTAAAGGATTTCTATGAAAACTAGCGATTAGCACTATTTATTCAACCAAAATATTAGAGACGGAAAGCTGTGTCAAAATTCTAGAAACGCTCAGTAAAAGAAAATGGATCTTATCTCAAGATTAATTTCCAGGTCGTTCATTCTTTATCATCATTATCACCCTCTAAAGTTTTTTATAGGCCCTCCATTAGGCTCTCAAAAGTTCCATCCCACGGGATCTATTCTTTTATTCTTCTGAAGTTTATAATTTTCTTGAATAACTTGCTGTTGATTTTTTTACGTATCTTTATGTTTCTTTAATATTTGAGTTTCCATTACTTCCTAGTTCTACGGGGGCAGAGTATCGACTCGTCCTGGTGCCAAGGATTCCCAAAAAATTTTTTTTCAGATATTTTTGTTGCATCAATGCTACAACAATCCATGTTTTTCCATCCTCACGCGGGTTTATTATTTTCTTTAATAAGCTCAGTTTTCTGGCCTTTTTTGTTACATCTTCTCTACTATTTCCTGGCAACCCAACCCCCCCCCCTCTCTCTCTCTCTCTCCCTCTCTCTCTCTCTCTCTCTCTCTCTCTCTCTCTCTCCGCACACACACACACACACACACACACACGCCCGCAGACACTGGAAGTGCGAATTAATAAATAGACAATTCACATTAGTTTGTCTGGTTGTGTTTTATGTAATTCATGAGATGTATCGTATAATTTACATTATATATAAATGTTTGTATAATTTATAAAATGTGCAATCATGTTAGTCTATAAAACTCAAGAGAAATTCTTAGTCTCCACTACTAAAAATGGCAGAGAAAGGAAACCCCACGAGAAATCGAAGCTGACTAGATGGTCGGTGCAGTCTACGTTAAATGAAAGTAATTCATCGACAGTGTAATAGAAATAAAGATTTATTTGAATTTTCAAAGGGTGACGTCCAAGTAATCTCACATACATACTGCCACAACTTGTATCGATCTTTAATTTTTTTTTCTGGGCAAGTATTAGTCATCAATTTTTGTTTTCATGTGTTTGTTTTTTTAACTTCTAATGTTTTTCAGTGGAGAGGAATATCAGAAAGCATGACTAGAAAAAAAAACCTATTAGAGTTGCCCCGCAATCAGAGTACTGCATCTTCCAACGTTTCTGGATTTCCTTCTTCTATTTGTGATGGTGAAGGAAGCCGGGACTTTTAGCTTGAGAGATTCATTAGATTTTCTCATGACTTAGGTTCCCTTCCCAGTATTTCATTCATGTTAACATAAATGGTGTTTTTATCCTTAAGAATTAATAAAAGAGAGAGAGAGAGAGAGAGAGAGAGAGAGAGAGAGAGAGAGAGTATGTGTACCAATAAATAAACAAGCAGTTGAATAAATATACATAAGACTGCCCCGCATAAATTTTCCTCTGGAGGCACTGATTAAGTTGAGGGAGAAAGAAAAGGGCATGAGTATCCTTACCAGGGGGTTACGTAGCCCTGCATCCAGGAGACCTGGATGCTAAACAGAAGGGAACGCTGAATAAATTCTTCTGTTTATTCTTGAGCGTAAATATCCATTCAGAGATCTCATTAAAACTTTAGGCTGATGAGAATTTTGATCAGTTGGGAGTTTTGATCAGAGGAAATCATTATATGAGAAGAAATTACATCTGAGAACTGGAGTTGAAAAAACGCCCGGAAAAGTTTGCCATTGTGAACAGAAAAAAAAGTTGTTAATTGTCGTTTATTTACGAGTTGTTTAAGACTTCAGTTCCTAACATTCTGAGTAACAAGCAGTTCCTATCACCCGAGATGTCTTGGAAATAATCTTTGATCTCAGCCGAGCGGAAAGGTAAAAAAAGATTGACATTTTTTTTATCAAAATAAATGTTTATAAAATTATAATTAAGCTCCCTATATTTTTAGATCTCTCTCTTTGTGCATGAATATGTTCGTACCAAATTAAATAGACATAAAAATAAAAAAAGTGAATGGGATTTTTAAAATACTTAAATCATAGATACCGATTCCCCACAGACACGAGCGAGAACATTACCTCCAGCAAAACTTGTCATCAACTGGAGGAGGATCTGGGAGTGGGGATTAAATGCAGCAGCAAGACACCGGAGGGTCACATGAGTGCGGTTAACAGGGGAGCAGTAAACACGAGATAAGTTTGCAAGCGTGGTGAAAGTTGTATATATAAGAGAAGGTTGTAAGAAGGTTGTAATTATGAAATGATATTGTACACTAATGAGACAGGACGCTTAAAGTATGAGGAAAGGTATCAAGTATAAAGTATCTGGGAGAAGTCGTAAGTTTAAAAAGATAAAGTTAAGAAAAACCACAAAGAAAATGTAATTTCACGACTCCAAATAATTTCATTTTGCGGATGTAAACACGGTATCGATAATTATATCTCCCCCAAATGAATGAATTATCACTTGACTTGAAGATTAGGCTACTAACTTTACCGTTCCGTGATAATGAAGAGTGAAATAAAAAAGTTTTAGCATCTTACCTTCCTAATTATGTTTGGTCCTTTCTGTTCATCTCTCCATGCTAAGTATTTACACGTGAGACTGTTTCTCAATAGATATGAATAATTGGGCGGTATAAAGATTAATCACCAGTATCTATCCAAGAGATAGTCAAGAATTGAACAACAAGTTCACTTGTAATTTCTTCCTAATTTTAGATAAAATGGCAGTTTATCCAGAGAAATAAGATATTACAATTCGCTGAGGTGCCGGGTTATTTACAAATATATAGCCTACAATAGGGGTTATTTGTAAATCTCAGAAATTGTGAAGTATTTTCAACTTCAGACCTTCGGTATTCTTGCAATACCTTTAGCTTTTGAATCTCTCTCTCTCTCTCTCTCTCTCTCTCTCTCTCTCTCTCTCTCTCTCTCTCTCTCTCTCTCTCCCCATCATCTTATTTTTGTATTAAAGATTGGCAGTTAGACAAACACAAAGAAGAGCTAAAACAAGTCATCCTGGTACTGAAGATTCAGTTCGGTAGTGCATTAATTAAATATTACGCACTTTCCCTCTCTGATTCATAACATATCAATCCATAATCATAAGTCATAATTAGCCTCCTTGACTGCAGAATAGTAGATTGTAAAATCATTTTTTCAGAAGCTGTGTCGAGATAAAACCGCAACACTCGACGAATTTTTCATAGAATTTACTTTGCAAGCGAGTATTGGATGATGCTTGTTAATGACTACTTCAAATATTCATAGAACTTTCATTGGATGATTTGAATAATGTATTTATAACATCTGTAATTATATGATTTGCAGGTATATGATAGGTCAGTTACTAATTGCATCTTATCATTCTCTTTAGTCTCTTGATGCAATGCTGTACAATCTTTTGTTCTACACATTATTATTATTATTATTATTATTATTATTATTATTATTATTATTATTATTATTATTATTATTATTATTATTATTATTATTATTATTATTATTATTATTATTTGGAATTAAAACAAACCATTTTCTACATATCTTTGCAATATGATGTTTTTCTTTATAGTTTCACATCTCAGACTGTGTTGCCAAAATGTGATTCCATGCAACTACGGATTGAAATATTGTTTGTATATTCGACAAATAAACTCCATTTTTGAACCCTTGAAGGGAATGTAGGATAAACTTCAATTTAATTTTCTCCTAGTTTGGTATTACTGTTTTCAAGCAATTTGCATCATTTTTACTAGAACAAGCCTTGGGTTTCGTGAGTTACATTATTCAAAATGGAAACATGGTTACAGTATATAGTTAGGCTTCTCATAATGAAGAGACCAATTCTCAGCATTGCATTTCTGTTTTACAGGGCTATATGTATTATTTATTTTTTAATTATGGACAGACATAAAAACAACCATTTCAGCATTAGAGTTTCAATTAGTTTTATAGATCATAAGGTAAATTATTATTGCCTAAACACGGTATTTCTATACAGAAGAATTAAACTTCATTCCCTGTTGGTTGATAAAACGTAACCTAATAACTTTTGCTACTCTTTATGTAAAAATATCAAATAGGGAAAGTAACGTTTATAGCGTTATAAAGAAAGGTTTTTATAACAATCAAGAAAGTTATCGGCATGATACTTGTAATCTCATACGTCTTGATTTAATATTTCCAGCTGTATGATTTCGTTTAATTAATCAGAATGAGACTCTTTTCTTTCTTCGTATTTTAAGAAATAACCTAAAAACTGCAGTTTCATAACATACTACTCCGTTACATATACACTCTATACCATCCAGTAGCATTCACCACACTGAAATAGAAGATATTTTCGTTATGATCCTCTTTTTACCATCTGATATAGAATTGAATCCTTGTAACATAATACTCTGCAATTTGCTGACATCGTACCGAGAAAACATGTCTCAATTTTTTTTGCGTTTCACCATCCATGTAAAAGCCTTGCTTTCACACTATTTTCGTCGAAAACATGTGTCTTAAATTTGTTTTACATTTCACCATCCATATCAAAGCCTTACTTTCACACTACTTTCGTCGAAAACATGTCTGATTTTTTTTTACAATCCACCATCCATATCAAAAGCCTTGTTTTCACATTATTTTCGTCGAAAACATGTCTTAATTTTTTTTACAATGCACCATCCATATCAAAAGCGTTTTTTTTCACACTATTTTCGTCGAAAACATGTCTTATTTTTTTTTATTTATTTATTTTTTTTTTTTACATTTCACCGTTCATATCAAAAGCCTTGTTTTCACACTATTTTCGTCGAAAATATGTCTGTTTATTTTTTTTTTTCGTTTTACCATCCATGTAAAAGACTTGCTTTCGCACTATTTTCGTTGAAAACATGTCTTGATTTTTTTTGCATTTCATCATCCATGTAAAAGCCTTGCTTTCACACTATTTTCGTCGAAAACATGTTTTAATCTTATTTTACGTTCCACCATCCACATCAAAAACCTTGTTTGTCACACTATTTTCGTCGGAAACATGTCTTAATTTTTTTGTCTTTCGCCATCCATGTAAAAGCCTTGCTTTCACCCTATTTTCGTCGAAAACATGTCTTAAATTTTTTTACAATCCACCATCCATATCAGAAGCCTTGTTTTCACACTATTTCCTCGAAAACATGCCTTAATTTTTTTTACATTTCACTATCCATATCAAAAGCCTTGTTTTCACACTATTTTCGTCGAAAACTTGTCTTAATTTTTCTTGCGTTTCATCATCCATGTAAAAGCCTTGCGTTCACACTATTTTTGTCGAAAATAGCTCTTAATTTTTTTTTTTTTTTTTTTTTGCGTTTCACCATCCATACCAAAAGCTTTGCTTTCACACTATTTTCGTCAAAAACATGTCTTAAATTTGTTTTACATTTCACATCCATATCAAAACCATACTTTCACACTATTTTCATCGAAAACATGTCTTAATTTTTTTTCCAATCCACCATCCATATCAGAATCCGTATTTTCTCACTATGCCTTAATTTTTTTTTTTTTTTTTTTTTTTTTTTTTACAGTTCGTCACCCATATCAAAAGCGTTTTTTTCACACTATTTTCGTCAAAGACATGTCTTAATTTTTTTTTTTTTTTTTTTTTTTTTGCGTTTCGCCGTCCATGTAAAAAGCCTTGCTTTCACATTATTTTGGTCGAAAACATATCTTAATTTTATTTTACAATCCACCATCCATATCGAAACCCTTGTTTTCACACTATTTTCGTTGAAAACATGTCTTATTTTTTTTGCGTCTCACCATCCATACCAAAAGCCTTGCTTTCACACTATTTTCATCGAAAACATTTCTTAATATTTTTTGTGTTTAACCATTCATGTTAAAGACTTGCTTTCACACTATTTTCGTCAAAAACATGTCTTAAATTTGTTTTACATGTCACCATCCATATCAAAACTTTACTTTCACACTATTTCCGTCGAAAATATGTCTTAATTTTTTTTTTTAAATCCACCACCCATATGAGAATCCGTGTTTTCTCACTATTTTTGTCGAAAACGTCCCTTAATGTTTTTTTTTTACAGTTCGCCATCTATATCAAAGCGTTTTTTTCATACTATTTTCGTCAAAAACATGTCTTGATTTTTTTTCGCGTTTCACCATCCATGCAAAAGCCTTGCTTTCACATTATTTTCATTGAAAACATGTATTAATTTTTTTTTTACAATCCACCATCCATATCGAAAGCTTTGTTTTCACGCTATTCTCGTCGAAAACATGTCTACATTTTTTTTTTACAATCCATCATCCATGACAAAAGCCTTGTTTTCACACTATTTTCGTCGAAAACATGTCTTAATTTATATATATATATATATTTTTTGCATTTCACCATTTACGTAAAAGCCTTATATTTATATATATATTTATATCGAAAACACGTGTCTTAAACTTGTTTTACATTTCAACATCCATATCAAAGCCTTACTTTCACAGTATTTTCGCCGAAAACATGTTTTATTTATTTATTATTTTTTTTTTACATTTCACCATGTATATCAAAAGCCTTGTTTTCACACTATTTTCGTCGAAAACATGTCTTAATTTTTTTTTTGCGTTTCACCATCCATGTAAAGGCTTTGCTTTCACACTATTTTCGTCGAAAACATGTCTTATTTTTTTTTTTTTTTTTTTTTGCATTTCACCATCCATATAAAAAGCCTTGTTTTCACACTATTTTCGTCAAAAACAATCTTAATTTTTTTTTGCGTTTCACCATCCATGTAAAAGCTTTGCTTTCACACAATTTTCGTCGAAAACATGTCTTAATTTTTTTTGCGTTTCCCCATCCATATCAAAGCCTTGTTTTCACACTATTTTCGTCGAAAACATGTCTTAATTTTTTTTATAATCCACCATCCAAAACAATAGCCTTGTTTTCACACTATTTTCGTCGAAAACAGTCTTAATTTTTATTTACATTTCACTATCCACATGAAAAGCCTTGTTTTGACACTATTTTCGTCGAAAACATGTCTTAATTTTTTTGGCGTTTCACCATCCATGTAAAAGCCTTACTTTTACACATTTTCTTCGAAAACATGTCTTAATTTATTTTGCATTTCACCATCCAAGTAAAAGCCTTGCTTTCATACTATTTTCGTCGAAAACATGTCTTAATTTTTTTTTTTTTCTTGCGTTTCACCATCCATGTAAAAGCCTTGCTTTCACACTATTTTCGTCGAAAACATGTGTTTTAAATTTGTTTTAAATTTCACCATCCATATCAAAGCCTTACTGTCACACTCATTTCGTCGAAAACATGTTTTAATTTTTTCTTTGCAATCCACCATCCATATCAAAATCCTTGTTTTCACACTTTTTTCCTCGAAAACATGTCTTAATTTTTTTTTTACAATTCGCCATCCATATCAAAAGCGTTTTTTTCACACTTTTCGTCGAAAACATGTCTTAATTTTTTTATAATTTTCACCGTCAATACCAAAAGCATCATTTTCACACTATTTTCGTCGAAAACATGTTTTAAATTTTTTATACATTTCACATTCCATATCAAAAACGTTATTTTCTCAATATTTTCGTCGAAAACATTTCTTAATTTTTTTTTCCATTTCACCATCTAAATCAAAAGCCATATTTTCACATTATTTTCTTCACAACCTAGTACAGGATTATTCTTTAACATGAATTGGCTGTCGGACTTCAGGGTAGCAACCTCATCCCCAAAACTAATGTTCAGAACATTGTATCAGATCAAGTCTTCAGTGAGAATCAGTAGGTCCAAGTGAGGCTTTAGATGTTCTGTAAGACTTCCTGAATAGATATCTGAATAAAACTGTGTTATTATTATTATTATTATTATTATTATTATTATTATTATTATTATTATTATTATTAGTATTATTATTATTATTATTATTATTATTATGCAATGAACATAAGTGGACGTTTAAATGTACAACCTGTGTGTATGGCTGCCTAAACACAGCTATACGCACCGTACTGATAATCAGAAATATCTTCAAAATTACATATTTTCGTCTTTATGCTTGTAAAATATCTGTGAGTGTAAAATAAAAATATATCTACCTCATAATATATATGTGTAAGAGTAGCTACACAACAAGCCCTAAATATATAATTAATTTTTTATTCTTACGTGTTCAAGTATTCAATCATTGAAAATAAAAAAGAAATCCAACAATATACGGTATCAAGAAACATAAAATCACACGTCCCACGTAAGAAGAGAGGAAAAGAAAGAGAGATCTGAATTTTTTACTCAATAATGCTTTTCCTTTGATCAGTCGGATATCACACACCGGATTCATTTGCATAGAAATTGCCATAAATCCTCCCTTCTGGCTCCTGTTATCAAACCTGTCTACACTTTTTTATCATTGGCTGCATCCATTGCAAGGGAAAATTTAAAATCTTGATGGCTGGAGAAATACTTCACGATTTTGGGTGTGTGTGAGAGAGAGAGAGTGTGAGAGAGAGAGAGAGAGAGAGAGAGAGAGAGAGAGAGATAGATTATATATATATATAAATTATATATATATATATATATATATATATATATATAGAGTACACATATATATATATATAATATATATATATATATATATATATATATATATATATATATATATATATATATATATATATATATATATATATATATATATATATATATATATATATATATATATATATATATATATATATATATATATATATATATATATATATATATATAAATTCTTATGACATTATGTATATATATATAATATATATATAATAGAGAATTTCTTATGACATTAAGGAAGCTGAATTTCGCTGGCAGTATGCGAAATTTATATATATGGAAACCATTCTTTTCCGTATTACAATAAATTTATTGGTCTTAAGTTTAAATAATGTTCTACCTGTGACAAAAAAAATACAAGTTCTCGGTATGAATCATAAATAAATTAGAACAAATGCTCTCATTTAGAAGGTCGCCATTGAAAGCTAATTGTAAATGGTTACTTTAAGTTACTTTATTTACACACTAAGCAATTAGATAAAATTCAAAACAAACAAACAACACAACACAACACAGGCTGTCTGGGAGTTAGTAAGAATTTACATGAACCAGCTACACAATGGAATGAATATTGAGTGGTGTGCAAAGCTGTATGACAATTGGTAAATAAATACACACTATTACAGGACAGTTACATAACCCCCAAGAATAATATTCAAATTGAACATGAGTAGTGAATGAAGTCATGGCTCTATGTTGACAGTTTGAGAAATGGGCTAGATTACAATGATGCAATGGAACTAGTGCCTCTTTAGGCATGCTCTCACAGGCAATGGTTGTAGAACAATGAGGGGGTGAGACAACGCGTAATCTGGAAATGGATTATTCCAGTTAAGCTTGGTACGTAAAGGATTCTCTCATCAACACTATTATAACACTATGGAGGGAGACTTTAACCTTATGTCTTCGACAGCAAGGGGTATTCTATCCCTAAACTTAAGTCCCACACAATACTTCATATTATAGTACAAGGAACACACAAACGAGTAGCAGCGGGAGTCTTCAGGAGAATTACTTTGGAGGGAAGAGAAAAGTGAAATGGAAATAAGAAGTTTAGTCTTACGAAAAGTCTACTGGCACTTAGATGTTAATTCTCAGACACCTACCATATATATCCTCCCAGTTGCACAAGCTTTTCCAATGAGGGGCGGCGTTGACTGGTCTTCTTTCAATAACTGAACGGAGTTGCATTCACCTCCTCTGGTACCAGGGTGGACAGAGTGCAAGAAGCGTCAGGGTCTCCGAGATTAGGGAAATCGGGACGCATTTCTGTCCTTCGCTCGAGTTTGCTGATGGCTAGCTCTCCTCAGAACTTTGGAAGGCTTGCTGCTTCGTCTTCGGTCTCAGGGGAAAACGTGAGTATGGAATAACAATCTGGGGACATTGAACGTTCAAAACAAGTTTGGATTATAGGTCACCTATATAGCAACATCACAGAAAGGCTTACTTTCATTTGGATGCCCTTATAGTTCTAACTATTGGGTACCTGGCTGACTTTTCCCAAGTGACGCACCTTACAACTACCACCTTGTAAGTAGGTCTGTGGGCCCTACCTTATACCCCTGGCCTGGCTGTTCTATTGAAGAAGATCCATCTTTATAAATTCTTGAAATAGAGGCTGTGGGAAAGCGTATGTTCAAACTGATGGTAAGGCCATGGGATCTCCATTAGGTTCTATCTTTGCAAATATTTTTATGTGCTCCCTAAACTATCTTTCTATGCAAGTGTCCCGCTTATCTATGATAAACACCTTTACCAGGACTAACGACAAATAATAAACAAATATTTACCGGCTGTCGAATTGAAACTAATACCTAATAATCCAATGACGATAAAGAGTCTGTTTAAATATAAAGAAAGTCTGCGCCCTTTGATGACCTCAGGAGTCATATACCTGTTTAATTGCCCCAGATGTGACCTTGGGAAGTACGTGGGCTCCACTTGTAGGTTGTTGAAGGCGTTAATTGATCAAACACCGAATTTTCATGCACAAGAGACCTCGGGAAAAAATGCAAATATAATATCAGTTACAAGGATTTTAAAATAATAGACAAAGCTCCGAAAGACGAACAACTGTCAATACTAAAATCTCTTTTTATTAAATAAACTAGTTTCCCAGTTAAATACTCAGTCCACTTCAACACCTCTCGGGAGTTTCCGTTGGAACTGAAACGGACCCTGAGTGTCACTCAGCTCTTGCCTTCAGCATTATTTGGTAACCATTGTTCCTTTCTGTTATGTTTCTTTTTATACTTTTATGTAAAGACTTTTTTTCCCTTTTTTTTTTTAAATCTGTGTCTATTTTTAATTCTGTTGTCTTTTTAATTTATAGCTTTGAAAGTGGTACACATGGTCCTGAAACGTCAGCGCAATAAAGTACATTGAAAGGACATAATGCAGTTCTCCTTCTCCCTAACTAGATGCTGTTCATAAGATTTAAAGCAGCTGCCTTCAACTTCATGATATATATATATATATATATATATATATATATATATATATATATATATATATATATATATATATATATATATATATATATATATAGATATTATTTTATTTTTTTTTTTTTTTTTTTAGGTGGGCCTTTGAAAATATCTCCACCTTGGAACCAGATCCAATCCCTGAAATCATGATTTAAAGATATTGTGACTTTATTCATGTTTTTCCTTGAAAACATTGCCAAGGTGTAGTAGATATACAACAAATTGAAGATCTCACTGCACCTGCTGAGCAAACAAACTTACTGATGGTTCTTGAAGATTGGATGCAAATTCCTTTTGCCTGTTTACAAGTTCAATGCTCATGTACCTTTGAGAGAATTGCATTTGATCAAATAACTTGGATAAATTAGATGTCTTTAATCAAGTAATATGAAATTTATTGTAGTTTTCACGAGGTTAAGAATTGCTCGGTTTCTTAGAAAGAATGAAACTTTTAATTTTGACCAGTAAGTACAATAAAACAAAGTTGAATAATTTTAGACTGAGAAGTTGGGGTGCTTGCAAATGCGTATTGCAGACAGTAGTTAGTGTATATTCTAAGGGGTGGCTGGTATCAGAGGTGAGATTTATCCCTATTTGCCTCTATAAGAGATTTATTAGTGTTTCTGTTTGTTGTAGCAAGAACGTCTATCAAGTATAGGTGTTTTTAATGTTTTTTGAAACGCCACGATAGTTGGTGGTTAGGAAAGCCCAGCATCCCGGGGTCCACAAAAACGTGGACTTTGGCCCTCTATAACTCTGGAAATATTCAACTGACCAGGACGAAACTCTGGCTTTAGAGGTTTCCCCTCTACTGTCTCTAATCATGTCAAATTTCATCGAAATCCGTAAAGGCGTTCTTGAGATCCAGATATCTATTTTTGGCGTTCAGAGGATGTGGTAGAGGGTGGCTGAGTGAGTGGGTGAGGGTCCTAACGTACCTGTGGTGCATTAATGGTAAAGGATGCAGCCGTGAAACTTAGTTTTTATGAAAGCTCGTATTCTGGAGGGGTGCCTTTCATGGTTTGTTTTTTGAAATAATGAATTTTAAAGGCACAGTGGGCCATTCAAAGTAGCCCCCAAAATTCAAATTTCCTGATGCTCAGGTAGGCTATAGACTGCTCACCACATTAGCAGAGATGCTGTTTTCTTAATGTGTGTGTGTTAGGAGAAGCTGGCTGACATACTCTCAATTATTTCTCAATATAATACTAAAACCCTGAAATGTTTGTTTGTTTGTTTGTTTGCACACTGGAGCACACAATCAAGTGTTAATTTAGCTGTGTCCTCCACCTCCCCTTCCCTCCCCCTGTCTTTCCTTTCCATCCCCTCCCCTTCCTCTCCTGTCCCCTTTCCCATTAACCCCCTCCCCAAGAACAAGTTCAAGCATTAATTTAGCTGTTCCCTCCCCCTCCCCTTCCCTCTTCCATACCATATACAGTATATAAAGAGAGAGAGAGATTGGACAGTCACGTGACTGTCACATGCAAGGAAAGCGCCATTGCTATGTGTTGATTATCAGAGATATGGCAGAGGCAGAGATGGCAGCAACAACAGAGCAACCTCTGGCACCCAGTGTTGGGCCATCAACTGTGTTACAGACAGAAATAGGATCACAAAAGAACACATTTCACAAGTAACTGATATATTTTCTTTCACGAAAATCATTATAACTGAAACAACCTCAAGTAAACATGTGTTAGATCACAGTCAACTTGCAGTCAACTACACGCCTGCTTTTAGAGCTAATAAAATAATGAATGCTGTAGTAAGCTTTTTATTAAAGCCTATTTGACATTTGATTCATATAGCCTAATAAATCAGCATGTAGGGTTACTGTCAGCCCATATAACCATTGTTAAGTCTGAAAGTTTTCCATACTACTAGTACTACAATGTACATAGTATCACGAGGCCCAGCCCTAGGCCTGCTGGGGTTTTAAGTACTAATGAAGTGTTTTAATGTTATTTACCATGTTATCAGTAAGTTCTCAAACCTCCTTGTATGCAGAGGACTCAGCTGAATTTGATCTGCCAAAACACTTAAGGGTAGTATTCTTCAATTTTGCCATTATCAAATTTACACTAAAGCAGGGGTTCCCAAACTTTTTTACTTGGCGACCCATAAAACTTACTTCAAATATTTTGCGACCCCTCCAGGCAAAAAATACTCTCCAGGCAAAAATATTTTCTCAGTGAATTTCAGGCAAAAAAATATTTTCCTCAGTGGGATATAGATTTTACTTATATATACATCTTGCTTTTATAACTGCGTATAAAACAAAATAAGTACGTATATAACCTGAACACATACAAACTATATAAATACCATCCATACATACATATATATGTATATATATGTGTGTGTGTGTGTTATGCACAAACACAAAAAGGATATTTGTGTGTTGAGTACGTAAGTGTGTGTGTGTGTGTGTGTGTGTGTGTGAGAGAGAGAGAGAGAGAGAGAGAGAGAGAGAGAGAGAGAGAGAGAGAGAGAGAGAGGGAGAAAGGGATTGTTTGTTTGCTTTGTTTTAAAACAGTTTTAAAGTACAATACAATCTAACCTTGTTTAATTTAATGGGATGAGATGTTATGTTTTTTGAACATAACATCTCAAATCTCGGGATGATATCGGAGACTGCAACTCGCAGATCATCTACACTCAATCGAGATCGGTATTTATCTTGATATACGTTAATGCAGAGAAGGTAGTTTCACGGAGATAAGTCGATCCAAACGGTGTTAAGATATTCAGTGCTGCTTTTGATAAACCAGGATATTCCTCCGATACTGATATCCAAAACTCATTCATTGTTGTTGACACAAACTTGAGTCGTAAGGTTCTATCAGAAGATAATTCAAGCAGTGTTTCCTCGAGGTCAGATGATAAATGATTTCCAGGAGCAGTGAATGGCATTCGTATCCAATCATACTGTTCTAGATCTGACTCTTCTAAAAAGTATTTCTTGAAGTGATTAAGAAGATTTCGAAGATGATTAACTATTATTGCTTTCAAATTATCCAGACATAAAAAATTTTCCTCTCCAAACTCTTCAAGTTCAGGAAACATTTCAATGTTACTCTTTTCAGCTCGTGAAATCCATCGCTCAAGCTTCTTTGAGAATGCATTTATCTTGTCGAACAATGACAAAATATTTGTGTTTGGGCCTTGTATGGAAAGATTTAACTCATTAAGTTTATCAAAAATGCATGATAAATACACTAGCTTTCCTAACCAGTTACTACCAGTCATGAATACACTAAATTCAGAGCCTGAATCCAGAAGGAATAGGTGGACCTCATCTCTCAGCTGATACAGCCGTGTGAAAACTTTTCCCCTGGAGAGCCATCTGATTTCTGTGTGAAGCAACTATGCTTCATGGTCTGAGCCCATGTCTTTGCACAGTTAAGCAGATAACCTGGCATTCAAATGGTGTGATTTTATGTAGTTGACGATTTTGACAGCTGTATCAAAAACAGTTTTAAGTTCGGGAACAATGGCTTTGCAAGCGAGAGCTTCTCGGTGAATAATACACTGAGTAAAACGTATATGAGGAGCCACATTATGTACCTTTGCTTTTAGTCCTTTCTTTTTACCTAACATTGCCCCGGCTCCATCTGTGCATATACCTACAACACGATCCCAAGAAAGTCCAAGCTCATGACGTTTTTTTATCCAATGCCATGAAAATAACATCTCCTGTACACTTTCCTTCTAGTGCAAGGCAAAACAACATATCTTCTTTCAATTTTCCATTGAAGCTATATCTTATAAATGCAAGTAATTGAGAAGAACTAGAAATGTCGGTTGATTCATCTAATTGTAAAGTATAATTTATTTTCTTAACTCTCTCCATCAACTGAATCAGTATGTCACTTTGCAATCTCATGAATTCGCCTACCAACCGTATTGTTTGACAGGGTATGGATTCAAGTTTGAGCCATCTTTTTCCATGAATAACTCTACACATTGCCAGTGCAGCAGGTTTGATAAGCTCTTCCCCTATTGTGTGTGGCTTTTCTCTGAGCAATTAGATATGCAACTCATATGATGCCATTTGAGCTTTGACAGGCAATGCAATATTTTTTTATATCACTTGCTTTTGTCCTTGTAACTCCATTTTCTTGCGTCGGAAAAAATATATTGGTTTATTTGTGAATGACTGATGCTTGCACTGCAGGTGTCTTTTCATTTTTGCTGGCTTTAAGCTTTCATTAGCCAACACTTCCATACATATAACACACTGAGGATAATGAACGTCATTAACAACATGGCATACAAAACCATACTGAATAAAATCTTGGTACTTTCGCCGTTTTGGCTGTGGTTGACCGCTGCTGTTTGGTTCAACAACACTCCTTTTCATATTTGACTGACACGGTGTTGTTACTACATTATTATCCACTTCTTCGGTCTCTTGATTTATATCTGAAGTTTCTTTTACATCCACTTTTCGAATTACCCAGTGATCCATTTTGCAAATAAGAGATACAAACAGAAAATATCACAAACAACTGAGGTAAACTAATAGCTACTATCACTATTGGTAACTTAATTTCAAAGATGAAATCAGAGATGAAAGTTGAGATCCAAATATTGAGTATTGAAAATACATTTGACTGAAGAAATTACATTAAATAATTACAAATAGCATCTTCTTAATTCATAAATACAGTATATATCAAGAATAAAATTAATTTTAAGAGAATGAATATATATATATATATATATATATATATATATATATATATATATATATATATATATATATATATATATATATATATATATATATATATATATATATATATATATATATATACACACACACACACATATATATATATATATATATATATATATATATATATATATATATATATATATATATATATATATATATATATATATATATATATATACACATATATATATATATAATAAATACTATATATATATATATATATATATATATATATATATATATATATATATTTATTTATATATCATATATATGCATACCATTGATTTGTTTTTCATGTAGTAAAATATAGAAAACGGCGACACAATCAAACCTGTACGCTGTGCACCATACGCGTACGATCAGCTGAGTGTTGCAAGACTGAGAAAGAGGATACAACGAATTTGTTTTCGATACGAGGCCTACTGTTGTCATAAGGAATAATGACATTGTATCAGGTACTTCAGTGTTCAGTATGCATATATATATATATATATATATATATATATATATATATATATATATATATATATATATATATATATATATATATAGCTCAGAGGTGTGGCTGCTATCAACCGAGGCAAACAGGACCAAGGGCAGAGGAAGACGTCCATAATAACAGCATACCTTTATTTGTACAAACGTTTCAAGACATCTGTCTCATTATCAAAGCTGGAATAAGTAAAATATAAATATAAAATCAGACTCATACTTAAAATTACAATCAAAATATAAAAGAAAAAAAGTTATACAAAAGAAAGACAAAATTAAGAAGACCGTTACCGTTTGTACGGGTATAAAAGTAGAGTGACATAAACAAAGAATTCAGGCAGGTGTAAACTCACGTCAGGTACAGAGTTGTTGAGGTAGTTTGGTTGTTCAATCTTGGTACCAGTAGTTTAATAAAAGAGATTCAAAGATAGGAAGCGAAGAACTGGGGACTTTGGAAAGTATTTTAAAATTTCTATAATCAATTTCTGTTTTACATCTTTTGGCGTGTTCTCGAATATTTGAGAACTCTGGATTAGATAGTTTGACTCAAGCCCCTATGACAATCAATTCGCACTTTCAGTAGGCGGCGTGAGGCGCCACGTATTTTCCCCTGACTACATCGGGGGCAAGCAAATAAATAGACGATGCTTGATGTCATAAGAGGGCTAATTTTGTCTTTGTACTGGAATAATGATTTGATATTAAGAGGATGACCGGAATCAATTTACAATTAATGGCAGGTGCATACTGTTGAATTAGGTTATTCAAAGTGTTGTAAAAAGACTTATCGTGGATCATAGGGAGACTCGCGAAAAATGTCATCTTAGGAACTGTAGTTATTTGTAATTTAGGTATATATTTATCATTCAGAAATTTATTTAAATAGGTATAAAAAGTCTGGAAGGGTAACAATTGTCAAGAAAGTATTTGTATAAAAAGTTATTTCATTATTAAAACCAAACCAGCTGGAAGTTATATTAAAAGCTCTGTGGAAGACGGTAACCAAGGAGTTTAATTTAAAGTTAAAACAGCAATGGCTATAAAAATTCAAACCAAGACCGGAAAAAGTTTTTTTCCTAAATACTGATGAATTAAAGCAATCGTTTTCTCGAGTAACTAAAACATCCAGAAAGGGTAATTTATTATCATTTTCATGCTCAATCGTAAACCTAATATTTGGATGTGCTGTGTTAGCATACTGGAGAAACATTTCAGCCCTTTCTTTGTCTAAAAAGTACAAAAGTGTCATCTACATATCTACAATAGAAAAGGGAAAAGGAAGGCCAGAGGGCAATTGTCCAGCAATTGCTCCTCTAGTGAACACATAAAAATATTGGCAAATGTCCGGCCAGTGGAGACCCCATCGCCATTCCTTCTACTTGACAGTATGAAACTCCATTAAAAATGAAGGCACTGTCCTCACTGCCAGTTGTAAAGTTTCTTAAAATTATCTCGGTTAAAACCCTTAAACATAGTGTTAGTTTCAATATAAATTTTGTTAAGAATTATCTCAATTGTCTCTTCCACAGGGACATTAGTGAACAATGATTCCACATCCAGACTAACCATGTACAAATCTGAGTCTTGTATTAAAATTCTGTTCTTGAATTGCTCTGAGTTCTGTACAGAGTAATCATTATTAGTTAGATTAGATAAAGAGGGACAACAAATTTTGCTAATTTATAATTTGTAGTATCGTAAAGTCAGAATAGGTCGTATGGGTAAGTTCAGCTTTATGTACTTTAGGTAAACCATACAAAGTTCCATATGACGAACCAGTACTAAGTAAAGATTTTAGTATCATTATCAATAACCTTCAGATCATAATTGGAATCTATTAACCTGTCCTCATTTCTTGAAAGATTGTGAGAAATTGGGGTACTAATTTCTTGAATTTAGATTCAACTTAGAATAGTTTTCAACTTTTTGTATGTACTCGGTTCTGTTCATCAACACCACACCTTTACCTTTATCCGGTTTTTGTTATAATTATATTTTTCTTCCCTAGGTTTTCCATAATTTTAAAATCGTCGATACTCCAAATTATAAACGTTTTTGCGCTAGTTTGATTGAGAACGAAATTTCTTTTTTCCAGTTCTAAGTCTGAGAACAACAATTCCAAAGAACAAAAACTTACAGTACGAAGGTTTAATTCAAGAAACAGAAGTCAAGACCAAACGACAACAAGAATTTTCACGTGGAGACAAGACTAGTTTGTTAAAAATGGTTATCGTTTTGAAGTTTGGGAATCATTGTTATACTAATGTCTTTTGTGGAACCCTGGACTGTTGCAGAAATACTTTTTATTGAATAACATCTTAAAAACAGAACAAAATTTATATAAAGTTTGAAATAACAGGATAATTTCTGAATTACAATTGTTTTTGTTTTGAATCTAAGATAGTCTTTAGTGAAACTTTAAAACTGGCAGCGACAGCTTTGCCAATTTAAATTTTATAAAATTTGAATGAGTTTCATTTTACAAAACAGTAGAAGTCAATGGCGATGGGGTCTCTTCAGACGACGACAGCTCCAATATTCAAGGGTTCTGCAGGAGTTCAATGCAGAGTAACGGTCGCAATGAAATGATGAAAACTTCGATAACGGCGAGCACGGACCTTGAACTTTTCTAACAAGATATGTAGATGACACATTTTGAACTTTTAGAAAACAAAGAAAGGGCTGTCAAGCTTGAGAAGGAACCAAACATGGATACCACTTATTCCAAAGCTGAGGATTACAGGTGGCTGCTTCAACCAAGGATTGAGCATGAAAATGATAA
This sequence comes from Macrobrachium rosenbergii, assembly GCF_040412425.1. Lineage (NCBI taxonomy): Eukaryota > Metazoa > Arthropoda > Malacostraca > Decapoda > Palaemonidae > Macrobrachium > Macrobrachium rosenbergii. Next base: position 30,136,298 of record NC_089796.1, on the reverse strand, counting down.
TAACCTTTATTTTGTGCTTACGTTTCTGGATGTCTCATTTTGGTTATATAAATAGAAAACGATTGTTTTACAATCAAAAAATATCAGAAAAATTTAGGACAAAATTAAAAGACTTTTACCGTTTTGTAGGTATTGACATAAACAATTTTTATCAGGCCAGTTGTTTAGTTTGTTTTAACACTAGTAGTTTTAAAAAGATTCAAAGATAGGAAGCGAAAACTGGGGACTTTGGAAAAGTATTTAAACTATAATCAATTTCTGTTTTACATCAGAGCGTGTTAATATATTTGAGAACTCAGCTGGTTTGACTTTAATAATGAAATAACTTTTTATACAAATACTTTCTGAGACAATTGTAGACCCTTCCAGACTTTTTTTATACCTATTTAAATAAATTTCTGAATGATAAATATATACCTAAATTACAAATACCTACAGTTCCTAAGATGACATTTTTTCCAGTCTCCCTATGATCCACGATAAGTCTTTTTTTACAACACTTTGAATAACCTAATTCAACAGTATGCACCTGCCATTAATTGTAAATTGATTCCCGTTAATCCTCTTAATATCAAATCATTATTCCAGTACAAAGACAAAATTAGCCCTCTTATGACATCAAGCATCGTCTATTTATTTGCTTGCCCCCGATGTAGTCAGGGAAATACGTGGCGCCTCACGCCGCCTACTGAAAGTGCGAATTGATTGTCATAGGGGTCAGTTATAGAACTGGAGTCAAATTATCTAATCCAGAGTTCTCAAATATTCGAGAACACGCCAAAAGATGTAAAACAGAAATTGATTATAGAAATTTTAAAATACTTTCCAAAGTCCCCAGTTCTTCGCTTCCTATCTTTGAATCTCTTTTATTAAACTACTGGTACCAAGATTGAACAACCAAACTACCTCAACAACTCTGTACCTGACGTGAGTTTACCCCGGCCTGGAATTTTTTCTTTATGTCACTCTACTTTTATACCTTACAAACGGTAACGGTCTTCTTAATTTTGTCTTTCTTTTGTATAACTTTTTTTTTTTTTATATTTTGATTGTAATTTTAAGTATGAGTCTGATTTTATATTTATATTTTACTTATTCCAGCTTTGATAATGAGACAGATGTCTTGAAACGTAAGCACAAATAAAGTTATGCCGTTATTATGGACGTCTTCCTCTGCCCTTGGTCCTATATATATATATATATATATATATATATATATATATATATATATAATATACACTGTGTGTGTGTTGGATATAATAAGTATAAATATATATCCAGATTTCTGTCCGATTGTATTGTATGTTGATGGAATTCCATCAAATACGAAGATATGTAGCATAATGGTTAATGCCAATAGAAGGTCTATGTAATTGGCATTTCCAGTGTTGTGCAAACTAAAGCTGCAGAGCCTCCGTGATCCTTCAATAAATAAGTAGGAACAAAATCCGTTTCAGCCTTTTGCGATTAATGATCGCTAATGTCGAGAGATTTCAGACAACACTTTGCTCTGTCCACTGTCCATTTTTTGATCATAATCTTTCAAGAACCATTTGCTTTTAAAGGTTATTTTTTTTCCCAGGTCGACCGCCGACTTTGCTCCTGTGTTCTGTCCGGCCGAAATTTAGTTAATCATAATTAATTTATTTATGATTACTTTGTTACGTTAAGTTCAAAATGAAGAGGTTCGGAAATATGATTAAGTCCCAATTTGCAGCTTTTTTTTAGTACAGAAAATAAACTGTAGACATTTAATTGGAGGTGTAATGGGCATCTTTGTTTAGGTATAGACAATATTTTTTTAATCTTTATTCTTTATATGTTTGACCTGGGGAATTCCTGCAATTAGGAAAGAGGTGAGACAAGTTTGTGAGAACTGTGTGAAGTTCCTTTACTAACTTGTTATAATAATTATTGATAATTTATGACCTGTTAAAATTTTGATTATCACATTTATATATATGTAAATAATTACCGATAATCATTAAATAGATATATATGATGTCCAATGAGACGAAATTACCAATATACGCTGATGTAATATTATTGAAGGATAACTGATGTCCTGAACTCCTATATTTTATTTTCGTAGATCCAGCGATGGGGTTAGACGCAAAATGTTTGGGAACAGCTCTGCACTCATTCAGGCCTAATTTGATCGCCCCATTCTTAACGCTGATTAAAGATAAGACCATATATCAAAAATAAAGTCTCGGTTTTGACTCTGGTTAACACCTATTTTTATTAGGGTCGTCCTCAGGGGTGTTATTTTGGGCATTTACCATAGATACCCCTTAGCTCAGCAAGAGTTGCTTAAGTTGGCACAAGGCCTCGGGGTGATTTTTTTCACCTGTCCCCTCGAAGGACCGGTGGGGAGACAGCTCAAGTTTAGATCCTTTAACGATTGTCAACTTTTATTAGTCTGGTAGCATTAATCTCCGACTGTTTAGAACACAGGAATGGGATTGGTGTTAAATTCAGAAAACAGACTTGGTTCTGTTGCAGGTTGCAGGGGAATCATTGCCTGCCTCTCTCCTCTCTGGTAACTCTGCTCTCTCTCTCTCTACTCTCTCTCTCTATGTCTCTGGTTCAAATGCTTTAATCTGGTTTTAGACGTCTTTATCATTCCGATGAACATAACCACAGCTACAGTATTTTCATCAAAAACTTTATCACTTCAAGATGATGATTAAATCAGTTTCTCAAGATATTTCAAGTCTAAGGTGTTTTCAAATATTATTAAAAATGTCTGTAGGTCATGTGTAGGAAGCCTATTTCCATTGGACAAATAATTAGATTTGGATTTCATAATATAAATGACACTTTTTTTTATAGTATGTAGAGATTTCCTGACAATAACTGAATTGTTAAACCTTTTATTGTATCCATTACCTATATTATGAACTTAGAAAGGAAGATGTACTTAAATGATGGTCATTGCAGTGAAGCATACGGTGGCTCAAGAAATTTTTTATGTTTAACAGGCTTCAGTGTTTAATGAGTGACACTTCTGCAACAGACTTTAGTAATCCAGTTTCGTGGGCAACAGTCTTAAAAAGAGTATTTAATCATAAATAAGTCACTATTGGTGTTGAAGAAGGTGCAAAATAATCACAGGAGACAGGACTGCTAAGTTTACGCTAAGTCCACATTCACAATTTCATAAAATGCCAAAATGACTACCTTGCATTTATTGCAATTTTTTTATTGTAATATTTCAATTTTGCTATTAATATATTGCAGACGCAGTCATTTGATGAAATAAACGAAGGTGACTGATTTAAGTTTTTAAAATTTTCATAGTTGCATTCTACCAGCGCCAGTTGTTTGGGATATCAGCGTTATTAGAATACATTCTTTCAGATCAGTGCCTGACATAGTAGTTCAGGATGGGGGATTATTTTCAACCCTCATTATTATGTCGATTTCTAGTCAGTGTCCAAGGATATTGCGGGTCAATTTGTGTTGTTCTTATCGTGGAAGCTAAACCCTTGACACAGGCAATTAACTGAGATGTGTAATATATATATATATATATATATATATATATATATATATATATATATTATATATATATATATATATATATATATATAGATATATATATATATATATATATATATATATATATATAAATATACAGTATATAGGTGTATGTATATTTCTATATATATACATTTTATATATATATATATATATATATATATATATTTGGGGTATATATATATATATATATATATATATATATATATATATATATATATATATATCCATATATAGGCTTATACGGTAATAACACCCAGTCATCCTTAAAGTGCTTTAAATTGCAATTTTGGTCAAGTCTCAACAGATACTTTGGCCACAAATTTGCTCTCAGACACATGAAGAGTAATTATGATGCAACGTAAGGATTTAAAAGAATATATATTGCCTTTCAGGAATGAAGGAGACTTTTTTCTCTTTTTTAAAATATAGCTTTGAGATTATTTAGTCTCTTGTGAAAATTGATTCTCCTTGAGATACGAACCAGGTCTTGGATAAAGAAGTAGAGCTTGATAGAGGGGAATACTGAAAATTTTATTTATCAGGACTGATGATTCTGGCTCTGGGGGCTTTTACTGAGGGGATGAGTGAAATAGTAATTTCATTATCACTGATTTTCCATCACTAAAATTCCCTCGGGAAGTCTAAATGTAAAACAATCATTTCGCACTGTGTTATTGTAAGAAGTCCCAATCCTTCCTTATATATTCCTTTTTACATTGTATTATTTTAGGGAATTGCTTATCCTCCCTAAAGATTTCTTTTTACATTGTGTTTTTAGGGAATTGTTATCCCTCTCTAAAGATTTCTTTTTATATTTTATTATTTTAGGGAATTGCTATCCCTCCTTAAAAATTTCTTTTTACATTGTGTTTTTAGGGAACTGTTATCCCTCCCTAAAGATTTATTTTTGCTCTGTCCTATTTTAGGGAATTGCTATCCCTCCCTAAAGATTTCTTTTTACCTTGTGTTATTTTAGGGAATTGCTATCCCCCCTAAAGATTTTTTTACATTGTATTATTTTATGGAATTGCTTTCCGGATTTTTTTACGTTGATTTTTTTTACATTGATTTTTTTTTTTTTTTTTTTGAGGAACCCCCTATAACACTCTCTTTTACATTGTTATTTTATGGAATTGCTATCCCTCCTTAAACATTTCTTTTTATATTGTATTATTTTAGGGAACTGCTATCCCTCCTTAAATATTTCTTTTTTCATTGTGTTATTTTAGGGAATTGTCATCCCTCCTTAAATCTTTCTTTTTTACATTGTGCTGCTTTAAGCATCATCATCCCCCGTAAAACTCTTTTACAATGTGTTATTTTAGGGAGTAGCCATTCTTCCTTCACTTCCTTCATTGCTTTAAAAAAAATACTACAGTGTTAGTTTTCGTGCGCGCGTAACTCTATCGTACATCAGGCAACTCACGACGAGGTTTTAAAAAAAGTAGCGAAGAAGAATCAATTTCAACCTCTTTCAGAGCATATCGTAATGAAGACTTCTCATGAGAGATATAAAGACGGGTATTTTACGACGTAAGTAATGGGACTGGGGATGGGATTTCATCGTGTTCCATTGACGTATTGATGTCATGATTACTCTCCGACGTTGAAGACGGTTCCTGTTAGACGTAATTAGATTTTAATTGGTTTGTAAAGTAGGGTTTGGATTCGTTCATTCAGGTCCAGGAAGTAATTTCGGGTTCGGCTGTAATTAGTAAATCCAATTATTATTATTATTATTATTATTATTATTATTATTATTATTATTATTATTATAATAAATAAGTAGTAGGCCGTCTTTTAAACAAGTAGTGTTGAAGGTGATACCTGGGTCAGCGGCGTTCAGTTTACTATGTAGAGTTTTCTCGGTTTTTCTGATAACTGACTTTTCTGGGTTACCGTATTCTGCCATCGGGGTGTTACTGGCAGAATGCAGTAACCCAGAAAAATCAATTATCAGAAAAATAGAGAAAACTCTATTATTATTATTATTATTATTATTATTATTATTATTATTATTATTATTGTTATTATTATTATTATTATTATTATTATTATTATTATTATTAATTAATTAATTAATTAATCGCTTTGAAATTATACTGTTATTGGAGAAATTATTATAACTTTTCGCTTTGTGATTGCTCATTAATTATTCTTGTCATGTCTTTGAACGTGAATAACATCGACATTTTTAGGGTACAGCCTTGACATTGGAAACGTAGCAGCATCATTATGGGTGAACGAAAGTTTCAAGACGCCACAGATGTCACAGTGGCCCCTGACCACAAGAAGACAAAATCTCTCTCCGGTCCCGCAAGAAGTTCATTTTTTAATTCCTTCCAGTGCTTTTATTTCTTATTATCACAACCTTGGTTTGAATTCTAGGGTACTTACATCCGGAGATCGAGTATATCGAATAATTCATGTGTAAAATAACAAGCAATTCTGATGAAACCTGATTGGGTTTTTCGTAAGACTAAATGTGTGTAAAAATTATTCAGTGTGGAGTTGAGAAAAGAATTACCTCAGCATTACTGAAATGCGTTCTGATTATTATTATTATTATTATTATTATTATTATTATTATTATTATTATTATTATTATTATTATTATTATTATTATTATTGCTGTTGTTGTTGTTGTTGTTACTGCTGCTGCTCTTTTTACTGTAACGGGTTCTTGAAAGAGCTTATTCACTGTCGATTTGAAGATGATTCAAACATCTACAGAAGGAAAGTCGTCTTCCAGTGTTCCGTTGGTACTTCGTCTTTGTATGGATTAAAGGCTTCCTTGCATTATAAATCTTTGTGGTGTAAGCGGTATTTTCTGGTTTTATTTGTCTGTAAGAGAAAACTATTGTGCCTGCTTTGTCTGTCCGTCCGCACTTTTTTCTGTCTGCCCTCAGATCTTAAAAACTACTGAGGCTAGAGGGCTGCAAATTGTTATGTTGATCATCCACCCTCCAATCTTCAAACATACCAAATTGCAGCCCTCTAGCCTCAGTAGTTTTTATTTTATTTAAGGTTAAATTTAGCCATCATCGGCACGATATAGGATAGGCCACCACCGGACCGTGGTTAAAGATTCATGGGGCGCGGCTCATACAGCATTATTCCGAGACCACCGAAAGATAGATCTATTTTCGGTGGCCTTGCTTATACGCTGTTTCAGCTGTACAGAAAATTCGATTGCGCCGAAGAAACTTCGGCGCATGTATTACTTTTTTTTTTACCAGTCAAATTATCTACTTCTTATCCTCATCTTCCATGTGACAGTTGTAATGTTTTACGAAAGAAAACTTAGTCGATCGTTATATCACTCTCAACTCTCTCTTTTTTTGTGTAATATTTTCTCATTACTTAGTAAAATATCATGCTTCTGCTGCTTTCCCATTACTTTGCTTCCACCTGATAATGCAGTTCTCCACTTATGAATTTTCTTTTGTTTTGTTTAGAAGAACCTTTCTTTTAGGCTTCTTCCAAATAAATGTTTGCTCATTTTAATAATAATATTGGTCATTATGCTAAGAAATGTTCAATATCGTTATGCAATAAAATCCACAATTTTACGAATAAATTGTATTTATATGCAAAAGATAAAAACAGAGACTTTCAAACACCTGAATAATAATAATAATAATAATAATAATAATAATAATAATAATAATAATAATAATAATAATAATAATAACATGAATATACCAGAACTATATATACATTATATAAATCCAATTATATGAATAAATTGTATTAATATATAAAAGGTAAAAACAATATAGGTAATAATAATAATAATAATAATAATAATAATAATAATAATAATAATAATAATAATAATAATAATAATAATAATAACGTGAACATACCAGGGTTGGCTGCTACATTATATTGTTGGGATGTCATTCTATTACCTTGGTCATATCTACAAGCGTTAAGAACATGCCCCAGTGAGCATGATGTCGAGGTGCAATAAAATCTTTAATGAAGTTCATGCGTACGAGTGCTAACGTAGTCTAGCTTTTAATTTGATAACACTGCTTCTTAAAATCGTTAACTACTCTCGTATCTGTACACCCCGTAAGTTTCAAGATAAGACTAAAAATTTGTTTTTTACATTTTTATTTCAAGATATGATCGCAAGAATTGTTTAATTTATCCTACCTTCCTAGCTTATTCACAGTACAGAATGAGCAGGTATGGAAATGTACACACTTGAATGTTTGTTGATACTAATGCACACACAAATATACATATATATATATATATATATATATATATATATATATATATATATATATATATATATATATATATATATATATATATATATATATATATATATATATATATATATAGTGTATATATATATATATATATATATATATATATATATATATATATATATATATATATATATATATATATATATATATATATATATATGTATTGTATAGTGTGTACATATGATGTATTAGTGTATATATATATATATATATATATATATATATATATATATATATATATATATATATATATATATATATATATATATATATATATATATATATATATATATATATATATATATATATATATATATATATATATATATATATATATATATATATATATGTATATATATATATATATTTACATACATCCATATGAAAAAATGGGAAAGAGCACGTTAAACGAAGAAGAAGATTTGTATGTATGCATATTAATATCTTTATTCTCACATAATTAGTAATACCACTATTTCATAAACAAACTCGCACTCGAACTCAGTTCGAACTCACACGCACTGAGACTGAAACCTGGCAAACAAGTCCACAAAAGCAGAAACAAACAGCGGGCAGCGACGTAACCGGGAGAGGATTAAGATGACGAAACTATAATCGCTGACTGACGGCTGAGGCAGCCACGACCTCGTGATCTTGGAAGCGCTTATCATTTTGAGCCCAAAGAAAATTGCCGTAACTCCTCAGGTAATTCCTCGTTTAATTGTTATCTTAACTAATCTTTGAGCTTAACGTTGTTTGACAATCAATTTGGGGAGGAGGCAGCGTTTATTTTATGTAAGTTTGTGTGTGTATGTGTGTGTAGTTTCTTTCTCTGTATGTTTAAGTTTTAGTTGTTTGTGTTTATTGATTTCTTTTGTATATCCTCACATCTAATTTTTGTTGCTTTTCTTTGTAGAAAAAGCCTTTTAATAGCATCACCTGTGTATTCATGCATGGGTGTACCCCTTTTCAAATTATGTTATTTTTTTATTTATTTCTGTTGTTTTTCTTTGTAACAAAATCCTTTCTTAATAGCCTAACACCTTTGTATATGAACATTGTGTAGGTATGCATAAATCCTTGAAAATGGTTGTCGACGTTGTCTTTAGTTAACTCAATATATATATTAACTCAACATATATACATTATTATTATTTTCTTTGCTTTCAAATAACCATTTCTTATTGTAAGCATAACCCATTGCAATCGTGCATACTGTGTATCTTGCGTGCATCCTGAGAAATAAGATATATGCCATAACTGTTCGTTCCAATTACAAGAATTAGTGAAGTAGTGAAAAGTGTGGCTCACTGCTCTACAGAGTAAAACTATAAATTTATGGTGAAAGAAAGACACATAACTTCGGCAAATTGGTCAGCTTTATTACTCAAGTGTATAAAAACTGCAACAGTCAGAATAAATATTTTTATTTCTACGTATGGTACACAGTGTCCTTGGTAAATTCTGTAAAGATTATATACCAATCTTGAAAGACTGCTGAGAAAATTGGCTGTCGATGCAGCATGATCATAATGTTGCAACGTCGCCATATCTGCAAAACTTTATGGCTTAACTGTAGAAAAAAAATATACCAGCAAAATTAAATATTTTTATTTTTGCATACAGTACATATTTTATTTGGTAATTGGTACATAAATCATTTGACAATTCTGAAGGGCAGCTGAGAAAACACGTTTTAAATAGTAGAAGGTTTCCCCTTTAGATTGCATGGGTTGCGTCAGTGTTTACATAAGAATCAACATAGCGATGGCGCCAGGCAGTGCACGACACAGGCTGCTTGGCTATCATGCACTGTCCAATCTCTCTTTGTATATCTATGTTCCATAACCCCTCCCGTTCCCCTCCTGAGCTCATAAAGACGTGTGTAGAATCTACCATATTTCAGTTTGAAGGAGATCTCTACCAACAAAAGGCAGAAGTTGCTATGGGATCCTCATTGTCGCCTGTTTTAGCTAATCTTTGTATGGAATTTTTTTAATACTTTTTGTAGGCAAACTTCCAAATGATTTGAAACCTTTTATATGGCTAAGATATGCTGATGATATCTTTATTGTTTATAAGGATGATACTGAATGCTTTAGTCAGTTTTTATTACAACTGAATAGTTTTATTTCGTCTATCAAGTTTACAGTGGAAAGGGAAGTCGTTAAGCACCTGCCCTTTTTAGATTTGGTTATTCACCAGGATGATGTAAACTAGTCTTTTTAAATTTTTTTTTTTCAGGAAAAGTGCTCACACAAATACGTAACTACATTTTTATTCATATCATGCCGAGAAAATCAAAAGCAATCTTCTGATGAATTTGTTTTTTAGAGAGTTGCTAGTTTCTGCCCCTAGTTTCACTGACCAGGAAATTGAATTTTTGACTACCAGTCCCAAAAAGTTATGCAACCCCAAGTTTTTTTTTTTATTGACAAATGACTTTCTAGAACCAGGAGAACGTTTTATAATCCAAGAGAACACCGTTCAACCACTAATTTTAAATCCCTTCCCCTTCCGTACAATCATAACCTAAGAAAAGTTTCTAATAATCTTAGAAAAGAAAGACATGGGTATGGCGTAGTTTTCAATAACCTAATACTCTTAGAAAGAAGATTATCAAGAACAGTTGTAGAAAGCCTAACACCGATGTCGGAGTACATGCTATAGAGTGTAAAAACTGACAAATGTTGCATTGGAGAAAGTGGTCGTTCCCTGGACCAAAGGAAACGGGAACATATTGCAGCCTGCCGTTTGGGTAATGTTTATAGCGCCATTGCTAAGCACACTTGGGATTCTAATCTTGACATTGACTTCAGGGGAGGCAAAGTTATTTATAAGAGTGCGGATAGGACCACTAGGAGGATTATGGAAGGAGCACTCATCACTTTAAATGATACCTTTGATGGGAATACTGGTATTATGAATAATTTACTTTCAAGTGAAGAGATTTGCGAAAAAAGCCAGAATTAAGAATTTCAGAAATGTGTACTGCCTCCTTCAATCTAATAATGCAGATAACCACCCTTCGCCTGTTCCAGAGCCTGTTGGTCAAACTGCCATTTTCGATAACGACCCTTAAGATATCATTCAGGAAGCAGATCAGCGTTTTGTCCCGCCTCGCAGATCACTGATGATTCATGAAAGGATTACGACCCAGTGACTTGTTCGCTTGTTTTAACCTTGGTCATCCCTTTCAGTTTGTTTATATTTATTTTTATTTCTTCATCACTGTTGTGTGTCTCTTCTGTTCAGTGATCAAGTCCACAGGATGGATGGAAGTAACACTGTGTATCCTTCTGTTGATAATATTTATATATATATATATATATATATATATATAAATATATATAATATATATATATATATATATATATATATAT
>NC_089796.1:30105083-30122583 GCF_040412425.1 Macrobrachium rosenbergii | reverse complement strand
TAGCGAGAAATGGCAGTTTCTTATAGTATTTTGGTTGCTTATTTCCAATTTAACATTATTTTTGGGGGGTCGGCTGTAATTAACCTATAATTAACCCCTGAAGTCCATCCAACAAGGGGTTTCCATATGCGATCTTCACCAAACAGAGCATGGCTACGTCTGTTTCGAAGGGTTCATATCCCGTCTGGCAAGTGCAACACCTTGGAAACTGGTTTTTTCTACATTTTTAGGGCTTCTGACACTGGCAGTGCATTTGTTTGTTATCAGCCAAATGGAATGTCCCTTTGCCGTGTTTAGTACTGGCGGGGGCGGGGTACCCATATGTTAACAAGTTATTGCACTTGCCGGACGGGATATGAACCGTTCCAAACAGACGTAGCCATGCTCTGTCTTGTGAAGATCACATATGGAAACCCCTCGGTGGATGGACTTCAGGGGTTAATTACAGGTTAATTACAGCCGGCCCCCCAAAAAATAACGTTAAATTGTAAATAAGCAACCAAAATACTATAAGAAACTGCCATTTCTCACTAAATACCCACGGTGTATCTATTACTTAGGTCAACCCACATTTCCCAAGTAAGTGACATATTTTCATTTATGAAAATCTTTATAACTGCGTGAAGCAACCTCAAGTAAACATGTGTTAGATCGCAGTCAACTTCCAGTCAACTACACGGCTGCTTTTTGAGCTAATAAAATAATGAAAGTTGTAATCAGCTAATAAAATAATGAATGTTTTAATCAACCTATTTGACATTAAATTCATATGGCCTAATAAATTAGCATGTAGGGTTACTGTCAGTCCATATAACCAAGGTTAAGTCTGATATTTTTCCCTACTACTAGTACTGCAATGTACATAATATCACAACGCCTAGCCCTAGGGCTGCTGGGGTTTTAAGTGCTAATGAAGGGTTTTAATGTTATTTACCCTGTTATCAATAAGTTCTCAAACCTCCTTGTCTGCAGAGGACTCAGCTGAGTTTGATCTGCCAGAACAATTATAGGTAGTAGTCTTCAATTTTACCATTATCATTTTTATGCTAAAGAGTACTTCAAATTCATACTACATTATAGAGTTAAAGGTAAGCTTTACCAGTTAGCTAGTCTACAAGTAAACTTTACCAACTAGCTAGTCTACTAGGGTTGATCATCAAATAACTAAGGGTAACCTACCATAGCCTAACCTTAGCTTAGCAAAGGTAGCTTAACTTGGCATAACCTTCACAAATGCTGAATCTTCTATCAGTCGCTATCCACAGAATATGATATACAGCTCAAGTCTTGGCTAGCTATGAAAGTCTAAGCTATTCTTACAAGCTAGCCTAACCTAGACCGTACAATGTTATAAGTACGTTACAAGTATGTTGAATTATAGGTCAGTATAACTGAGACATGCTACATAGCTTTATGTATGTACCTCCTGGTAATAATTGCACTTGAAGCTGTACAAATAGCATTTATGTCATGGTTTAAATGCTTAGATCTGGTTCTGTACAGTATGTAAAGTGTACTTTCCCTTAGATCAGAACTATGAATATGAATTAATACAGGTTGTAATTACATTTATACTGTAATTAAATAGTTTCTGTTATATTGTCTGTGAGTAGCCTTGTAGGTTCAAATATGTCTTAATAATATATACAGGTCAGTGTAGGAAGCCTGTTGCTAACAATGTGTGACAAGTGAGATTCAGGACTGATTTTTGTGTTTTGTGTGTTTAAGATTTCCTGACAAGAACAAAGCTCTAGATTGTTACCTTACTCGGGTTACAAAGGGATAAAGAGCCAAACTACTGTATGAATCACACATATGCAGCAAGCATTTTCTGCCAAAGCACATTCTCAAACCTCCTGGTATGCATGAGCTTAAGTTTCTGCAACAGACTTTGAAGTCCAGAATATGTTAAGAGGCAACAGTGTGGCTACCAAATCAGATTTAATATAAGAAGTAACTAGAAGGGGCAAGCCAGCATATACATCAGCATTGGCAATGGCAAGATTTATGCAGCCTTGCAGACTACAATATTAATTGTATCCCTGTTAATAGTATCAGTTACATTAACTTTTAAAATTCAATAAAATTATTATACAGACTATTGAATATTGGCTGTTAGGTATCAGGCTATTAAACCTAGGCTATTAATAATGTTATTATGCCTATGGATGAAGCTTATATGGGATAACAGCATTAGAGATGACAATTATTTTAGCATACTGTTGTCATATTTTACTACCTGTCAATTAATAAAGAATGATAATAATTAGTTCTGCCTCTAAAGAGTCAAAACTGTAAATTTATGGTGGTAAGAATGGCACATAATGTCGGCAAATTGGTCAATTTCAATGCTCAAGTGTATAAAAACTACAGTGGACAGAATAAAAATTTTTATTTCTGCAAATAGTACACATTGTCCTTGGCAAATGCTGCAAAGATCATTTACCAATCTTTAAAGACTGCTGAGAAAATTGGCTGTCAGTTCAGCATGATCATAATGTTGTAACATCCCCATATTTGCAAAACTTTATGGCTTAACTTTAGAAAAAATATACCTGCAAAATTAAATATTTTTATTTCTGCATACAGCACATATTGTATTTGGTAAATGGTGCATAAATCATTTGACAGTCTTGAAGGACAGCCAAGAAAACACATTTTAAAGAGTACACGGTTTCCCATTAGATGCATGAGTTGCGTCATTGTTTACACAAGAATCAACACATAGCAATGGCGCCAGGCAGTGCACATCACAAACTAGTTGACTATCATAGACTGTCCAATCTGTCCCTCTATCTTTGCTCTGTTCATTTGGTTGGCTATATCTACTATGTTCAGCAACGGGAATCTATCTAGCTTCATTTTGACGTCTAGTCGCTGGTAGTCTCCGCACGGGTGCCATGTTCCGTCGGGTTTCGTTACCATGTGGAGTGGGGATGCTCATGGGCTGGGGCCTTTTTGGCATAGTCCTGCATTCTCCATTTCCCTGAACACTTGTTTGGCATAGGGAAGTTTCTCTGAGGCCTCAATATATATATCATGCTTTTATTTCTATCTCTCTCTTTTCTAATATGAAATAACAAAGTACTCATGTAACCTTTCACTTGATTCAGGTGTGAGGACTGCATAGCCTTAGGATGTCAAGAGGACATCATTATTACCATTGACAGAGGTAAATGGTACCAAAAGAAAATAAAGATATTTCAAGAAGAACTTGACAAACAGTCCGGTCACACCAGTGCCTCTCCAGTTCCATGTAATCCACCAGTACTGCCAGTCACTGGCTGGAATCTATTCCCTTCTGTAGGGCACTCAACTGCGTTTGTATGTCCGAACAGGGTTACCAGATTGGGCTACAAGTAGCGAATTGGGCTACTTTTGAAGGCCCTGTGCTACAAAATTTTTACTTTCGCTACTTGAGTCTTTTTGGGCTACTTTTAAAATGAATTGGGCTACTAGTTGATATTGCTGAGTTTGCATTAGAAGCATATAGTTTGCCAATAAGCAATGCCCTGGTTGAAAGGGTATTTTCGAGAGTAACATCTGTGAAGTCTAAATTGAGAAACAGAATAGGATTAGAACTTTTGACATCAATTTTGAGAATCAAAACATATCTTGAAGAAAACAGGATTTGTTGCTTTTCATTCGAGCCCCCGAATTCTATGTTGAAATATGAACCTTCTGTATACAAAACTGATGCTGCAGTAGATGCTGATGAAGAAATTACATTTTTGATAATCTCCAATTATGAAGAGGTGGAGTGGAGGGATGTACTACTCTACTTTATATAGCCTGCAGTTTATTAACTATATTTTAAATATTGGTAAGTAATTCTGTTATTACATTTTTATCAAATTTCTGCAGCCGTAATGGCAATAAGCTATTGAAATAATGTTATGTCCCATAGGTATTTTAATATGTTTTTCTTAATGCAAACCAACCAGTGAAATGAAATTGGGCTACTTTTATTACAAATTCGCTACTTTTAAGGCAGCTTCTCGCTACTTTTTAACAATCCAGATCTGGCAACCCTGTGTCCGACCTGCTTGATGTAAACACGAGCATGCGCACTGGCGCGGTCTATTTTTAGTAACAGGGGCCAGTTGTCGATCACCACTATTCCTGTGTCGTTTACTTGTTCACTTGTTCGCAGTGTGGTCTGCAATACATAGGATCCAGATCCCGCAGCTCACACACAGAATTTTGGAACACAGAGGTCTTTCTGTTACAACTAGGTTTCCTCTTTCCAAACCACCCTTTTCTTCCACTAGGGAACACAGTTTAGCACAGGACCATCCTTTCACTGACCTGGAATTTCGGGTGCTGTCTTTTTGTTCAAATAGACTGGACCTTTTGATTTCAGAGTCGCTGGTTATTGAAAAGAAAGATGAAACCAGAATTGAACAACAACTCGTCTGGTATTCAACTAGTTATCGTGTAATTTCATAGTAGGTACACAACTGGGTCGTTAAATATTTTACTTTGTGAGTGGTAGCTTGTTTACTTTTCACCTTATTTTTATATTTTTATGTTTGTGTTCGTTTTGAATTTTTCGTTATTTTGCATCCCACCCTTTTAGTTTGTATTTACTGTTTGTTTTATATATTTGGTTAGTATTTTTCCTGAAGATTTATTATGACAATTCATTTTATTGTAATTTCATTGATTCTCATCCTTGTCGGTTTTTCAGCCTGATGATGAGGTTTTATACCTCGAAAGCTCGTATAATAAAGAATGTTCTTCCTGGTCTTGGCAATATTATTCATCATTAAGCTCTCTCTCTTTCTCTCTCTCTCTCTCTCTCTCTCTCTCTCTCTCTCTCTCTCTCTCTCTCTCTCTCTCTCTCTTAATCCTTTTAAGTAGATTAACTCTGGCATGCAGACATAACATCAGCATTTAACTCCTATTTAAATTTTGCATCCATTATACTCTTTCCTTCCAAAATTTTCCAAATTCCTTGATCTGATCGTTAAAGTTAATTGTCCATCTTCCTTGACATCGTTTTCGGGAATTTCAATTAGGGGTCTAGCCCTCATTTTCATTAACATTAAATGCAATTTGTAATTAGTCTCATATTTGTTAGAGCACGAGCCAACTGTGAGTTTCAGCTCCTTTTTTTTATGTCTTGAGCAGTACTAGTTAGCTACGCTTTTTTTTTTATTATTATTATTATTATTCTGAATATCGTTAAAGGCGATGGAATTGGGCATAAGAAGTAAAGTGGCCTAACATGTACTTAGTATCCCAAGGGAGATAAATTGTAGAAATTTGATTGAGCAAACAAGATAAACGATAAAACAGACTGATTTTTTTTTTATCTTTTATTTAGAAAAATACATTTTAGAGTTCATTGTACTATTCAATACATATACAATATATGTAATTTAAGTAAAAACCAACAAATATGTCACAATATTTTATATATATAAATATACTTAAATTTACTATGTATATACATACATATACTGATTAGGGCACAGCAGGGTGGGTTTGGCCAATGAAGAGCATATTTGGATTTAGTGCATTTTAAGGATTAGTTTGTGAGGCGTTTATGAGTAATTGAAAAAAAGATGTGAGTTGATAGGGGCGCTACGTGCAGGGCGAAGATGATGTATAATGTACCAGAACGTTCTTGGGAAAGTGACTGGTCAGGTGTAAAGGGAAATCAGAAATATGGGTAACTAATTTGTTCGTGACGATTCACTGTCTGTGTGAATGGAGTGATGGTGAAAGTCAGGAGAAAGCATTATATGTAGATTTACAGTTGCGAGATAAGAAAGGGATCATGAATAAAAAGCGTGTTTGGTCAAGCTGTAGTGTTGATATGTTGAGAACGAACAGTAGAAATAAACTGAATAAAAGGAAAATGTGGGAATGAAAAATATTACGGATGGTGGAAGAGTGAACATTGTTGATGTAATGAAGTAGTATAAGGGAGTAAATGTAGAAAGGTGATATGATGAGAGGAAGTAATTCACAAAACAAGTGAAGCCTGGGAATTAGGAAGGTTCGTGTGGAGCCAATATGAATTGTAATATAAAGTTAAGTGTGGATGTGAATGACAAAGAAAGGAGTAAAGAAGCTGTTTAGATTAATCCCAGTTTAGTAAACGTACAGTAAAATGAACTGGAAGGATAAGAAATGCTGAGATACGAGAAAAAATGGCCTTATATATATATATATATATATATATATATATATATATATATATATATATAATTATATATATATATATATATATATATTACATATATATTATATATATATATATATATATATATATATATATATATATATATATATATATATATATATATATATATATATATATATATATATATATATATATATATATATATATATATATATATATATATATATATATATATATATATATATATATATATATATATTTTCTATATATATATATATATATATATATATATATATGTTTTTATTTATGGTATATTAATATATATATATATATATATATATATATATATATAGTATATATTATCTATATATATATATATATATATATATATATATATATATATATATATATATATATATATATATATATATATATATATATATATATATATATATATATATATATATATATATATATATATATATATATATATATATATATATATATATATATATATATATATATATATATATATATATATATATATATATATATATATATATATATATATATATATATATATATATATATATTTTTTTATATGTTTCCTGGTGCAGGTGGATCTTATGACTCCACAATTATTACTTTACTCGAAAATGGCCTTGTAAGATACCCAGGACATATAAAAAAAACAAAAAAAAAGAAGTACACGGAGTGGAGAGCTCTTCACTAGGGGAAGTGCATGAAACACGTGGATATAAAAATAGTTATATTTGATAGCACACAAAGGTCAAAGGGAAAATTAACTGAAAACACGGTAAATTACTGCCGTAGAAGTCCTCCCGAAGAGGGGGGGAGCTTGGGAATGCCAGGAACACGGACCAAGGATAATTCTGCTACAGGCGTCTTTCTGAAACGATATTTGGACCCACGTTACACATCTAATGCTGGAATTTGGGGATTGAATTACTCGAGGGGTGCACTGAAGGCGCCAAGGACTCCCCGAGGCGTTACTTGTGACTCAGAGGAAAGAAGCTGTGAACACGTGGGCCTGGCTTGAACCAAGGAATATCAGGAACACAAAGTTATAGGCCCAGAGATTAATAAATGCAAAAGGGCTAAGTAATCGTGACTAGCAACTCGTTTTGGGTACATTACCACATTTGTAGGGGGCGTAGGGCTGACGACGTCTTCTGCCGAGAACCACGTGTGGGAGCGTGGATAAATGGTAGCCTCCCTCTCAAGGTATTTCTTCAAGTCGTAGATTGGGGCGGAAAAGGGCGCCCTTGGGATGATGAAAAGGCCACCGTTTAATGTCAGCTCGCGTGTGGGAGACTTGCAATCCCCTTGCAGTCTTCTAAGGCCACGTGGAATGGAACACGGGGCACACAGGGCGGCGATGGGATCCACGTGGCGGCGAGCGGAAGAGGAGGGCAGGGGCTAAGGCCTGCAGAGACTTAACTTGTTCTCGGCAAACTAGCGACCGCGTGTGAGAGAGAGCTGTCCTGGCCCTGACCTTTTATTGCTTCTGGACAGGGGGGTAGGGGGGGCGATGTCCTGACCCAGGTCGACGACACGACTATATCATAGAAAACGATTTTCTTTCCCTGTACCAAAGAAAACAGTGCAAAGCCAGATTACTGTCCCCAAACTATTATATTCTCTGAGCCCCTATACCCACGACCTTCAAAGGTTCAAACCAACCCAAAGCAGGAAAGGAGAACAGTTTCTAGCGTATTTTGGCGCTACTCTTTACAGCTCCCCTGGTAAGATAATATTCACACCTATAAATATAGTGCGAATATTGACAACAACAAAAATGAGCGAAGAAAACGTTCGACTTTATTCTATCTTTTGAACTTTGCTACAACCTTTACTTTACTTTATTTTGTAAAACTCTGATGCCACACTAACCAATAACAAACTGAAGGTTTACTTTAGGAGCAGAGTGCAATTTAGAATATACAATAAAAAGGGTGAACTTGTTTGCAAATTAATTATTGCTCAAATACTTCCTAAGTACTGTTTCTACCCATTCTTTATTCGATTTACTTTACTGGGGTAATAAGGTGCTCAAAAGAAAATAAACAAAGAACACTTCAAAATTTCAAAATAACAACAACAAAATAAAACATACAAGGCAGAATTTAAAGGAAACAAATGTAAACCCACTGATTCCTTAATGCTATCCTGGAATTACAGGCATGCTATTAGTTGTGCCTTGAAGAGGCGGCATTCGTGACAATACATTGTATGTATTAAATAATATCCCCTTTACCAAAATTGTAATAATAGAATTCAATTCTTCTTTTCAATCGACCTCCAATTGTTCACAAGCTCGACGAGCATAACTAATATTTCCACGAACGCTAATCTGAAGGGGCAAGAACTTGACAGCTGTGAGGCAAAGAGATTATTCGCGTGTTTTAACTCGCCAACTTAAATGACGCTAAATTTTACGTCTGCAGCTTACAACTTCGGTGTAGGTAAAAAATAGACTACTCGACTTATAAATGGGAGGATAAACAAATGAAGGGAAAATGGACAGGGCTAACATTCTCCACAGGAATAACTCAACAAAAAAAAAAAAAATAATAATAAAAAAAAAAGGAAACTACACAGAACAACAACGAAGGATATTACTTCATACTAAAGGGCGGGCACGCAGGATGGTGATTAAAAGGCTACATTAAAATTCGTAAGGGCAGGAGTCTTGTGACTCGGGATTCGGTAAAAAAATGAGAAAAGATTAAATGCAAAAGTAAATAATATACGTAGAAAATGAAGGATAACAGAGTGAGGTATTTATGATTTACTTCTTTATCTAACTTCCGTCGCCAACAGACGACGGTCAGAGCTAACTCTCAGCCCAAGGGCGGGGAAAAGAAACCCAAAGGGCGCGACCCCTTCAGGAAGAGTTGACACGCCTGCCTTGTGCCAAAGGACGGGCGTAAGGGCGTGCCACTTCCCACTCTGTCTCTCTTACTGCTTCAAAATAAAATAATTAGTGCATTTTAAAAGGGGAGGATATCCCATATGTTAACTGCCGCTTGCGGTGGTAAGTAAGGGAAAGTGTGAAGGAAAGATCGATAGAGAAGGATGAGGGATAGAAATTCCAAAGGAAAGGAAGAAGATAGCGGAAGGCCTTGACATCCTCTCCTGGATGAAAGGTGCCAAGACGTTCAAAGATGAAGAAGGGGGCCCTATGCCAAGTTTGCACAGGGGCCAGAAGAGCTCGGGGCTCCTTGTGGACTACCTGCGATCGCCCACACCCGTGGTAACTCCGTGCGAACCTCTCCTCCTTGGACCGTTGTCCTTGGCCGGGAATCGGAGGCCTGAGGCCAAAGGGCGGTAAGGGTGCCATCTGGGTCAGCTGCTGAGACAACTGACCCAGGAATTTTTGTTCGCCATCTCGGACATTAACAGGCGCAGATCGCAGAGTTCATCGGCCCAGGAAGGCGGGGGGCAGAATCATGACTCGCGGAAGAATCTGCGGCGGGCGGCTAGAGAGAGGGACGGCCGGAGGGGCGGGTCGACTTGCTTGCAGGGGTGACCAGCTCAGGCACTGACATTGGCACTGGCGCTGGTGGCGATGTGGTGGTGGTCTCGTCTGTCTGGACGGACGGAGACTGGCACTGCTCAGTGCGCCAAGGGCACTGGCAGAGGAGCTGAAGGCTGAGATTCTCCTGAAGGAGATCTGGCTGAGGCCTCAGCACTGGCACGGATGCCGTGCCGGGCACTGGACTCGGATTTGGATGATTTATTGGGGAATAGGGACCCCGGAATGGTGGTGGCTTGAAATGGGACGTAAAGTCTTGGCCCAGGAGGACGTCATAGTCTCCTGGAATGTGTTTCGCTACGGCGAGACGAAGGGTCCTGGCTCTGTGGGGTCGGGTGACCCTCAGTTGGACCGTAGGGAGGATCATTTTAAAATCGTTAATGCCCTCAATGGTGACGAGCTTGCGTCAGTCTATTATAGCTCCATAGGGAACTTTGTCCCTCCTTATGAGGGAAATTTGCGCGCCAGAGTCGTCAAATGCCTTGACCTGGCGTGCTGAGTATTTATCTCGAGGAGGTGCCACATAGATGGGACCCTCGGCAGGAGGGTCTAAGGACTCAGGATTCGTTTCTGCCAGGGCGACGGCTGGAGTTCCTGCCTTATTATTTCTAGGGCATTTTGCCCATGAGGAAAGAGTGGCCATAAACCTTGCACGCCGTAAAAAAAAGGTTTGGCTGAAAATCTTCACTGCCCGGCAGAGGCGTAGGCGACTTATTAAGGGGCTGTCCGGGAGAGACGCGGGTGGTTTACTGCGGCATTGCTCCTTGGCATGCCCGATCTTTTACAGAACCCGCACACGACGGGCTTCTGTGATTGCCCATTCTTCGGCGGAGGGCACCCGAAAGGTAGGCGGGTGGCGTAATTTTTGCGCTGCAGCGAGCTCTCCTGGGGGTGATGGGTGTCCCATTAGATCCGCTATTCAGCAGCAATCAGCTAAGGTGGGGCTCCTTCTCGGCGATGTGCGTGGCGAGGGCCGGCGGGGTGTAGAGTAGGAAGTTCTCTATCTGTATTTGTTCGATGGCATCGTTGAGGGTCGTAACCCCACGGCCTCGAACCATTTGGCACGGGCATGCTCGGACTTGTAGGCCCAGTCTGCCCAGGTTTGATTGGCCTCCTTCACTAGCCTGCGCCAGCGCCTCCTCCAGCGTTCAGGGGTTATCTCGTAAAAGCCTTGGCAGTATAGTCTGTCGTACGACCTCCCAATTTTCCTGCTCCTCCGGCGGAGAGCCCGGTGAGGCAATCAGGGCCTTCCCTCCAAGGAACTTGCCCAACACCAGGGAGAGTTCGGCGGCACTCAGGGGCAGGCCTTTAACACTGTCTCGGCGCTGTCGAGCCACACCTCGGGCTCGGCCTCCGTCCACTTTGGCATACTGGCGATAGCCTGGCTGAAGGCACTCATTCCCTGGGGGCAGGTGGAGGCGAAGGGCCACTCTGTTGCAGCATTGCGAGTTCATGGGCACGCTGCTTGTCCCTTTCTTCCCTCTCGGCTTCTTCTCGTTTCTCCTGGGCTAGTCTTTCTGCTGCGTCTCGTTTCTCCTGGGCTAGTCTCTCTGCGGCGTCTCGTTTCTCCTGGGCTAGTCTCTCTGCCTCCCGTTCTTGTCTCTCTGCGTCTTCCCGTCTCTCCTGAGCCTGTCTTTCTGCCTCCCGTTCCTGTCTCTCTGCTTCTCGTTCCTGCCGTGCGGCTTCTTCTCGTCTCTCCTGAGCCTGTCTTTCTGCTTCTACTTGTCTCTCCTGAGCCTGTCTTTCTGCCTGTATGGCGTCCATCCTCTCCTGTACCCAGTCTCTTAGTTCTCTCCCGGAAAGGCCGAGTTCCTTCCCTGAGGACATGAAGAACTTGAAATCCTCGCTCTGCTGAGACCGTGTCGACATTTTGCAGGCGGGAGAGGACGCTATTAACACACAGAATTAATTTCCCCGAGCTGTGGGAATCTTGGACCCTTTTCCAAAGGACGTATGAATGGTCTCCCGATTTTCCGACGGAGCGGGCTGATTGGGGACGATGGATTAGCAATGATTGGTCTCCCGATTTTACCGACGAAGCGGGCTGATTGGGGGACGATGGATTAGCAATGATTGGTCTCCCGTTTTACCGACGGAGCGGGCTGATTGGGGACGATGAGTAGCAATGATTGGTCTCCCGTTTTACCGACGGAGCGGGCTGATTGGGGACGATGAATTAGCAATGCTTGGTCTCCCGGTTTACCGACGAAGCGGGCTGATTGGGGACGATGAATTAGCAATGATTGGTCTCCCGGTTTACCGACGAAGCGGGCTGATTGGGGGAAGATGAATTAGCGATGATTGGTCTCCCGACTTACCGACAAAACGGGCTGATTGGGGACGATAAATTAGCAATGATTGGTCTCCCGATTTACCGACGAAGCGGGCTGATTGGGGACGATGAATTTAGCAATGATTGGTCTCCCAGATTTACCGACGAAGCGGGCTGATTGGGGACGAGGATTAGCAATGATTGGTCTCCCGATTTACCGACGAAGCGGGCTGATTGGGGACGAGGATTAGCAATGATTGGTCTCCCGATTTACCGACGAAGCGGGCTGATTGGGGACGTTGAGTTAGCAATGATTGGTCTCCCGATTTACCGACGAAGCGGGCTGATTTGGGGACGATGAGTTAGCAATGATTGGTCTCCCTATTTACCGACGAAGCGGGCTGAGTGGGGACGATGAATTAGCGATGATTGGTCTCCCGATTTACCGACGAAGCGGGCTGATTGGGGACGATGAGTTAGCAATGATTGGTCTCCCTATTTACCGACGAAACGGGCTGATTGGGGACGATGAATTAGCGATGATTGGTCTCCCGATTTACCGACGAAGCGGGCTGATTGGGGACGATGAATTTAGCAATGATTGGTCTCCCAAGGTAACGACAAACGGGCTGACTTGGGGACAAGACAGGAATGTATTGGTCTCCCTGATTACCGACAAAACGGGCTTACTTGGGGACTAGATTGGGATATATATTTAGGTCTCCCGAATTACCGACGAAACGGGCTCACTTGGGGACTGAATGGAAAATGAATTGGTCTCACCAACGGACCGACGACACGGATTTATTGGGGACAAGAATAGAATATATAGGCGCCCGGGAATTTCCGCACAGACGACGTCTGATCAGCGAGGGCGCTAGTTTTAATGACTTATGGGAGAAGTGTTATTCTCAAGGGCAGTTAGGTGGGTGGCCATCCCACATTCACAACAGATAGGCAACACACGCAGCCGTAGTAAAAGCACAAAACAAACACACAAAAAAACAGAACAACACAGAACATATAATGTCAGACCCCCAATAATGCAAAACAATTTAGTAGAGTGAAGCAAATCAAACAAACAAATGTTTTCCTAACTGGGCCATGGAATGGACGGTCAAGGCCGTCTGTGCCAAATGAATGAACGACGTAAACACCCGGGGACTTCCCCGAACTGAGACAACGGTTGTTGACCCTTTTCGTCCTGGGCGTATAATATACGCTTTCGCTCCTATTTCTAAAACGAGAGAGAGAGAGGGTAAAATGCATCAGCAATGCTAATCTGACTTTCGAACACGTGGTTGACGTCGAGGTCTTGCGCCTATATCTAATGATTCGGTTTCGAAATCACTCGTTTCTACAGGAGGAATATGCGCACTATTCCTTTAATGATTTATCACCTGTATAACCTAATTGAATGGCATGCAAGCCGCGTGCAAAGGCTTCAAAGCTAATTTTTCGGCGATTTCTCTCTCGTTTTCCTCGGACATGCGCCCTACTATAAAAAAAATTCCTAGGACTAGTCACGTTTTTAAAGCGTCCTACGCTAAATAAACACAGTTTACTTACGCAGAATTTCCTTGGCCTGTTGCGCTGGCTTTTCAAAGGTTCGTAATCTGTCTCGTATCCAGCTTAGCTGAGCTAATTGCTGATTTCACAAATTGCAACACAAACAACAAAGGGGAAGAGGGGGGATGCAATCATTACGAGAATCACTGGTCAGGTCGCCATTTTTATATGTTTCCTGGTGCAGGTGGATCTTATGACTCCACAATTATTACTTTACTCGAAAATGGCCTTGTAAGATACCCAGGACATATAAAACACAAACAAAAAAAGAAGTACACGGAGCGGAGGGCTCTTCACTAGGGAAGTGCGTGAAACACGTGGATATAAAAATAGTTATATTTGATAGCACACAAAGGTCAAAGGAAAACTAACTGAAAACACGGTAAATTACTGCCGTAGAAGTCCTCCCGAAGGGGGAGCTTGGGAATGCCAGGAACACGGACCAGGATAATTCTGCTACAGGCGTCTTTCTGAAACGACATTTGGACCCACGTTACACATCTAATGCTGGAATTTGGGGATTGAATTACTCAGGGGTGCACTGAAGGCGCCAAGGACTCCCGAGGCGTTACTTGTGACTCAGAGGAAAGAAGCTGTGAACACGTGGGCCTGGCTTGAAAATTAAAGGAATATCAGGGAACACAAAGTTATAGGCCCAGAGATTAATAAATGCAAAAGGGCTAAGTAATCGTGACTAGCAACTCGTTTTGGGTACATTACCACATTTGTAGGGGCGTAGGGCTGACGACGTCTTCTGCCGAGAACCACGTGTGGGAGCGTGGACAAATGGTAGCCTCCCTCTCCAAGGTATTTCTTCAAGTCGTAGATTGGGGCGGAAAAGGGTGCCCTTGGGATGATGAAAAGGCCGCCGTTTAATGTCAGCTTGCGTGTGGGAGACTGCAATCCCCTTGCAGTCTTCTAAGGCCACGTGGAATGGAACACGGGGCACACAGGCGGCGATGGGATCACGTGGTGGCGAGCGGAAGAGGAGGGCAGGGGCAAAAGGCCTGCAGAGACTTAACTTGTTCTCGGCTTAAACTAAGCGACCACGTGTGGGAGAGCTGTCCTGGCCCTGACCTTTTATTGCTTCTGGACAGGGGTGGGGGCGATGTCTGACCCAGGTCGACGACACGACTATATCATAGAAAACGATTTTCTTTCCCTGTACCAAAAAAAAACAGTGCAAAGCCAGATTACTGTCCCCAAACTATTATATTCCCTGAGCCCCTATACCCCGACCTTCAAAGGTTCAAACCAACCCAAAGCAGGAAAGGAGAACAGTATCCTAGCGTATTTTGGCGCTACTCTTTACAATATATATGTGTGTGTGTGTGTGTGTGTGTGTGTGTGTGTGTGTGTGTGTGTATGTTTTAGCGAAAGGTGGACCATGGAAACTCACCTCAACATAATTTTTCCAACGTTTCGTAATGAAAGCTTTATTACATCATCAGGGAATCTGTTAAATAATGAATAAAATTACTTTAAAAATTGTTCTAAAAATCAATAAGTTTTCGGACTGGCTGTAGGCTCTCCAATCCCGAGCATTCAAGCATCAGAAACCATTCGAAAATTTATAAAACATATATTGATAGAAACGATTTCTGTATCATAGGCCAGAACACTAATGCATGCGAACTGCCTATCCTGGAATCATTATTTATTAAACAACTAGTTCCCCAGTTAAATACCCAGACCTCCTCCACTCAGCTGTACAATACCTGAGTTAACTTTTTTTATGCATTCTGTCTTCTGCCTTCTTGGTATAAGGTTGATTAGCGGTCTCTGATTTTGCTTTTATGTCTTTTTTATTTTTGTAATTTTTTTTATCTTGTATTCTAACTGGGAAGTATTTTATGAATTTTATTGATTTTTAGAGCAATTTTTTAAAGTAATTTTATTCATTATTTAACAGATTCCCTGATGATGTAACAAAGCTTTTATTACAAAACGTTGGAAATAAAGAATTATGTTGAGATGGGTACGTTTCCATGGTCCACCTTCGCGCTAATGTATGTGTGTGTATATATATATATATGTGTGTATATATATATATATATATATATATATATATATATATATATATATATATATATATATATATATATATATATATATATATATATATATATATATATATATATATATATATATTGTTATTGATATTGATATTTTACACACACACACACACACACACACACACACACACACACACACACACACACATATATATATATATATATATATATATATATATATATATATATATATATATATATATATATATATATATATATATATATATATATATATATATATATATATATATATATATATATATATATATATATATATATATATATATATATATATATATATATATATAAACATACACATGAAACATGAATTGAAGACGAGTGAATTAACAAGTGGGCATAGAAACCACCCCGAAAGTTCTTGAGGAATGCTGAGTGTGTTTCTGATGTTTCCTCATTAAGTAAGGTTGGTGTGAGACTTTTCCTTAGCGTGAGACCATATGACCTGACACGACATGTTCGTCCACTGGAAGTATCTAGGTTCTGGTGAGGATGTACGTTTGTACATGTGTTTTGGGGCGGGATCCCAAGAAGTGATCGAAGGAAATGGGAAATAGTGGGGCACTGCAAGACCAGCCCAGATTTCGATCACAGGTCTCATAGTTAGAGACCTGTGGGTGAAGTGTGCTGAAAACTTAAGCTGTCTGATACGCTGCTAGGAGGTCAGAAGCACATCTATTTACCAAACTGTAATTGTTTGATCCATTTATATCATGTGTCTTTTGTTTTTGAGTAAAGTGGGAGGAATTCCCATCTTTGCATTTTCTTTATGTATTGTGTTTACTCCATTGCTATGACATGCAGGGGAAGAATTCCCATTGTTTTGCATTTTTATGTTTTGAGAAACTAAAGGAAGATTTTAATTGTCTTCCTCAGAAGTTTCGCCGAATAAAGAGGTGAAGAATGTAATCAGTAGGGATGAAATAGACTCTGACCTATTTTTCTGACCTGTGCAAGTTATATAATATGATTATGTTTCAGTTAGGTCGTTTTAGGTAACTGGAACCAATATGTATAACCAATGCTAAATTCTTGCAATCGTGTCTTGTCAAGATTGACTCACATTTTAATAATACCTTTACCATTTAGACCTGCTAAATTTTAGGAAATAAATTATTTTGGGTAAAGTATATTTCGTTGAAGACCTTAGAGAGAGAGAGAGAGAGAGAGAGAGAGAGAGAGAGAGAGAGAGAGAGAGAGAGAGAGAGAGAGAGACAGAGAGGATGCAGGTTGAGTGAGTGTCGAGGAGAGAACCAGCCGCCTTTCTTGTTCAGTCATCAGCAGGGCTACCATAAGGGGAAAAACGATCTGACTTACTGAAGCAGAGTGAAATATTGTAGTGCCTGTAAGTCAGCATATCACGGTTGGTGGTTCTGCCCGCTTCTTAAACAGACGGAGTCTAGAAACACACCTCGGAGTGCTAGTCTCGCAGTTAGGATAATTCCTCGAGGGGGTTTTCTGGGAACCGCTAGGGGCAGGCGAAATTTTTTTGGGACTGAGCAACAGTGTGAGGAAATAAAGGGACGGTTAAATGTGATATAGGTCTTCTAGGGGAACCCTCAAGGTCAAAGCCAATAGTGAATGGTTCTGGGAAGGGTTTTTATAGATACAGGCACCTCTATTAATTTGTTGGATTATGAGTTGTTCGGATCGATGTTTTCCGATCGATTTTTGAAGCCTGATAGGGAAACAGTTTGTGGCGTTCAAGCAAATAGGTTACGGGTTTAGGGGGTATGTAGATGTAGATTTCTCTTGGGGTAAAAATTTCACAGAACCATTTTTGGTTATACGAGGGGGTTGCTAT
Source organism: Macrobrachium rosenbergii (assembly GCF_040412425.1). Classification (NCBI taxonomy): domain Eukaryota; kingdom Metazoa; phylum Arthropoda; class Malacostraca; order Decapoda; family Palaemonidae; genus Macrobrachium; species Macrobrachium rosenbergii. The sequence continues at coordinate 30,105,132 of NC_089796.1, read as the reverse complement.
AGGGGAATAATTTGTTACTGGGTCATCCAGCATGTCAGAGATGGAAAAT